>NW_004955475.1:6000128-6014600 GCF_000276665.1 Chinchilla lanigera
AGCATAAGAACAATACAAGCAACACTGAATTACAGACAAAGTGTAGGAAATTAATGATGGTTGTTGTACTACACATTGATATCTTGAAAGTTGTTTCGCAGCAAAACAAATAGAGACATGGAATATTGATCAAATTAATAAGCATTAACAGTTCCTTTCAGTAAAGTGACAGAAGTCAATAGTACAACTATGTTAGCTATCCTGTATGTACATACATACATATTTTCCCCTTCTTTCCTTTCTCTGTTCCCTCATCCCAGTTGCTCTTTATTTTGAGCACTTTCCTGTCTTTTCACAATCACTATCATACCTGCTAATTTTTATTCACTCTTTCAGATTCTTACACTAGTGAAACAATACATTGCTTACACATGGAGGTCTGGTTTACTTCACTTATGAGTATGGTCTCAAGTAGTGACAATTTACCTGTAAAGGCCTTGAGTTTATCTTTCTTTATAGCTGAGTAATATTTCATTATATAAAAGTACCAAAATTTTTTTATCCATTCCTCAGTGGATGGACATTTGGGTTGCTTTGACACCTTAGCAATTACAAATTGTGCTGTTGTGAACATGGGTGAACATATACCGCTGTGATATGATGTTTTCAGCTCTTCTGGGAAAATACCCAGAAGGGGAATAGCTGGGTTGAATGGGACCTCTAGACCTAGTTTGCTGAGGAGTCCCCAAACTGATTTCCACAGTGGCTTCACCAGTCTGCATGCCCACCAGCAGTGGAGAAGGGTTCCTATTTCTCCACAGCCTTGGCAGCATTTGTTATTGGTTGATTTCTTAATGCTAGCCATTCTTGCTGGGGTGAGATGAAGTCTCAATGTTGTTTTAACTTACTTTTCTCAAATGACTAATGATGTTGAACACTTTCTCATGTATTTATTTGCCATTAGTATTTCTTTATCTGAAAAGTGTGGATTCATCTCAGCTGCCCATTTTTGGATTGGGTCTTTGAATTTGGGGGGGCTGGATGGTTTTTAATTCTTTATATGTTCTAGATAGAAGACCTTTGTCAGAGGGACAGTTAGCTAAAATTTTTTCCCAGTTTCTGGGTTTTGTTTTTACTCTGCTGGTGATTTCCTTAGATGTGCAGAAATTTTTCAGTAGGATGAGATCCTAGTTGTTGATTCTTTGAAGTATTGTACATGCAGTTTGGTTTGTGTTCATGAACTCTCTGCATAACCCTATGCCTTCAAAATTTTTATCTATTTCTCTTCCAATAGATTTAGTGTTTCTGTTTTAATATTGAGATCTGTGATCCATTTTGACTTGAGTTTGGTGCATGGTGATAGACTTGGGTTTATGTTCAGTCTTTGGCAGATGACAAGCCAATTTTTCCAGCACCATTTCTTAGAGAAGATATCATTCTTCTAGTGAGTTTGTTTGGCCCCTTTATCAAAGATTAGGTGGCTGAGTGAGTTTGTGGTTGTGGCTGTGTCTTCCAGTGTGTTCTGTTGATCCTCTGGTCTGTTTTTAGCCAGTACCAGGTTGATTTTATTACAGTAGCTTTGCAGTATAATTTGAGGTCAGGAATTGTGATTCCATCTGACTTGTCTTTGTTGCCCAAGATTGCTTTTGCTATTCTGAGTTTCCTCTGGTTCCTGATGAATTTTAGGAATGTTTTCTCTAGATCTGTGAGGTATGCTAATGGTAGTTTAATGGGAATTACATTGAATCTGTGCAAAAATTTTGGCAGTTTGGCCATTTTCACAATGTTGGCTCTTCCTATCCATGAGCAAGGAATATTTTTCCATTTATTGAAATCCTCTTCAATCTCTTTTTTCAGATTAGTGCAGTTTTCATTGAATAGATCTGTTACTTCTTTTGTTAGATTTATTCCTAAATATTTCAATTCTTGAATGCTATTGTGAAAGGTATGGTTTCCTCAATTTCTTTCTCAGTTTGTTTATTGTTTATTTATAGGAATGATATTGATTTTTGGGTGTTGCCTTTTATCCAGCTACACTGCTGAATTTGTTGATTAATTCAAGGTGTCTTGTTGTGGAATTTTTGGGGTTTTCCATGTAAAGTATCATGTCACCTGAAAGTAGTGATAATTTTGCTTCTTCCATTCCTATCCTTAGTCATTTTACTTCTCTCTCTTGTCTAATTCCTCTGTCTAATGATTTCAGAAATATGTTATACAGGAGTGGTGACAGCAGACATCCTTGTCTTGTCCTAAATTTTAAAGCAAAAACGTTCATTTTTTGTCCATTTAGTATGATGTTGGCTGTTGGTTTGTCATAGATGGCTTTGATCAGATTGAGGTAAAGGCCATCTATTCCTCTTTCTTGTGCAGTTTTTAATCATTCATGCATGTTGGATTTTTCAAAAGATTTTCCTGTATCTACTGAGATGATGATGTGGTTTTTGTCTTTGGCTTTGTTGATATGGTATATAAAATTAATTAATTTGCATGTATTGAACTATCCCTGAATTCCTGGAATGAATCCAACTTTGTCATGGTGTATGATTTTCTTGATGACTTACTGTATTCTATTTGCTAGTATTTTGTTGAGAATCTTTGCATCTGTATTCATTAGGGAGATTAGTCTGTAGTTCTCTTTCTTGGTTGGGTCTTTCTCTGGTTTTTGTATCAGTATAATACTTGCCTCCAGAAAGGAGTTAGGAAGAATTGCATCTTTTTCAATTTTGTTGAAGAGTTTAAGGAGTGTTGTTATTAAATCTCTGAATTTCTTGTAAAATTCTGCTGTGAATCCATCAGGGCCTAGGCTTTTCTTTGTTGGTAAGGTTTTAAGCACATTTTCAATGTCATTAATTGATATTGGGTTCTTCACTATTTTTCTATCTTCTTGATTCAACCTGGATATTTTGCATATATCTCTGAATCTGTGCATTTCTTCTGAATTTTCTATCTTATGGGAGTAAACATCTTCAAAGCAGGTGTTAATGATCTTCTGAATTTCTGTAGGATCTGTAGTAATTTCATCCATTTCATTCCTTATTGCATGATTTTGAATTCTTTCCTTTCTTTTTTTGGTAAGGTTGGCTAGAGGTTTATCAATTTTATTTATTCATTCAAAGAAACATCTTGTTGATTCATTTATTTTTTGTAGGGTTTTCTTCATCTCAGTTGCATTAATTTCTGCCCTGCGTTTTATAATCTCCTCCCTTCTTTGAGCTTTGAGCTTGACTTGTTCTTCTTTTTCTAAAAGTTCGAGGTGCAGCATTAGGCTATTTATTTGTTCTCTTTCTGTTTTCCTTATGTGTAAATTCACTGCTATAAATTTCCCTCTGAGGACTGCTTTCATTTCACCCCACTGATTATAGCAAGTTGTATTTACATTTTCATTTGTTTTTACATATTTCTAAATTTCTTCTTTAATTTCTTCTGTGACCCACTGGTTGTTCAGGAGATTGTGGTTCAATTTCCAAGTGTTTATGGAGATTTTGGAGTTCCTTTTGTCATTAATTTCCAATTTCATTGCACTGTGTTCCGATAATATGCATGTGATAATTTCAATTTTTTGCATACAGATAGGTATGCTCTATGGACTACAATGTGGTGTATTTTAGAGAAACTCTCACATGAAGCTGAGAAAAATGTATATTCTGATGTTGTGGGGTGGAACACTCTGTGTACATCTACTAAGTCCATTTGTTCACAGGTTTGGTGAACTATTTGGTGAATCGTTTAGTGAACGATTTTATGAATCTATTATTTCTTTCCTGATTTTTTGTCTAGTTCACCTATCTTTCTGTGTCAACGAACTGTTGAGGTCCCCTATTAGAATAGTGTTATTAATTATATGGGTTTCCATGTTTGTTAAGATTTGTCTTATATAGTTTGGTTTTCTGATATTTGGTGCATACATGTTTATGATTGTTATCTCTTCCTCTTGCAGTTTTCCCTTAACAAGTATGGAGTGACCTTCTTTATGTCGTTTGATTTTTCTTAGTTTGAAGTTTACATTGTCTGCAAACATAATAGCTACACCTGCTTTTTTCTGGTTTCCTGTTGCTTGGAGAATTGTTTTCCATCCTTTGACTTTCAGTCTATAGATTTCCTTTTGAGTAAAATGTGTTTCTTTTGTACAGCATATCGCTGAATTTTGTTTCTTAATCCACTCTGCCTGTCTGTTTGTTTTGACTGGTGACTGAGGCCATTTACATGTATGGTTATAACTAATACGTTATGGTTTATCATTGTCATGTTATTTACTTCCTGTTGGTTTCCTGCCTTTCCTACCTGTTTAATTGCTTGCTCTTCATGGTGGTTTTTTTCTATTGCTGTTCTTGAAATTGTGGTCATGTTTTTTTCTGTCTAGAATACATTTTATTAATCTTTGCAACAATGTTTTGGCACTCATGAATTTCTTCAGTTGTTCTTTTTCTTTGAAATATTTTTTTTCTCCATTGAATTTGAAGGAACGTTTGGCAGGGTACTTCAATCTTAGTTGGAAGCTGTTTTGTCTTAGGCCCTGTAATACATCACTCCAAGCTCTTCTTGACTGGATGCTTTTTGTTGAAAAGTCTGCCATGATTCTGATGGGCTTTACTTTATAGGTAATCTGTTTCTTTTCTCTAGCAGCTTTTAATGTTTTGTTCTTTTGCTGAAGATCTGTGATCTTGACTATTATATGTGTGGGTGTAATTTTATTTTGGTTATGGTTAGTTGGAGTTCTGTGTGCCTCATTCAGTGTATGTCAGGTTGAGTTTCCATGCTTGGTAGAGTTTCTGCTATTATTTCTGAATATATTCTTTTTATCTCGTTTGTTGTGCCTCCTGCTCTTTCATTGACTCCTATCAGTCATAGATTATTCCTTTTTGCCTCGTCTTGCATCTACTGAATTGATTTTTCCTACTTCCTTGTTGATTTTAAGAGATCCTTTTTTTCTTGATCACTAGCTACCATGCTGTTTTCAAAATCTGAAATTCTACTTTTGGTTTTATTCAAGTGGTTTTGGCAGGTTTCATCAGAAGCTTTGATTTCCTGACTATCTCTTTGAATCTGCTTTGTGCATTCTAATTCATTTCTATATTTTTCATTTAACATTTCTGTCCATTGCCCATGTTCATCTATTTTTTATATATATCTTCTTTAGATGTGCTGAGCAGGTCTTTCATTATTATTGTCATTTTTTTTTTTTTTTTTGCTTGAGAGATTATTTCTGATCTGATCTCTTCTATGGCCTGATGGAGTTGTTTCTTTACTTCCTCTGTGATCATTTCACCAATTTCAAGAGTGTGTTTCCCAAGTTCTCCTATGTTGATGCGTCCTGGACATGTTCTGAGAGTGGTGGAGCTCTGAGATTGCATTTCAGTCTTTCATCTTGTCATGTTTGATGTTGGTGGTAAAGCACTCAGTCCCTTTCCTCCCTGTCTGCTCAGCAAAGGTCTCTAACCTCCCCAATTTTCTTGGTGGTCAACCTTGCCTCTCAGTGGCTGCTGGGGTTTGCTGCTTAGTCTGGGTTCTTCCAACAGATGATGAGCTTTACCTAGTTCTCCAAGGTCTCAGACTCCAATCATGATGCTGTCAGTTCACAGACAATCTGATCCAGTGTCCCTTCTCAGCTCAGTGCACAAGTATGAACCAGAATTGGTCTACAGTGGTGTTGTGATCAATGAGCACTTAGTCCTGTGACTCCAGGGAATTCAGGGTGAAAGTAGAGCCCAGACCAGGATTGCAGGGTCTGCTGTTCATGGACTGCCTGAATCTGTATCTTCAGGCCTTTCACTGCAAGCACAGGAGCCAGAGGTGGGCTGCACTGGCAGTGATCACAGACCGCCTGTTTCAGCACTCCCACCCAGACATGAACCCTGGAACCCAGAGGCAAATCGCTGCTTCAGCAGTTTCATGGACTGCCTGTTCTGGGGCTTCATGTGTCACTGGGTATGCATGTGGGTGCCCCTCACAAACTCCAGTGTTAGTGGGTTTTTGGGTCCCTTGAGAGGTTTCCTTTGTGTCCCAGGCATATGGAGGGCAGAGACACATACTGCAGTGGTGGCAACCTTCTGGGACAGCTACTCTGTTCCCAGGAAGTAGATGGGGGTGCTACCTGGTACTCATGACATTCAGCTGTGAACCATGTTGTGAGCAGATTGTGGGCCTCCTGATTCTGTACCTGCCGGCCATTCGTGCCATGCACAGGACCCACACACAGGCTGTGCTGGCAAAGATCAGAAACTGCCTGTTTCCGCGCTCTGCCCAGATGCGAACCCTGTCATTGACTCCTATTAGTCTTACATTATTCCTTTTTACCTTGTCTTGCAGCTGCTGAATTGATGTTTCCTGGTCCCTTATTGACTTTAAGAGATCCTATCTTTCAGGATTGCTAGCTGCCAAGCTGTCTTGAAGATCTGAAATTCTATCTTCAGCTTCATTCAAGCAGTTTTGCCAGCTTTCAGTGGAAGTTTTGATTTCCCAGATGTCTCTATGAATTTATTTCATGCATTCTAGTTCATTCTTATATTGTTCATTTAATGTTTCTGTCCATTGCCTATGTTCATTTTTTAATATGTATTTCTTCTTTAGATGTGCTGAGCAATTCTTTCATTATTATTGTCATTGCATTTTTTGCCTGAGAGTTTATTTATGATCTGATCTCTTCTATGGCCTGATGTAGTTGTTTCATTACTTCCATTGCAATCATTTCAGCAATTTCAGGTATGTATTTATCAAGTTCTTCTATGTCAGTGTCTCCTGGACTTATTCTGAGTGGGTTGTAATTCTGAGATTGCATTTTAGTCCTTCATCATGTCATGTTTGATGCAGGAGGCAGAACATTCAATCTTCCTCTTCTCTGGAAGTTCAGCAAAGGTCACTAGTTTCCTTAGTTTTCCTGGTGGTCAGGTTTGCCGCTCAGTGTGCACTGAGATGCTATGCTTAGTCTGTGGTCTTCTGGCAGATGGTGTAGTGTACCTATTTCTCCAAGGTCTCAGATGTGAACTGTTATGTCAGCTAATGGCAGATTGTCTGATCCAGTGTCCCCTTGCAGCTGCATGTAACCCTAAAGCGGGCTTCACTGGTGGTGCAATTATGGACCAGTGGTCTTGTGTCCCCAGGTAGTTCAGGGTGCAGGCAGATCCCACACATTTCTTGCAGGGTCAACACTTTGTAGACCACCTGAATTCATGCCTCCAGGCAGCTCAGGGTATGTACAGGAGCCAGACATGGGCTGCACTGACAGTGATCACAGACCACCTGTGTCTGTTACCTCCAGGAGGTCAGGGTGCAAGTAAAGCCCAGACATAAACCCCAGTGTTGGCAGTTTGTCGGCCTTCTGAGTCAGGATCTCCTGTCTGCACCAGGTGCATGGAGGGTGGAGACTCAGACTGTAATGGTGTTGGGGTCGTGGGTCTCCTGCTCTGCCCCCAGGAAGTAGATGGGAAATACCTGATTCTCTCTGCATTCAGCTGTGAACTGTGATGTCAGCAGATCATGAATTGCCTGATTCTGCATCTCTAGACAGCTCAGGGAACACACAGGAGCCAGATGTGGACTGCTCTGGTGGTGATCATGGACCTTCTTTGACTATTACCTCCAGGAGGTCAGGACATAAATAAAGTCCAAACTTGAACTGTGCTGCCAGCAGTCCATGGACCACCTGCTCTAGCACCTCAGGTGGCACAGGGCATGCACAGGGAGGGCCCAAATGTGAACCCCAGTGTTAGCAGTACATGGGCTTTCTGAGACAGGATCTCCTGTCTGCACCAGGTGTACAGAGGGAGGAGACTTAGATGGTAATTGTGGCAGGGTCCAATAGTTTGACATTTCATCAAAAGTAAAACATATAATTAGTCTATGACTCAATAATTCCAGGGCTATGTATATATCCAAAATAGCTAAAAATATCTTCACAAAAATTGTACACATGATCATAGCAGCACTGTTCTCAATAAACAAATGTACAAACAACCCAAATGTCCATAAATAAATGAAGAGCTAAACAAAATTTGGCATAAACACACATTAGATTATTATTCATTGACAGAAAGAAATGAAGAACATGGTGAACCTTTAAAACATGCTATGTAAGAGAAACAGTTCCTAAAAGCCCTCATATAATTCTATTTATATGAAATTTTTAGAATAGGCAAATTTACAGATACAGAAATTAGATTAGTGATTGCCAAGGCTTGGGGAAGGTGAAAACATAGGAGTGACTACTAATGGGAATGTGGATTCATTTATGTGCTGATGAAAATATTATGGAATTACATCATTGTGATGCTTGTAAAAACTTGTAAACATACTAAAAATAGTAAAGAGTGCTTAAATTCTAAAATTGTAAGTTCTATGTATTTTACCAGATTTAACAAATTTTCAAACATTATTTCTTGGAATACACTTTTGCCCCAAATTTTGTCTCCAGTTCTTTTGAGACTTTGGTGATATAAATGTTAGATCTGTTGTTTTATAGTCTCACATGTACCTGTGTCTCTGGTTTCTCATTACTATAATTTTGATTTGCTGTACAAATCGGTAATTTCTGTTTTCTGTTTTCAAGATTACTTGTTCTTCCCTCTGTCTACTGAATTCCGTCATTGTGGCTAACAACTGAGCTTCTTACTCCAGTCACTCTAGTTTTTTGTTCTAAAATTTCCATTTGGCTATACTTTATAGCTTCTATCCATTTGTTGAATCTTTTTCTTGCAGTTTTGATACGTTCTATCTTTAATTTAATTCAATCACATTTATGATTATACATTGAAAAATTTTTATAAGGGTATTTAAAATATTTTTGATAGTAGAACATGTGTGTTATGTTAGTGAGTCTATTGATTATATTTTGTTATTCTGCTTCACATCTCATTCTTAGAGTGATGAGTGATTTTATTTTCAACTGAATTTCCTGGGGTATAACAAATCTTCTCTGACACTGCTCACCGGGAGAAGTTGAAGAAAACCTCACTACTCCAAGATGGATATGAAAGTTCAGGTTTTCCACTTGTGCTCTGTTGATAACTGAAGACAAGTGTCTCTTTACTACTGTAACATAGGGATGGAGTTCAAATTTTCAACAAGGTTTACCCTCATATTACTATGGCCTGGAAGGACAAAGGTATCTCATTCCTTCATGTAAATTCAGTGAAACCGTGTAGAAGTGACTTCATTGCTTCTGAGAAGTGATGGTGTTCTTCCCTCTCTATTAGGACTTTTCTGATATTACATCAATAAGGAGGGGGAATAGGAAGGAAAGGAAGGGAAAGAGAATTTAAAAAAAAACAAAGAATGGAGGGAAGAAATGGAAACAAAGATTCTGCAAATGGGGAGGGGAAGAAGGATTGAAGGGAGGGGAGGGGAATTGGAAAAAGAATAATTAAGATATATTATGTAAAGGAACAAATTCCCTAGAATGAATGTTATTATATATGGCAAAGATGTACTAATAAGAACAAAGAAAAAATATTACCATCTAGTTTGCAGACAAAGAAGTAATATCTTGAGTATATAAAGTTTTGAAAAACATTAGACCTCTACAAAAAATAAAAGCACCAGTCCAAAGAGGAGTAACTATAATGAGTAGGCATTTCTCAGAAGTAGTAAATATGGTCATGAATACATAAAAAGGTAAGTTCACCATCACTGGTCAACAGAGAAATACACATTAAGCACTATATTTATATCTTTCTACAGTAGGAATGGCTAAAATCAGTAAATCAAATAATACCAGATGGTGCCTAGGTTGTGGGGAAAAAGAAACATGTCTATACGGCTGTAGGAATGTAAACTGATGCAATCACTGTAGAAATCATTACAGAAATTCTTCAAAAACTAAAATTAAAAATTTGATTTGACCCAGATATTCTCTTGCTATTATCTTCCTGAAAGAGATTGTAGTACAGTGATACATGCATACCTATATTTATAGAAGCACCTTTCTTACTACCTAAATTGGGCATGTGGTCTATATGTCCATCAACTGATGAATCAATAAACAAAATGTGGTATTTGCATACAATTGTTTATCATTTTGCCATAAAGTTGGATAAGCTTGAGTCATTTGAAGGAAAATGGTTGCACCTTGAAATAAAAATGGTAAGTGAAATAAACCTGACACTAGTTGAAGTATTACACTGTTTTTCTTATATGAGAAATAAGATCAACATAAAATATAAATAGTAAGAAATAAAGAGATAGAGATATACGTAATTCAAATGGGAAGCGTATCAAGACTTTGAGAAAAGGAGGGAGGAAGAGAAAGTTAATTGGATTAAAACTAATTAATATGTATTAAGCACATGTACAATTCTCCAGAAAGCATGTAATAATTATGTAATACAAAGATGTACTAATAAAAGTAAAACATGAAAAATTAGAAAAAATATAACAAAGACTGATCTATCATGCTTTCTGATTTGAAAACATATTAAATATTCACAGTAACTAAAATTATTTCATGCTAACATTAAGACAGAAATATGAAAAAATGAAAGTCTAAATCAACGTGGAGATTCCATAAAAATCTAAAATTAGAGATCCAATTTGACCCAGCTATATCCCTCCTGGGTATCTTCCCAGAAGAACTAAGACCACCATACCACAGCAATATATATGTACCCATGTTTATAGCACAATTTTTAATAGCTAAATCTTGGAAACAACCAAAATGCCCATCAACTGAAAATGGATAAAAAAAATTGTGGCTTTTTTTATATGTAATGAAGTACTACTCAGCCTTAAAGAAGGATATACTGCAGACTTTCATAGGTAAATGCATACAACTTTAGACCAGATTAATAACTAAAACAAATAAGACCCATATAAGTAAACATAATTTGTCTCACTAATGTGAGAAGCTGAATGAGTAAATAAAATCCAAAATGTACAGTAGATGTTGTGCATTGACAGAAATGGTTCAAAAGTAAACAGTATATATATATATATATATATATATATACAGATAAACACACGCACAATATAGTTAAGATAGTTATACACTTGCTTCTCTTCGTTCATTGAAAAGAAAACTTTGTGCTAATATTGTTTGGACATTTCATTTAATAAGTACATTCATTTCTTGTACTCTGAGTAACTACTATGAAGATAAGAATTCACAATGTATTATAGTTACTGTCTTCTAGCCTGATTTGAAATTGTTTATTTTACTTCTACTTTACTTCTTCTTCTCTTTAAAAGAATAAAGAAAATGTACTCAATCAAAATAGATTACCTCACATATTTTAGGATGAGTACTATATGTGTAGAAATATAGGTTGCAAATTTTACAAATATGTAGGAAAATAGAAATCATTTTATATTTTGAAATATAAAATGTTGATTTTATTACAGTAGCTTTGTGGTATAACTTCAGGTCAGAGATTGTGATTCCACCTGACTTGTTTTTGTTGCTCAAGATTGCTTTTGCTATTCTGGGTCTCTTCTAGTGCCAGATGAATTTAAGGATTATTTTCTCTAGATCTGTGAGGTATGCTAATGGTATTTTATTGGGAATTGAATTCAATCTGTACAATTTTGGTAGTATGACCATTTACACAATGTTGATTCTTCCTATCCATGAGCAAGGAATAGTTTTCTATTTACTGAAATCCTTTTGAAGACTTTTATCCATTTTTATCTATTCTGGACTATATTTTATTGATTCATATATTTATATTCTGAATAGAAGTTCTTTGTTTAGGTTTCTAATTTTATTAGATTTGAAGTATTGTAGTAAATAATATATTGGACAGATTTAAGCAGACAGATGACAAGAATATTTATTTTTTAAAGATTTTTCTGTTGTGTAAAAAAGTTGCTTGTGTGTGTGTATTGAAACCAGGGATTCAACAATGGTAAGCAAACACTTTACCACTGACCTCTGTCCTGATTGCCATACTGAATGTAACCAGCAATAAAATCAAGAAAAATAATTATAGTTTTTGAAATATGGTAGGCTGAGTAATAGACCTCAACAATTTCCAGATCTTTATCTCAAGGACTCATGAGATCAAGAGTCTCAGGCACTCTTTTGTTATGAAAAACTTCTTTCAAAATATAATTAAGTTATGGATTTGGGATGCAGATTATCCATATTGATCTAAAGTAGACCTTACATTAAATCACAAATATCTCTATAGACAAGTGATGGTATGTATTCATGGATTCAAGGCACTGTGCTCCTGGGTTTGAATATAAGACAAAGGGCCACAAGCCAAGAGATACATACAATCCAGATGTAGATTGTGGAAAAATGTGAAGAAATAGATTGTTCTTTAGAGCTTATTTAGGAACTTCAATAACCTTGATTTTATACCAGTGAAATGGATTTTGGACTTTTGACTCACAGAACTGTAAAAGAATAATGCATATTGTTTTAAGTCTCTATGTTTGTGGTAATTTGTTGCAGCAGTCACAGGAAATTAATGTGGAGGTAATAATGAGAGCAAAGTGACTAGTTATGAGCCTGTTTCAATAACTGAAGCAAGAGATGGTGACAAGTGGTCCACGTTAGGTATAATTTAATGGTAGAATTGAGGATTGTCTTACAAATTGAGGCTAAGGCCTGAGAAAAAAGAGTGATTCTAAGAGTTTAGATTGAGCAACTGAATGAATGGTGGTAATATTTATCAAATGAGAAATACTAATGAAGAAAACATTCATGGGTACACAAAAATATTATTCTGAGGTACATATCAGACTCCAAATGAAGTTGTACATTTTAAAAAATTATAATTGAACAGAGCCTTAACAATGGTAAGGAATAGTACTAGAGATTGAAATTCATGAGTAATTTATATATAAATGGTATTTAATCATGGGCCTGGAAATAACTCTGTGTTGCTAGTTTTCTCCCAACAATGTCAAATGATAATTTCAATGAAATTGTTTAAAGCTCAATCATACCAGTCAAATCTTTTCTCTTACAGGGTTCTTTATCTAAATGAATGCCAATATTATATACCACTAGTCATCAAAGCCAAGAAAACAATGGGGAGTATCCTAGATTTCATCCTTTTCCCCATTTATCTATAATCGCTTCAAAATATGTTTTGAATCCATCATTTTGGATAGTACATCAGGCTTTTAACATATCTCATCAGTACTACTGAAATAGCCTCCTATGTGTTTCCATTACTTCTAGATTAATCTCCAAATTCATAGTCCTCGATGATTCCAAAGAGGTTAACTTGAAAAAAATGGGCAACTATTCATCTACTTCAAATTTATCATTGATTCTACATTGCTCTTTTATGTTTTTTGTTGTTCAAAAGATATTATTATCCATGTACTATGAAGTAGACATTATACACAGCATGGAGGATCAAAAATTGAGGAAATTCAGACATGTCTCTGTTTTCATGGAATTGTGAGTGAATAATAGAATATGGTGTCATGGCTTGTGTTTATATGTCTGCCCCAAAGCTCATGTGGTCATACATGGTGTTTTTTCAGAGATGGATGGATGTAGAGTATATGACAATGGAATTAATTCATGGTGCAATGCTAGAATCAAGGGTGAAAGGATTAATAATGTGAGTGCTATCTGCCATAAGAGTAAGTATAAGATAAGATATAAGGGATAAGGTAAGATATAACGTATAAGACATAAGGGACAGAAAGCTGCAGTTTTCCCTCATTGCTTTTGCTGGCTTCTACTTTCCATGAACTGGTTTTCCTCTGTGATGGTCCTCACCAAACAACTCTGACTTGTAACCAGTCAATTACGGCCTGAAACTTCTACAAACGGTGAGCTAAATAAACCTTTCCTCCTTTAATTTTGGGTGTCATGTATTTTGTCTCAGCAACAAGAGAAAAGTAACTAAGACACAATTTGGAACCAGGAGTAAGGACATTGTTGTGACTATACCTGATCATATGCTCAGGAGCCTTTCAGAATGACTTGTGGGAATGGTTTGGAAATGTTCAGAGATAGCATCTGAAAAAGTAGATCTGCAATGCCTGATGTCGTACTTGATGTAACATTCTAGTCAGATATCAGAATAACAAAATGCTGATGAAAATTCCTCAGGTAAAGACCAGGCCCAAGAGGTTTCTACTGGGAAGAGGGACTACATTAGCTGTTGGACGTCATATGATGTGTGCTTTTCCTTGGAAGAAAGTTTGTCTGCAGTTTTCTTCCATCTAGAAACATTGGGATCTCATCCTACTGAAAAGTTTCTGCACATCTAAAGAAATCACAAGCAGAGTAAAAACAAAACCCACAAACTGGGAAAAAACTTCAGCTCACTGTCCCTCAGACAAAGGGCTTCTATCTAGAACATAAAAAGAATTAAAAAACATCAGCCCCTCCAAATTCAAAGATCCAATCCTAAAATGGGCAGCTGAGATGAACACACACTTCTCAGATAAGGAAATATGAATGGCAAATAAATACATGAGAAAATGTTCAACATCATTGGTCATTCGAGAAATGCAAATTAAAACAACATTGAGATTCCATCTCACCCCAGAAAGAATGACTAGCATTAAGAATCAACAACTGGGATCTCATCCTACTGAAAAGTTTCTGCACATCTAAAGAAATCACCAGCA
>NW_004955475.1:6016435-6024157 GCF_000276665.1 Chinchilla lanigera
CTGTCTTCTATTTCTTTGCTGAAAGAAACTTTCAATGAGTCTTTGATTGATCCATACTGCATGTCCCTATCTGTTTTCTTGAGAAACCACTTTGAAGATATCAATATGTAATACCAAAAGCATTGTTAATTTCCTAGCACTTTGTTTGTAACTCTGTATTGTCTGTACTGTTCTTTTGCTATTTTGTAAAAAGGTTGTCTGTCTGTTAATGTTTTCCTCCTTTTATTTTTAAAATAAAAATAGATTAAGGGCAGCAGACAAATTAATCTCACAGATGATATTTCTAAACAGTCTAATGAGGCAGTGACATGGATAGTGATGAGGGCCTTTTGGCAGATTTATGTTGAGAATGAAGAGCAAATATCCCAACAGTATGATTTATAGTTTTGTGCATTTGACTAGAAAGGAAGCTTCCGAAAAGTTGCAGAAGATAAACTGGTCTCTGAAAATACTAGCAGGTAAAGGCCAAGTATTTAAGTAGTAGATAACAAAAAAGATGGCCTGAGGACAATACAAGAACCAGCAGTACTCTAGGTTTTAAAAACTCAGAGTGGAAAAAATGTAAGACTTTTCTTTGAATAGAGAGCCCAAGAATAGCAGTGGCCTAAGGATGTGGTTCCTCAGGAGTTACTTCATAGGCACTGAACCACTACAGCCAGGAGAGAAGGAACTCAAGACACTGCTCCAGCTGGCAGCAGACCTTGGCCTCATGTACATGGTGCTGGTTTTAGGCACATGCAGAATGCAAGGGTTGTGAGGTCAGGAAAGCTTCCACCCAGATTTCTGAATCTGGGAGGCCAGGTGCTGTGCCCATGAGAGAGCAGAGTGTGAAGCTGCGACTCTAAAGCCAAAGGTGCAATGGAGACCCCAAAATTTTGAAGAAGCAAGGAATGTGGATTATCTGAGGAAAATTGCAAAGAGTAAGACGAGTTAGCCCCAGAGAAAACCATAGGAGGTAGAACCACAGGCAGTGCCAAAGGGTCAAATCTACCCAAGCAATTTGGAATTCACATAGCTACAAATTTCAGGGGATGTGGAAAGTGAAACTGTGAAATTTCATGTTTGCTCTATTGGATTTTGTTCTTTATTGTTCCCATTCATTGTTATCCCCATGTTCATAACTTTAAAAATGGTAATGCCTATCCTGTGCCATCGAATATTAAAAGTATTTAACTTTTTTTCATTTGTACAGGGTCTTGCAGCTAAGAGCTTGCCTTATGTTTTAGAGGAGACTTTTGACTTGAATTTTTAAGCAATGTTGAAATGGTTAAGACTTTGAAAATTCTTGTAGATTTACATAAAGGGATATGCATGAGTTTTAGGAGGACCAGGGGCAGAATATTATGCCTTCTGGTTAAGTGTTCCCCAAAACTTCATGGTCATAAGTGGGGCTTTTGCAGAGGTCGCTAGATCTAGAATGTATGACACTGGAATTGATTGATTCATGGTGCAGTGCTAAGATCAATGGCACTAGGATTAAGCATGTAAGTATTACTCACTCTTAGTGTGGGTATCCTGGATAAGATATGAGGGACAGATAGATATGTGGTTATCCCTTGTTGCTTTTGCTATCTTGTGTTTGCCATGAACTGATTCTTTGTGGTGAGGGCCCACTATTAATCCATCCACACTTAGAGCCAGATGACTTTTTACTGAAACCTATATAAATTGTGAGCTACATAAACTTTTCCCCTTTTAACATGGGGTGTTCTGTATTTGGTCTCAGTAATGAGAGAAAAGTAAGTAAGTCACAGTCTGAATGTTTTATTGGAGGATACAATGCCTTCTTATACCAGGATGTTGCATGTAAGAGTTGTGTAGTACTCCTCTTTATTTTCACTTGAATTTCAAATACATGAAACTTCTTTTAGTGTTAATTGGGACTCATATTTTCTTATTCCATTCATGTATGTCCATTTTGAACATTTTCTTATATCAATTCATCTAATTATCAATCACTCCTCTTTAAGGGCCTCCCTTTTAAGAAGGCTTTAACAACTTGCTTTTCTAAGTATGTCTATGGCACCCTAAGTTCACTAATATCCTAAGACTAATTATAATTTTTGAAGTCAAATTCTTTCTGCTCTGCCACCAACTTGTTTTAATTTCATTGACATTTTTAAAAGTAAACAAAGCTAGACATTATTATGTTGCAAACAGATTTTTTGTTATTATTAAAATCCATTTTGAATTATACAAAGTTAAGTAGGTGTTTTAAAGGAAAAATACAGAAGTAGGAAGGTGGAGAGGGACAGGAGTTGAATGAAAACTTTCAAAGAGTTAGCCAGTGCAAATTTCAATATGCTAGGTGTGCCTGGTATTTGGCAGTTATGGAAGATAAGGTTCTATTTATCTGCAAAAACTGGGAAATGGTGTCCTTATACATGATATTTGTGTTTCAAAGAAATGATATGCTGTACTAGGAGACAGATATTTTAGGGTTTGAGAAGATAAACAAGACATCTGAAAATGACAGATAGTGGACTCACTTTTTTAAGCCATTTTAAGCAAATGCTTTATGGAACTAATATCAGTTCCATAAAGAACTGATGGAACTAGCTCAGATGTTGACTGGAATAAATAAAAAATTCTTCTGCCAGTGATCAACTTTCTCCAGGAGCAATTTTTGGAAGTAGTGGGATTATGTCATAGACAGGTTTATGTTGCAATAAACTTTGCTTGTTTGATTGTCTCTTTGGGCAGGTATTTGGACAGTTATTGATTTATTTATTCTGAGGATTGAACATTGGACCTTTACACTGAGGTATATTTCCAGCACTTTTAAATCTGTTTGTCTCACTAAGTCAATCATTTTCTCAGGCTAGGGTTGAACTTATTCTCCTCCTGCCTGAGACTCTTGAGTGCTAGGATTGAGTCTGCTACCTTTCCCAGCTGGACATAATTTTTATAAGCTGATTTCTATAGTTTGCAAGGATAAAATTCATTATTATATTTATCATTGTTTTTCTAGTACTTAGCCCCAGGTAATTCACACAATGTGATTTATTCAGTTCCTCAGGACAGCAAGATTAATTTTTGTCCTGGTAATCATTATGAGATTTCCTTGTTATAGTATATGCATAGGTCACACTAGGTCACAAATTTTTCAAAAAGTACATAAACTTGTGTGTTCAAGTTGTGATTAAGAGTTTCTATTGCCTGGGATATAGGGAATTAGAAACTGAATCTCATGTAAGAATCTTCTGTGCGCTACACAGTGTGCTGGTACAATATTATGTTTTGTTAGGCCTCAGAAGAGATACAAAAAGCTATGGGTTTTCTGCCCTCAGAAAGTATGTTTAGCTTGCTAAGAAGAAAATAAAAAATATATACAAAAGTATTCTTGAGTACCAACTAAGTGAGAGACAGCAAGTGGTTCTCATATATCCTCCCCACTCTCCAAGAGCAATTTTCCATCATAATTTTAATAATGAAGACTTATTATTAATAGTAATAACCTCCTCCACAGTCTCTTAGGAAGATACCTTTAGAAGGAAAAAAGGGCATTAATGAAACCAGGATACAAGAAAGGTTAAATAGGCATATCTCAGTGTGGTCAAGTATGTCTAGATTGAGATCCTTGAGCTAGTACTTTTGCCATCTTTGCATGATTTTAAACTTTTTCTCTTTGAAGAGAATAGAACATTTTAGTTGCAATTCTCCAAATTCTATCAGAAATGTAGCAATAAGAGTCAGTCTTTCACATGCATCTTACAGAAAGTCACAGGATAGCAAATTCTACATATGTCATATTCCCCTTTTGTATTATTTTCAAATGAAAAGATATTATCTCTGTATTCTGTTACATGGTGCCTAAAAATTTAGGAAAGAGAAATCAAAAGTCAAAAGAAAGTTCTGTTAATCAATATGAAAAATATCTAGAAGGGATGAGTGCAGACAATGTGGACCAGAAACAAGCTATGAATCAGCAATATATTGTGATTATTAAGATCCAAAAGTATGCTGAGATTTGGAAGATAATTGCGCAAACAATAATCAGAAGCAAAAGCATTCCATGACACTAGAAAAGAGCTACTTATAGACACAGGAAATGGGGACCAGAAGTGGGTAAAGTTTTGCCTAAGTCTTAAAAGTTACCCAATGACAGAGGCAAACATAGATTCTGTGATTTCTAGCTTCCTGACCTGTGTTTAATTAAGCAAGTTATGTAACTCCTTTAGTGCATATTTTACTTTATATGAATGTCACTATATCCAGTTTTAGTTTCAGTGTTGTCCAAATATAATATAAATATGAAGGAAAGGTACACCTGATCAAAGGAGTGGTATATAATTTTCTGATAATTTAAAGCAATTCAATTTATTCTGCTTGGAATTAAAAAGAATAAGAAAGAATGGCATACTTTTTAAAACACATCTGTGGGGTTTGCAAAAGTACACTGTGCAATATGAGTTGAAAATGAAGTATAACCAGGCATAGTGGCACACTCCTGTAATCCCACCACTCTGAAAGGCAGATTCAAGAGGATGGTAAATTTGAGCCCACTCTTGGCAATTAGTGACTTACTGGGTCCCTGTTGTAGTTCCCCAGTCAACACTGGGGCTTCACAATCAATATCGGGAATGTAGTTTCCCAAATAATAATGGGATTGATCTCTGATGAAGACTCTTGCTTTTATGAAAGAAGTCTTGTGGCATAGACACAAGGGGGAGTGGTTTTATTGAACACACTGTTTATTAAAGGAACACATTGTCTTGAATACATAATGAGAACAAAGGAATTCTTTACTAAATGAGAACACAGGGTATTCCATGAGAAAGGAACTCAAAAGATAGTTCAAGGAAAATACATGTTCCACTTGAACGGATAGCACTGGGGACAGCTAAACTGATAGTACTGGGGAAAGCTAGGGAAACAGCACAGAAAAAGGTCTCCCACATCCTGCAGCTGTGAAGCCATGGCCTCCCTCCAAATCATGCTATGTTCCATGTGCAAAGTCTTTTAGCTAACCCTTCAGGAGACCCTTCAGGACAGACCACATTTACAGTTTAGAAGCAAAGTACTTTATGTGCACATTTTCAGTGCAGACTCCCATACCTATCTCAAAATTTTAAAAAAGGACTGAAGATGCAGCAAAGTTCAAAGTTCATAGGTTTAATCATCAGTACTGGGGGGGAGAAGAAGAGCAGAGAAAAGATAAGCAAAATACTGAAGAAGAGGAAAGGAAAGGAAAGGAAAGGATAGGAAAGGAAAGGAAAGGAAAGGAAAGGAAAGGAAAGGAAAGGAAAGGAAAGGAAAGGAAAGGAAAAGAAAGGAAAGGAAAGGAAAGGAAAGGAAATTAAAGGAAAGGAAATTAAAGAAAAGGAAAGGACTGAAATGATCTAAGTGAGTTTGGCACACAAATGTTGGTAGGGTGTTATACGATCTAATTGTGATGAAGTGGAAAACTGAAGCAGGAGTGACAGGCAAAGATTAACAGTTATTTTTATCATTAACTTCATATTTATAAATAAATACATTTTCAGCTTTTATAACATGGATACTTGATTTTTAATTTTGAAGCTAGGAAATGATACCAAGTTGAATGCTAAAAAGATATAAAATTCACCATAAACAATTAAGGAGAGTAGCCTACTAAATTCACCCAGGCCTCTGACACAATGGCTTCTATTTAGAACATTCCATCTCTGTTCTCTGTCCCTAATAACATTCGCATAACTTTTACAACTTGGCATGATTTATGTCTCGATATACCCCAAAGCTTCATGCAATCATAGAGTGGTTTTTTTTTTTTTTTTTTTTTTTTGTAGATGGCTGAATATAGAGTGTGTGATTGATTCATAGTGCAATGCTGGAATTAAGGGTACTGGGATTAACAGTGGGTGATTTCTGGATCAGTCCACTGAAAAGATTGGCATCATCCTAAACCCAGTAGACTAGATGCAATGTAAAGGACAGAAAGAGGCTTGTCTCACTCTCTTCCTTGATTTCATTGGGTGTCTTCCTCTGCCATGAGCTGTTGCCCCTCTACAATTGACCACATTTGAGACAGCCAATTATGGACTAAAACATGTACATAGTGTGAGCTAAATAAACTTTTCCTTTTTGAACTTTGGGTGTTGGGTATTTTGTATTAGCAATGAGAAAAGTAACTGAGGAAGAATTTGGTACCAAAGAAGTGGAGTTGTTGCTTTGACTATACCTGACCAGGTTGTTCAGCTGCCTTTGGGAAGGGATAGTGGGAAGAGCGTGGAATGACTCAGAAATGCTGGTTGAAAAATAACAGCTGGAATGCCTTAGGCTGTACTTTATGGCAGATTTTGGTCATAGCTCAGAAGACAAGAAGGCTCTTAGAAATCCTGCTGGCAGAGACTAGGCTCCAATTGTTTCTGTTGGGAAGAAGGACTGCATTGGCTGTTGGACTCCAGATGATGTGTGTTATGCCTTGACAGAAAGTTTGTCTGCATTGTGTGCTTTTTTTTCAAATAAAAAGAAGAAAACATTAACAGACAGACAACGTTTTATAAAATAGCAAAAGAACAGTACAAACAATACAGAGTTAGAAACAAAGTGGTAGGAAATTGACAAAACTTGTTCTATTACATATTGATATCTTCAAAGTGGTTTCTCATGAAAACAAATGGAGACATGCAATATGGATCAGCGAAGGAATCATTGACAGTTTCTTTCGACAAAGAAATAGAAGACAGCAGATCAACTATGTTAACTATCCTGCACATACATACATACAAAGTTTTTCCTTCTTTCCCTTCTCTTTTCTGACATCCCAGTTGCCCTATACGCTTGAGGGTTTTCCTATCATTTCACAATGTCTATCATACCTCCTAGTTCAAATTAACTCCTTCAGGTTTTACACTAGTGAGACAATGTGGTGTTTGCACATGGAGGTCTGATTTATTTCACTTATGAGTATGGTCTCTAGTTGTGACCATTTACTTATAAAAGCCTCGAGTTTATCTTTCTTTATAGCTGAGTAATATTCCATTATATAAAAGTACCACAATTTTCTTATCCAATCCTCGGTAGATGGAGATTTGGGTTGCTTCCACAATTTAGCAATTAAAGATTGTGCTGCTATGAACATAGGTGCACATATATTGCTGTGATATGATGTTTTTAGATCTTCTGAGAAAATACCCAGACGGGGGAGGGCTGGATTGAATGGGACCTCTAGTTGTAGTTTGCTGAGGAATCTCCAAACTGATTTCCACAGTGGTTTCACCAGTCTGCATTCCCACCAGCAGTGGAGAGGAGTTCCTATTTCTCCACAGCCTGGCCAGCATTTGTTATTGGTTGATTTCTTAATGCTAACCATTCTTACTGGGGTAAGGTGGAATCTCAATGTTGTTTTAATTTGCATTTCTCAAATGACTAACAATGTTGAACACTTTCTCATATATTTATTTGCCATTTGTGTTTCATTATCTGAGAAGTGTGGATTCATCTCAGCTGTCCATTTCTAGATGGGGTCCTTGAATTGGGGAGCGTGATGTTTTATAATTCTTTATATGTTCTAGATAGAAGCCCTTTGTCTGAGGGACAGTCAGCTAAAATTTTTTAAAGTTTGTGGCTTTTCTTTTTACTCTGCTGGTGATTTCTTTTGGTTTGCAGAAACTTTTCAGGAAGAGAAGATCCCAGTTGTTGATTTTTTGAATTATTTCACGGGTAGTTTAGTTTTTGTTTAGGAACTCTCTGCCTACCCCTATGTATGTCTTCAAGGTTGTTACCTACTTTCTCTTC
>NW_004955475.1:6024386-6028237 GCF_000276665.1 Chinchilla lanigera
AGGTTGATTTTATGACAGTAGCTTTGTAGTATAATTTCAGGTCAAGGATTGTGATTCCACCTGACTTATCCTTGTTGCCCAGGATTGCTTTTGCTATTCTGGGTTTCTTCTGGTTCCAGATGAATTTAAGGCATGTTTTCTCAAGATCTGTGAGGTATGCTAATGGTAATTGAATGGGAATTGCATTGAATCTGTACAGCAATTTTGGGAGTATGGTCATTTTCACAATGTTGGTTCTTCTTATGTATGACAAGAAATATTTTTCCATTTACTGAAATCTTCTTTGATCTCTTTTTTCTGAGTACTGTAGTTTTCATTGAATGCTTGTCTGCATTTTGATCATGTCCAGTGCATGAGACCTTGGCTGAGAGTAAGGTTAATAGTGTTGGCCTAATTAATTTGGCAACAGAAATTTCAAAGCAGTTAAATATTGAAGTGGTGTCATGATTACTGTTGGGGGCTATTAGCCAGATTTATGTTGAGAATCAAGAACAAGGATTCCAGCAGAATGATTTAAAATGTGTTTTTGGCCAGAAAGGAAGCTCCAGTAAAGCTGTGGACTGCAAACATAGAGGAGAGATCTTGATTTCTGAGAAAGAGTAGGAGAATAGAAAACATGGTCAGAGGGCATCACAAGAAGCAGCAGGACACTGCCCTTTACAGCCTCAAATTGCAAAAGTGAAAGAATTTGCTTTAAGAAAGGCTAAGGGCACCATGTTCCAGAATGGTGGTGGTCTAGGGAAGTTATTCTTTAGAATTGTCTTCAGAGGTCTCAGAAATCCAGGCATTCAATCCCTGCAACCATGAGAGAGGGAAGCTTGGCTACTGCTCCTGCTGGCAGTACACCTTGACATCATCTACATGGAATTTGGCTTAGAAGTATGGAGAATACAAGAGTTGTTGCATCAGGAAGGCTTCTGCTCCAATTTCAGAAGGCCTAAGTGGCTAGGCAATACGCCCCTCAGAGGGCAGTGTGTGAAGCTGTGAGTGTGAAGCCAAGGTGCAGTGGCGACCCCAGATGTTTGGCAAAGCTAGGAATGTGGATCATCTGAGCAAAATTGCAATGAGGAAGCAGAGTGGGCCCGAGATAGAAGCCGTGGGAGCTATAGTCATCAGAAGTGCCATGGCATGGAGCCACACTATCCCTTTGGAGTTCACATCTTGCCACAGATTCCTGCCGACGTTATACATGCAATTACAGGACATAATGCTTGCCATGCTTGATTTTGGACTTGCACTGGTCCTGTTCCTTTATCTTCCTGGTTGTATCATTTGGAGTGGATGTCTATCTTGTGCGATTGAATGCCGGAAGGGTCTAACTTTCTTTTCATTTGTATAGCGACTCACAGCTAAGAGTTTGCCTTAGATCACAGAGGATACATGAGACAGATTTTTTTTAGCAATGCTGAAAATGTTAGGACTTTGAAATCTCTTATAGACTAAGTGCTTTTTGCATAAAGGGATGCACATGAGTCTTTGAGGGTGCAGAGGCAGAATGTTGTGGTTTGTGTCTAGATGTTCCCCCAAATCCTCATGCAGTTGTAGCATTTTTTTTTTTTATAGGGAAGCTGCATCTGGAGTGTGTGATTGATTTGCAGTGCAATATTGGGATTAAAGGTGCTGGGATTAAGGGTGAGTGATTGCTGGATCACTCCAGTGATTCAACTGGCACTACCCTAATCCATGTAAATGAGATACAATATAAGGGACAGAAATAGGCTCATCTCACTGTCTCTCTGCCTTGCTTGTTTTGCATGTCTTCCTCTGCTCTGAAATGCTGCCCCTCTGCCAGGTGCCACCCGACCTTGGAGCCAGCTGATTAAGGACTGAAACATCTACAAACTGGGAGCTAAGTAAACCTTTCCCCTTTGTTTTGGTTACATTTTTTATTGCTGAGGCAAAATAATTGACATCCAAACTTAAGGAAGGAAAGATTTATTTAGCTCACAGATTGTGGAAGTTTTAGTCTATATTTGGCTGGCTCTAAGTCAGAGTGTCACATGGCAGAGGGCAACAGTTTATGGCTGCAGTGGAAGATAGCAAAAGCAACAAGAGCAAAAAGGGAGGAGAGGCAGTAGGAAGACCAAGCCTCTTTCTCTCCCTTTATTGTAGTCAAGCTACTCGCCACAGGGCAGGTGTAGTATTTACATGCATAATCCCAGTATTGGACCATGGATCAATCATAAACTCAAGAAGCCCACCCCATGACTGCATGAGGATTTGGGGGCACATCCAGACACAAACCACAGCACCCTTTTACCTTTGTGTGTCAAATATCTTTTTCTCAGCAATGAGGAAAGCAATTAAGACACAACTAATTTTTCTCCTCAAGTAACTTTTACCCTTGTTGATATACTCAGTAGATAAATGAGATGATATCTGAGTTCATTTAAAACTTCATCTTAGGCTTAGAAATGTAGCTCATTTTTACAGCACTTGCTTAAAATGCATGAGATCCTGGGTCTGTCCTTAATGCCACAAAACCTAAGTAAATAAAAATTAAAAATAAAATTTAAAATTTCCTCATAATGCACTGACTAGAATAGAAAATGGCCAAGGCCTGAGGGAGTCAGAATTTTTGCTTTATTTCAGGAATCTGATAAATAGGTTTACATTCTGAGAAAATTTGCACTACACTGTGGTATTGGCATGCTTCCTGCCTGATATTTACCTCATAGTAAGATTTTGATTATGGACATATTTTGCATTCATAAGCCAAATTTGCAGTTAAAGCTGAAAGAAAGGATATGTTAGCAGACATGAACCTCGAATTTGTACAGTTCATTATTACAAGCATCACTACAAGGAATGGTAGATGATATAATATATATCAGTTGAAATTGTATTATAATCACATAAAATGAGCTTGAACATTTAAATAAATCTACATATTGTAGCCAAGCTAATCTTTTATTTATTTTAAAGAAAGAAGAACAAAAACAAAATAACAGAACAAGGACAAAAACAACACAAAAGCCATAAAACAATATAGAATTTCAAAAAATGATGACAGAAAATTAGCAATGGTTATTGTATTACGTATTGTTATCTTCAAAGTAGTGGCTCATATTAGAGTACAGGCATGCAAGATTGATCAAACAATTGAACATTAACTGTTCCTTTCAATAAACCAATAGAAATTAGTAGTACAATTATTTTAGCTATCTTGTGTATAGGTGTGTATATATCTATATCTCTATATATATGTTTTTTTTCCTTTCCTGCCTTTTTTCTTCCTTTTTTCCTTTCCCTCATCCCAGTTCTTCTTTCCTATTGAGGAATTTATTTCCTGTTCACCGTATTTATTGTAATTTTCAGATTTTATTTACTCTTTCAGCTTCTCCAAGTAGGGAGACAATATGATGTTTGCACTTGAGGGTCTAATTTATTTCACTTAAAAGTATGGTCTCTAATTGCCTATACCTTTTACCTATAAAAGCTTCCAGTATATCTTTCTTTACAGCTAAGTAATACTCTATTGTATAAAACTACCACATCTTTTTATCCATTCCTTAGTTGATGGGCATTTGGGTTGTTTCCAAAATTTAGCTATAACAAATTCTGCTGTTACAAACACGAGTGCACATATACCACTGTGGTGTGATGTTTCCAGTTCTTCTGAAAAAAATACTCAGAAGGGGAATAGCTGGGTTGAATGGGACCTCTAATCTTAGTTTTTGGAGGATTCTCCACTCTTATTTCTATGGTTGTTGTACCAGTCTACACTACCACCAATAGTGGAGAACAGCTGTTTTTCCCCACAGCCCTTCCAGTATTTGTTATTGGTTGATTTCTTGATGATAGCCATTCTTTCTGGGGTGAGATGGAATCTTAGTATTGTATTAAATTTC
>NW_004955475.1:6028402-6030164 GCF_000276665.1 Chinchilla lanigera
AAAATAAATACACAAAGCTTTGTTAATATTTTGATAGTTACCTTTATAAAATTACTTTTGAACTATTTTATACCATGAATGAAATCATGTATATTACATTTAGCTCATATTAGCTGTGAGTTGATAACTGGGTTACCTTAATGTTTACTTCATAATTACTAATAACTTCTGTTATGGTTGATACATTGTGTCAACTTTGGAAGCCTAGAGGTTTGGCTAAGTGACTCAGAAGGGAGCCAGGGTTCTTACTTTGTATTAATCCTGAGCCTGTGCAAGAGGAAGGCATGCAGAGTGTGTGGGTGTAAAGAACTACCCCCACCCCCCAGGGCAGGTAGGCTGCATTAAAAAAAGGGAAGTGAGAAAGGAGTACCTGCTGCTGGTTCTTCAGAGGAGCTCCAGTCGTTGACTTCAGCTTGGTCATCACCTGGCTTCTGATGCAGCCTGTTCAACTTCTGCCTGGGACTCTACAGCCTTCTTGTGTAGGCTCTCCGGCCTTCATCTTAGATTCTTCAGCATTCCATTGCAGACCTATCAGCATCCTGATACAGACTTGCACGGACACTGCATTCAGCCGCAGGCGTGGGGCTGGGTTCTTCAATCTCCAGCATACAGACACCCTCTGTACGCTTCCTCATTCAACTCTGTGGCTGACCATTGTAAGCCGAACTTGTAATTTCTTGTAAATGTATATCTGTGTTATATCTGTTTCTCTAGTAAGCCCTGACTGATACATCTTCATAATCAGTTCTTATGGTATATTAATATATAGTTGGTATTGGGAAATACTAGTGTAGCTGATTCGCTTGATATTAACAGAGTCACATAATTGTTGCTATTCCTCTGTAATCCAAAACTCAGATTGCCTTTGTGACATTAACAGTACTAGAATACATTTCCAGAGAATTTGGTTGCTGGGCTATCTGCACTACATCCTCATTTCCCAAAATAACAAAGGTGGATGGATTTTGGGACTGTTTTAAGGGAATACAATAGTCATTCCCAAAGTACAGCATTGAACACCAACTAAAGATGTCTCTATATTAGCTGCAAAGGCTTCAGAATATTAGCACACTTAAACCGCAGTGCAAAACAGAACAAACAAAATCAAAAATTGGCTTGCTACCTGGCAAAGACTGAAAATAGATTCAAGCCTTTCACCATGCACCAAACTCAAGTCAAAATGGATCACAGATCTCAATATTAAAACAGAAACACTAAATCTATTGGAAGAGAATGTAGGCAAAAACCTTGAAGACATAGGGGTAGACAGAGTTCATGAACAAAAACCAAATTGCACGTGAAACACTTGAAAGAATCAACAACTGGGATCTCATCCTACTGAAAAGTTTTTGCACATTTAAAGAAATCACAGGCAGAGTAAAAAGAAAAGCCACAAACTTGATAAAAATTTTAGCTGATCGTCCCTCAGACAAAGGGCTTCTATCTAGAACATATAAAGAATTAAAAAATATTAGCCCCCCCAAATTCAAAGACCCAATCCTAAAATGGGCAGCTGAGATGAATAAACATTTCTCAGACAAGGAGAAACAAATGGCAAATAAATATATGAGAAAATGTTCAACATCATTAGTCATTCGAGAAATGCAAATTAAAAAAAAACATTGAGATTCCACCTTACCCCAGTAAGAATGGCTAGCATTAAGAAATCAACCAATAACAAATGCTGGCGAGGTTGTGCAGAAATAGGAACCCTTCTCCACTGCTGGTGGGAATGCAGACTGGTGAAACCACTGTGGAAATC
>NW_004955475.1:6030815-6036330 GCF_000276665.1 Chinchilla lanigera
ACCACTTTGTTTGTAACTCTGTATTGCCTGTACTGTTCTTTTGCTATTTTGTAAAAGGTTGTCTGTCTGTTAATGTTTTCCTCCTTTTATTTTTAAAATTTAAAAAAAAAACAATAGTAACGTGACAAGGAAAGGCAACAAAATGACTCCAAAAAGTTCCATCCCCAAAGCCAATCCAGGGGCACCAAACTGCAAAATAGTATAAACCACACTCCAGAAGTACTTGAAAAGATAGCAAAGAGGGTTAGGAAACAGCTCAAAGAGATACTTGGCAAGATTGGAGAAGGTAAATAATATCCAAAAAGATGATTTAGCTCTCAGAAGACAATAAGAAAAGTCTAGATAAGCTAAACAAAAAAGTCTAGATAAGCTAAACAAAATATGCACAAAGTGAATGATCAATTACCAAAGAAGTAGAGGGCACAAAAGATTTCAATTAGAAATCCAGGACATTAAAAATCATATTGAAAGTATGGGCTGCTGAACGAACCAATATGAGGACAGAATTTCAGAAGTAGATGACAATAATGACTTCAAAGACTAACAGCTCAATACAGTTAAGAACAACAAGAGAATATGGAAACTAGATATCACAACTGCTAGATGATCCAAAGAAGACTAATCTAAGAATCTTAGAAAGAACGGAAAGATCAAAAGGCAACACAGATGGCAAAAACCTTTTTCAGAAATAATGGTAGAAAATTCCCCAAGTATAGGGAAATAAACACACAAATGAGTGATGCATACAGAAAGCCATGGAGCCATGACCAAAGGGAAGCTCTTTGTGTCACACTATGCTCAGAGTTTCAGAAATTGATCACAGGGACAAAATCTTAAAAGCTGTTGGAGCAAAGGACTGAATCATAGATTAAAGTAAAGCCATTAGAATTACAACAAATTTCTCAACACAAACCTTAATAGCCAAGAAGGCTTGGAGTTCAGTCATTCAAGCCGTAAAATATAACAACTTCCACCTCCACTTATGTACCCTACAAGACTTTCCTTAAAATTGATGGAAATAGTGTATTTCCCTGACAAAATGAAGCCCAAGAAATTCATGACCACAAAACCACCATTACAGAGACAGTCTTAAAGACATCCTGGAAAGAGACAATGAAGCCAACAAAACCAATAAGTCAAAATGAAAGAATACATTTGGTTGGAGCAGTAGCTAAACAAAAGGGTAAAAATTGAGGAAATCAGCAACAGAAAAATAATATAAATTCAGGAATACCTCAATGCCTCTTAGTATTACCTTGCAATATGAATGGCCCCAATTCCAAAGTCAAAAAACAGATGGTAGATTGGATTCAGAAAGAAAATCAGACAGTATATAGTTCGCTAGAAATGCATTCAATTCAAAATGACACAGATAAAGAAAAAATCAGAGGATGGAAAGCAGCATCCTACGCAATGGAAACCTGGAAAAAAGCAGATGTTGCTATTCTAATTTCACACAAACAGGATTTCAAGCCAAGACTAATCAGAAGGGACAAAAAAGGTCACTGCATACTTTTTAAGGGAATAATTTGACAAGAATAGCTAACAGTTATGACATGTATGCACTAAGTACTGCCACACACAAGTTCATCGAAGAAACACTATTAAACATGAAAAATTAGATAAACCTCAATACAATTCTAATGGGTGACCTCAATACCTCATTGTCAGAAGTGAACAGATCAACTAGATAAAATTTACCAACAAATATCAGAATTTAACAAAACCTTTGAACAAAAGGACTTAACTGATATAATGTGTTTCATCCAAGAACAATAGATTATGCATTGTTCTCAGCAGCACATGGGACTTTCTCCAAGACAGGTTACATCCTAGCTACTTTAGTTACTTTTCTCATTGTTGAGGCAAAATATCTGACAGCGGATGTTAAAGGAGAAAATGTTTATTGTAGCTCACAATTTGTAGGGGTTTCAGTTCATAGTTGGATGTTTACAAGGCAGTGTGGATGTAAGAAGTGCATTGCAGAGGTGAAAAAGTTCACGGAAGGCAGGAGGCAGAAAAGCACTGAAATAGTGAAGAAGTAGTAGCAAGTAGCAAGGCAGAAGTGCCTTCCTTTTATTGAATTCAGGCTACAAACCTTTTGGGTAGTGCCACCCATAACTATGTTGGACCCTTCCACTATCCACACCCAAAAGTATGGGAAACAAATCAGTGCACTAATTTAGTAATGATACATGATTTATCTTGGTATCATGTAATTTAATCTCAGCATTATGTTACTTAATCCCAGCATCACACAACCTAGTTCCAGCTATGTCTCAAAAGCTACAGCTATGAGAACATGAGGCTTTGGGGGAATATCTAGATACAAGCCATAACATTATTTTATAGAACTTGCTTAAGTAAATGTAAAAGAATTGAAATTATCCCATACATATTATTGGAACATAGGGAAATGAAACTAGAAATCAATGGCAAAAGACACCACCAAATCTATGCAAACATAGGAGAATTACATAATAACCTCTTAAATAATCAAGAATAAATTACACAGTTTCAACAATTAAATGAAAATGCCAGTACTACATACCAAAACGTAAGGACACAATAAAAGCAGTCCTAAAATGGACATGTGTAGCAGCAAATTCCCATAACAAAAAACAGAACAAGCTCAAATAAATAAATTGTGCTCCTGAAGGTCTTAGAGAAAAAGAATAATCCAGACCCAAATCTAGTATGAGAAGGAAATTATAAAGACCGGGGCAGAAATTAATAAAATTGAGACCAAACAATATAACAAATCAATGAATCAAAGAGCTGGTTCTTTAAAAAGTAAAACAGACAAACCTCTAACCAGTCTTAGCTATATGGAAAAGAAAGAACCAAATCCATGAAATTAGAAATGAAAAAGTTGGCATCACAAAACAGTCTTCTGACATCCAAGAGATTATTGGTAATGACTATGAGAATTTCTACTCTAATAAATTGGAAAATTTAAAAGAAATACATAAATTTCTAGATACATACAAACAATCAAAGGTGAGTCAAGTAGATATGGAATTCCCAAATATGCCAACATCAGTAAAGGAAATTGAAGGATTAGAAAATATCTGCCAACAAAGAAACGTACAGGTCCTGAGGGATTCACTGAACATTTCTACAAAACTTTGGAGAAGATATAATGCTAGTACTCCACAAACACTTCAATGAAACTGAAAGGCAGGGAGGATTTTTGAAGTCAATCCTAGGAGCAAGCATCACTCTGATTTCAAATCAGGGGAAGACTCAACCAAAAAATAGAATTACAGGCCCCAATTTTTAATGGACATGGATGGAAAAATTCTCAATTAAGAATCTTCCAGACAGAATGCAGCAAATAATCAAAATATTATACAACATGACCAACCAGAATTCATTCGAGGGATGCAAAGATGGTTCAATATATGAAAATCAAAAAACATAATACACTAAATAAACAGAAGCAAGGACAAAAATCATGTTATCATCTCGATAGATGCAAAAATGCAAATGACAAAAATCCTACGTCCACTTATGATAAAACACTGAAGAAAATAGGAATGGAAAGTTTTATCTCAATCTGATAAAAACCTCTGTATGACAAACCAGTGGCCAGTATACTAAATGGAGAGAAGCTGAAAGTTTTCTGTCTGAAATCAGCAAATCATGGATATCTGCTATCACCAATTCTGTTCAGTATAGTTATTGAAACATTAGCTGGAGCAATCAGGCAAGAGAAAGAAATAAAAAGGATATAAGTAAAGAAGAAATGAAACTATCATTAATTGTAGATGACATAATCCGCTATGCAGAAGACTCCAAAGTACCACCAAAAGATTCATAGAATTAACATGCAAGTTAAAGGGTGACCCAGAACCCCGCTGCCATTACAGACTGAGTCTCTCCCCTCCCTGCACCTATGGCAGAGAGGAGGTCCTCACTCAGGAGCCCCAGGGACGTCTATGGCTGGGAGGGGGGGTGCATGTAGCCCCTCCCTCCACACACCCTGCACCGAGTGAGCAAGTGCTCCAAGAGCTGCTGGTCCCGCGGTACGAATCCAGGCTTTGCATTCATTGGGATCCCCTGGGGGGTTGAAGCCAAGAGCAGTCTGTGATTGCTAACTGTTTGGCATGCATCTGGTTCCTGTATGTGTCCTGAACTGACTGGAGACACAGAATCAGGTGGTTCACAAACTATTGACCCTGCAGTTTGTGTCTAGGTTTTGCCTGTACCCTGAACTGCTTGGGGACATAGGTCCACTGGACTGAGATTGTCACACCAGTGCAACCCAAGTCTGGGCCATGCATGTATCCTGAACTGCAAGGGGACACTGGATCAGACGGTCGGCCATCAGCTGACATCAATGCCCATGTCTGAGACCAGGGATAACTAGATACAAATGAACAACTACCGGAAAACCAGAGAATAAGTAGCGCTTCTAAGAGGTCACTCTGGGGCAAACCTGACCAACAGGAAAACTAAGGACACTAGTGGCCTTTGCTGTGAAGCTACTGAAGAGGGAAACTGAGTTTTCTGCATCCAGTAGCACACATGACAAAATGAAGGACTAAAACTCAATCCCAGAACTCCACCCCACTCAGAACAAGTCCAGGAGACATGGACAAAGGAGAACTTGGTAAACACATGCCTGAATTAGCTGAAATGATTGCAATGGAAGTAAAGAAACAACTCCATAAGACCATAGAAGAGATGAGATCAGAAATAATCTCACAGGCAAAAAATGAAATGACAATAACAATGAAGGAACTGCTCAAAAAGTCTGAAGAAGAAACATATAAGAAAATAGAAGAACAAAGGCAAGGGACAGAAGCATTTAATGAAAAATATAGAAAGGACTTAGAACATGTGAACTAGATTCAAAGAGACTTTTGGGAAAACAAAGCTGCCATTGAAAGCTACCAAAATCACTTGAATGAAGCTGTAGATAGAATATCAGACTTTGAAGATAGCATGGCAGTTAGCAACTGTGAAACAAAGGATCTTGTAAAATCAACAAGGATCCAGGAAAAGTCAATTCAATAGCTGCAAGATGAGGCAAAGAGGAATAATGTACGACTTATAGGAGTAAAGGCACCAGCAGAAGGCAACACAACTGACATGAAAAGAAAATTTGCAGAAATATTGCAGAAAATTTCCGAAGCATAAAAACAGAACCTGATATACAGGTAAGTGAGACATATAGAACTCCACACAACCACAACCATAATAAAACTATACCCAGATATATAATAGTCAAGTTCCCAGATCTCAAGCAAAAGAACAAAATATTAAAATTTGCTAGAGAAAAGAAACAGATTACCTATAAAGGAAAATCCATCAGAATCACGGCAGACTTCTTAGCACAAAGCATCCAATCGAGAAGACCTTGGAGCAAAGTATTACAGGTCCTAAGACAGAACATCTTCCAACCAAGACTGCTCTACCCTGCCAAACTATCCCTCAAATTCAACAGAGAAATAAAATATTTTCATGAAAAAGAACAATTGAAGAACTTCATCAGTGCCAAGCCAGCATT
>NW_004955475.1:6040234-6060944 GCF_000276665.1 Chinchilla lanigera
TCTTCTATTTCTTTGCTGAAAGAAACTGTCAATAAGTCCATGATTGATCAATGTTGCATGTCTCTATCTGTTTTCATGAGAAAGCACTTTGAAGATATCAATATCTAATATAAGAAGCATTGTTAATCTCCTACCACTTTGTTTGTAACTCTGTATTGTCTGCACTGTTATTTTATTTTGTAAAAGGTTGTCTGTCTGTTAATGTTTTCCTCCTTTTATTTTTAAAATAAAAAACATGCAAATTAAGTAACAGCAAGATACAAAGTCAACACTCAAAAATTAATAGTTTTCCTATATAACAATATGAAATTCATCCATGTGGAAATGAGGGAAACAATAACTTTTACAATATCATTGTTATTGTTTGTGTCTGGTTGTCCTCCCAAAGCCTAACAGTCAAGGGGACAGGCTTATCAGAGGCAGTTCAATTTAGAGTTTGTGATTGGTTCATTGTCTATTGCTGGGATTAGAGGTGTTAGAGCTCCACCTGCCCTAGGGAATGTAGCCTGCATACAGTATAAGGGAGGAAGAATCTTGCTATTCCCTTTGCTCTTGCTGCTTTTGCTGTCTTCTGCCTTCACAAACTGTTGGCGCTCTGGCATTTGTCACCTTGCCTTGGAGCCAGCTGATTATGGACTGAAACCTCCACAAACTGTGAGATAAATAAACCTTTCCCACCTTAGTTTTGGGCATCAGGTATTTTGTCTCAGGAACAAGAAAAAGGTAACTAAGACAACCATCAAGAATAATAAAGCACTTATGAATTAACCTAACCAAGGAAGTGAAAGAAATAGCATGGTATTCTTAAAAAGAAAGAGACATGTTTGTGAGCAGAACAGAATGGAAAATAAAGGGCAAGTTCAAGGCACACTAAGCTATGTTACCTTTGAAAAAGGGGCCAAATCCCTTCGCTGCAGCAAAGACAGCCTCTTTAATTAGTGGTGCTGGGAAAAGTGGCTATTTACATTCTGAAGATTAAGTGTAGACTCATATTTCTCTGCATTCCCTAAACTAAGGTCCAGATTTATAAGACATCAAATCATTAGAACAGAAATGCTTTATCTGCTGCAAGAAAATTTGATGAAACTCTTTAAGATATAGATGTAGGCAGAGCCTTTCTGAACAAAATCTTGGTTACAAAAGAAATAATACCAATAATCAACACACAGTGTTGCATAAAATTAAAATGCTTCTGCACAGCAAATGAAGAAGCAACCCATAGAATGGGAAAAATTTTGCCAGCTACTCCTCAGAGGAGTGATATCCATACTATATAAAGAATTCAAAATATCAGACCTCAAAAATTTAAAGGTTCAATACAAAAGTGGGTCTAAAATGAAGATATATCTTGGATGAAGAAATATAAATAGCCAATAAATGCAGTAAAATGTTCAACATCTTTTGTCTTTTGAGAAGTGCAAATTAAAGTAACACTGATATTCTCATCTCTCTTCAGAAAGAATAGCTGCCATCAAGAAATCAACCAATAACAAATGATGGTGAAGCTACAGGGAGAAACACTTCTTCATTGTTCACAGGAATGTAAATTGATACAACCACTGTGTAAATTCATATGGAGCTTTCTCAAAAATCTAAAAATGGAAATTCCATTGGATCTAGCTATTCCTCTTTTAGATATCTTCCCATAAGAGTTAAATACATCTTACCACAGTAACATATGCATGCCCATGTTTACAACAGCAGAAATCATAGTAGCTAAATTTTGGAATTGACTTATATGTCCGTCAATATGTGAATGTGTTATTTATAACCAATGGAGTATTACTTTGCCATAAAGAAGAAAAAACTTGAGTTTTGGAACTCAAAACTCAAAACTCATTTGGAACAAAATGATGGTATTTTGAGACAATAATGTTCAGTGAAGTAAATCACTCATACAAGCTTTAATATTGTATGGTTTCTCTTAAATAAAAAGTAATATGAATAACATATGAAATAAAACACACATAATAGAAAAAAGGAGAAAGGCAAGAAGTTATTCTAATCCAGTGAAGAAAATATATCTAAAATTGTATTTGTCTTAGTACAATTGTCTTATGTGTCTCATGTACATTTTTGTCTGTTAGTGTGGTTCTTAATCTGTATATATGATAATTAACTTTATAAGGTACTTTAAGATAGATAAATCTGATTCTGGTAAAATCAAAGGTGGGTGGAGGGAAGCGTGAAAAAATATTGAATTATTTTGTACATGTACCAATTGCCTACAATAAATGTAATCACCATGTCCTGCAAATACACACTACATCAATAAGCACAACAAAAGAATAAGTAAAATGGGTTAGAAAAGCTGAGACACACACCACAAAATCCATCTGAAGCACACTGTTTCACAATTGGGACAGAATTCCTTGCTTCTCTCTTTACGAGTAAGGAAGTTTGGGCCACACATTCAGCATTACACCTTTTACATTCGTCACACAAAGGTCTGGATCCTAAATCACCTAGCAATGGGAATAGACAGGGGCTGACATTCTGGATTCCTAAATCAATGAGGAAAAAAAATGTCAATTTTAAATAAGAGCACAGTACTCCTTGTTGTAATCACTCTGTTCCTAGTTCTTCCATAGAAAGGACTTGAGTGTACATTTCTCCAGCTTCTGTTTGAGTTTCAGGCCTCTAATTCACCTGTGTTGGGAGTCAGTAGGGTAGGCAATTAATAAGTTCTTCAGGAGCCCAAAAGGACATATAGGCATTTGAAATGTCTTGTTCCTCAGCTTACTACTGTGATTACACCAAGTTTCTAGCCCCTCCCTAAACAGACTATATCTACATATGAAGCAATCCAACTTTTACAGCTCCTGTCCGAGGAGCTGAATTATCTGTCTTTGGGATCTGGTGACTCTACAGCATTCACTAGTGCTCCAGAACAGACAGTAAATAAGTCATTTTAAATCAGCCAAAAGGCACTACCAGTGGGATTCCTCATAGTTTCGCACAGCGTGAGCAGGCAAAATCATACAGCTCCCAGTTTCTCACTGGAGGGTTATTGATTGCATATCTTATGCCCTTTTTATACAACTTTTGTTAATAGATTTAGCTTTTAATGAACCTGCATCTGGAATTTGATAAAGCCAGGAAATAGTGGTCCTCTGGGAGCCTGACCAAGTATCTGGGAAATTTCCATAATTCTTCCTCCTGTATTCTTCCAGAGAGAAAAACCTTTATCTAACCTACTTGTCTCCGAAACACAAAGGCATTCTGTAGGCCCATTGGGACCACAAAGAGAAAAGCAATGGGTTGAGTGAGTGTGCAGTCTGAACATGAATGAAGGCATTTATCACAGATTCCTTGCTCAGTTTAGTACAGAAAATGTAGAACATAAATACCAATTCCTAGATTATCACAGGAAGAAAAGGAGCTGAAGCACACATTTGGAACTTTATTTCTCTAAATATTTCTGAAAAGAATGCATTTTATCTTATACATCTTAGGGTACTTACAGGATTTGACAAACCCAAATCTAAGAGTCACCGAAAGAAAAATGCCTACTTATGTATTCATTTAATTTTCTTTTATTTTTTAAAATTTTAAATTAATTTTGTCGGTACACTTTTGACATACATAATGAACACATTCATCATAGGGAATTTATACCTGTACAGAACATACCTTAATACTTTTTTCCAATACCTTCCCTTCCTATCAATCCTTCCCCATTCCCTTTATAAAACTTTCTTTCCCCTCCATTCTTTACTTTTAAACCTTATTCCCTCCCTTCCTTTTCCCTGCCTCCTCTTTTGTGCCCCTTCACATTGGGACACTTTTTACCTACCACGCATTTTGGTCCTTATTTATCCTTTGGGTTTCTCACACAAGAGAAACAATGCACTATTTACACATGTGTGTCAAATTTATTTCACTTAAAATTATGTTCTCGAAGTATATCCAAAATGCCAATTAGAGAGAGAGACAGAGGGGGGCGGGGAGAATGAGGATATAGCTCAGCAACACAGCGCCTGCCTGGCAAGCACAAAGTCCTGAGTTTGATTCCAGGTACATGCCAATTTAAAGAAGCACAACGTTTGAGAGACATCCACAATCTCTGACCCTACTGACTGGCGAGAACCGCCTCCTACACAAAGACACTCTAACAAGAATGTGAAAGGTGGTTTATCAAGTGTGAAGAAAACAATAGAGAGTCAAAGAAAAGTCTCTAGAAATCAAGCCTACTGGAGCAGACATGAGATTTGTTCAAAAGAAAATTCAAAATGAAAGTCATACAGATGTTCATTAAGGTCAAGAGATCAATGCATACCTGAAGTACAGAGTGATAAATAGCATTTAAAAGTGCAAAGCAAATATACAATTGAAGAATATAATTACACTGAAAATCGCAGAGTGATCCAAATGGCAGACTAAATCAAGCAAAAGTATCAGTGAACTCAGAAACACCACATTATAAGTCACCCAATTCATATAAAAAAGAAAAATAAATGGAAGGAATAAATATAGTTTAATGGCATTAATAGGGTACAACCAAATGTATCAATATATCCATTGTGAAGCCCTTATAAATAGAACTAAAATGATAGGAAGATTTTTACAAAGAAATAAAGGCTAAAAACATTTCAAATCTGGAGATACAAATAAACATCTGGATCAAGGAAGCCGGCCCAAAGAACACTAAAAAGTGGCCTTCACCATAACACATTATAATAAAATTATTGCGCTAAAATATAAGCACAAATTTTTGAGTTTGTGTATCAATCTCAGGGCTTTGTGAACAATAATATCCAAAATTAATCAGAAGTAAATGGAAAGGCACGCTAGCATTAGAATAACAAAAGCAGGGCCAGGGACATAGCTCAGTGGTACAGTGTTTGCCTGGCAAGCGCAAGGTCCTGAGTTTGATTTCCTGTTCAAAAAAAATAGAAAAGTAATTTTGAAAAAGAAGAATTAAGTAATAAGAAACACTGCACCTGATATTCAGGATTAGATTACTATGTATTAATAATAATCAAGGTATTGTGGTATGAGAATCTTAAGTAAAATATATTAGGTATGCAATTTTATTTTTTTAACTTTAAAGAGAATTGAAAAAAAGAACAATAGTATAATGCCAACAACATAGGCAAAAACAAAACAAAGTGAAAACAATAAGAATGATACAGGGTTTCATAACAAAATGGTAGGGATTAACAGTGGCTGTTATATTACATATTTTTATCTTCATCAAAATTGCTCAGATTATTGGATGTAAGAATGTGAGATTGATCAAACCATTAAAAAGAATAAAAAATAAAAACAAAAATTATAAGAGATGTAGAATTTCACTAAACAAGATGACAGGAATTCAACAATAGTTGCTATGTTGTACATTGTTGTCTTCAAATTAGTTGTTCGGATTACCAGATATAAGCAAGGTATGCAAGTTTAAATGTTAGATGTTTTCTCTTCTGTAAGAAACTCAAAGTTTAAAGAGGGAGCAAAACTGAAGACAGATATTGGGAAATTGAAAGAACATTTTTCAATGGGAAAAGGCACAAGGGAGGGGGAGGGAAAGAGGAAGAAAGGAAAAGGGGTTTGAATATAAAGAAAATGGGGGAAAAATGGACACAGAGCTTGTGTAAATGGGGAGGGTAAGAAGAGTTAAAGGCAGGGAAGAGGAATGGGAAAAGAAAGAATTAAAATATATTATGTACAGGTGCAAATTCTCCATAATGAATGTGCTCATTATGCACGGTAAACCAGTACTAATAAGAAAGAGAATTTTTTTTAAAATTAGAGCAAAAACAACCTCAACACTCACTACTAATAAAAAAGAATTAATCATATGTAAATATTAAAAATGGTACTCTGATATGGCACAAGATAGATACACAGAGCAATGGAACAGAATAGAGAACATAGAAATAGATTCACATAAAAATGTTCAACTGATTTCTGAAAAATCTTACAAAATCAATTCCATTGAGAAAAGATAACTGTTTCCAATAAATAGTACTAAAACAATTGGACTTATATAAGTGAAAGAAATATCATTGATGTAAATTTCCAATTTTTTATAAAATTTAAAAAGAATCATTGATTTGAATGTATAACAGAAAACTGTAAAAAAAATTAGGTTAAACATAGGATAAATCTTTGGGGTCTAGAAATAGGGAAAGTGCTCTTAGATTACACCAAAAACATAACTCATAAATGAAGAAATTAATAAATTATGCATCACCAAAATTTGAAAAATTTGCTATATAAAGGATAATGTTACAAACATGAAAATAGAAAGTATAAAGTAGGAAAAATACTTGCAAAATACATAAACTACCTATTCAACAAAGGACTAGAATATAGAGCAAACTCTCAAAACTCAATATTAAAAACAAACCAAAAATCCAAATAAACAAATAGCAGCTGGATATGGCGGTCCATGCCTATAATCCAAGCACTTGGGATGCTGAGGCAGGAAGATCGCTGAAATTTCAAGGCAAGCTTGGGCTACAAAGTGAGTTAAGGCTAGCCTGAACTACATAGGAAAACTGGTCTCAAAAAACACACACAAAAGAAGAAGAAAGGAATGAAACAAAAGAAAAAGAGGGCAAAGAAACCAAGAAACATTTCACTGAACAGGATATGCCAATAGCAAACAAGCATATGGAAAAATGTAAACATCACTAGTCGTTAAAGAAAGGTATGTTAAAACTATAATAGGCCTGGAGATATATTTCATCCATGCAGGACTTGCCTCACAAGCACAAGGTCCTGAGTTTGATTCCTGGTACCAAAAAAACCAATAGAATCATAATACTATATAATAACACGTGTATTACACAAGCTAATAAAAAAATACAGAAAAATGTCACTGAAGACATAAAGATAGAGATCATATGCATATTGTTGCTGGGAATGTAAAATAATATTCACTCTAGAAAACAGGATGGTATTTGCATATAAAATAGATAACTATATGCCCCAGAAATTGCACTCTTGGTCATTTATACAAGAGAATTGAAACTGTATATTTACAAAGAAAGCTATATAAATACTCTTAGAATATTTATAAGGGTGTGTAACAACAATAAAAAGGTATAGAAAACTGATGCACTCAGTGATTTGACTATTTCCCCAAGGATTTATGCTGAAAGATAAAGAAATCCTAATCCTTAATGTAACACAAGTAATTTAATTATTAAATATTTCTGAGTTAAGAAAACCATGGAAAGGAAGGACAGGTTTCTAATTGTCAGGATTTAGGTACAAGGGGTAGATTATGGTGGGAAGAAGGAAGTGTACTGTGCATTTTGATAGTGAATATGAGGAATCCTTGTAGTGATAAAACTGTTCAGTATATTGACTATTGTGGTGGGTACATGAATATATATATAATATATGTATATAATATGTTAAAATTTTAGAATTAAATACACACAATTAATGCAATTAAAACTAAGGAAACTGTTAAATTGGTATTCAAGACAGTGGCCCTTTTATACATACAAATATACTGACGTCATATATTTGCCCACCTGACAATTTTACTGAATGAGCCTCCCTCACTGGTTAAAGTTTTATTCTTTTTTTATTAGTGTAGTACTAGGGTAGAAACCAGGAATGCTCTACCACTGAATTACATCCCCAGGTCTCCATCTCCTTACCCTTTTCCTCCTCCTCCTCCTCCTCCTCCTCCTCCTCCTCCTGCTCCTCCTTCTCCTTCTTTTAAACAGGGTCTCATTAAATTTCCCAGGCAGGGCTAAAATTTGCAATCCTCCTACCTCAGTCTCAGTGTTACTATCTTCATGCATGCCCTCAGTGCTGGGATTATAGTCATGTACACCCAAGCCTGATAAATATTTGTTTCTTAAGAATTTCTGTCCTTCTATTAGTCTGCTTTCATGACACTGGTCAGGCTTTATATCTTGATGTCACCAAAGAGCCTCATTTACTCATATGTGGGGCTTTTAGAAGGGGATCAGGTTATTAGAATGTTCCAGCTCACTTGCTGTCAGAAGGCAGGGACAGGTCAGAAAGGGTAAGTCACTGGGGATATCACCTAGAAGAGTTTATGTCCTTCTCCAGCTCCTCTTCAGTGTTCTCCCTTCTTCCTGGACACCACGCCCCAGCCCCAGCCCCACTGTCATGCCTGCTTCCCTGGTACCAGAAAGCTATGCACTAAAACCTATACAAACTGTGAGCCAAAATAAACTTGTTTGTGCTGTGGGCATCCTGTATTTTGTCCCAGTAAAGAAGAAAATACCTAAGATAAGCCCCAAGAGCATCAGGGTTATCATCACTTAAAAGGCCCATCCTTTTATTGTCAAAACTCATTTTTATTTGGTGTTTGTTACTATTACTAAAAGAAGGACCTTTTTCCATTGTGGCCTCAAATTGCATTTGTGCAAAATGGGAAAATCCGTACAGAACTAAAAATTTATACATAAAGGTTTAAGTCTTCTTTGAAGTAGGAAATAACTCTTGCAAAATTAGGCTATATAATAACTACAGTGAATTTTTCATCATCTAATTCCCAGATCAATAGTTATTCTCTCCTGATGGTTTGGTATGTGTGAGAATAATGAATCAGCTGTCTTACAACTGTAAAGCTTCTCAGCATAATATAGTTATTATGAACATCATCTAGGAATCAGATAATCAGGGCTCACAGTCTTGTCTTGATTATTTACCGTGTCCCTTAAGCAAATTATTTAAGTTCCCTATGCCTCAGTAATCTCACCTGTGAAGTAAGGATAATAATATTCTCCATTTTTAATATTGTCAAGGACAATAAATATTTTAATTATTATTTGACTATTTATCACAGATCAAAAGTTGCTATTTATTGTCATTACTAATATATTACTATATCTACCAGCATACCTAGAACAGAAAATGGCATGCCTGATACCATATGTTATATTTCTCCTCAGTGCCAAGTATTGTCTGTACTTTGTTTTAACCTTAACATAATAGCTGAAATAAAGTGTTTTGACTTCCCATTTTATAAGTGAGGAGTAGATACTCAGAGAAGTTTAGTAATTTTCCCCGGGTTAAACAGTTACTAAGTAGTGGAATCAGGCTTATAACTCACAAGGCATGACTTTAAAAGTAGAAGAGCCAAAGAACTCCACCAAAAATACTCTTAATAAACCAACTTCAGCAATGTAGCAGTGTGCAAGATTAACATACAAAAATCACTAGCTTTTTGTACACCAATAATGAATTTGATGAGAAAGAAATTATGAAAACAATACCATTCACAGTAGCTTTAAGAAAAGTGAAATATGTAGTTATTAACCTAACCAAGGAACTGCAATACCTTTACAAAGAAAATCACAGAACTCTGTAAAAGGAGACTGAAGAGGACATCACAAAATGGAAAGATATCCCCTGTTCATGGTTAGGCAGAACCAATATCCAAAATGACCATACTCTCCAAGGTGTTATACAGATTCAATACAGTGGCAATCAAAACACAAACAACATACTATTTAGAACTAAAGAAAGTAATCCTATAGTATTTAAGTTTGTTTGTCTGGTTTTTTTCACTCAAAAATATATTTTACACGTGCATCTATTTTTTCTACAAAGGTCCCAAATTTATCAGTCTTTATAGCTGAATTGTACTCCATTACATAGAGACAGCACATTTTCTTCATTCAGTCATCTGTTATTAGGTATATAGGATGCTACCAGGTATTAGCCATTATGAATTTTGCTGGTATAAACATTGGTATACATGTGTAATTGTAGTATGATGTCTTAAGTTTTTGGAGGAGATAGCTAGAAGGGAACTAGCTGGGTCATATGAAATATCTAATTTCACTTCTTTGAGAAATCTCCATAGGGATATTTATAATAGTTTTACTAGTTTACATTCCCAGAAACAATGAAAGAAGTTCCATTTTTTACTACAGCCTCACCAACATTTGTTATTATTTAATTTCTTGATGATTACCATTCTTTTGAGAGTAAGGTGAAATCTTAAGTCTTCTGTCATTAACCATAATTAATCCCTTGATTCTATCATAAATCCTAACAAGTACCTCCCTTTCACTACTCCAATATGTATAAAGCCATAATTTGAAGTTCAGTTACTTCACCTCTTTCCTGGGGCAAATAATATTATCCATCTCTTTATATCATGGCTGCATCATACTTGCATTCCTGGAATGAAGCCAATTGTATGCACTTCTTAATGACTGGCTGAATTCTATTTGACACCATCATCTTGAGAAGTTTTACATCTATTTTTGTAAAAGAGATTGGCCAAGACATTTCTTTCTATTTGAGTCTTTGTCTGGTTGTGGAACCAAGGTGATGCTAGTTTTGAGACATGAGTTTTATTGTACTTGTTTCATTTCAATTTTACTTGTTTCATTTCAACTTTACTTGTTTCATATCAATTTTACTAAGGAATTGAATGAAGAAAATGTTTCAGATCTTCCCCAAATTTCTTGTATACTCGAAGTGTAAATACATTGGATTCTGGGTTTGTCATAGTTGGTAGTTTTTTCATTATTACTTCAATTTCATTGCCTGTTATTGAAATAGTCAAAGTTTTTATCTTCTTGGTTGAATTTTGGTAATACATATTGTATTTAAGAATGTGCCCATTTCTTCTGGATTCTCCAATTTGTTAGAGCATAGTTTTTCAAAATAGTAATTAATAATCTTCTGGATTTGGGTCTTTATCCATTGTGATTTTGCCTTTTTTTGTTTTTGACTGCACTGGTAAGAGTCTTTACTTTTTTGGGGTGTATGATTGACTAAGAGTTTGTCTATTTTCCTTATTCTTTTGATGATCCAGTTTTTCACTTTGATTATTTTTATTGTTTTTGTCACAGTTTTATTAATTTATGCTCTGATTTTACAATATCCTTCCTTATGCTATGTTTGGATTTGTATTGGTCTTGTTTCTCTAAGATCTTGAGGTGTAAAACTCAGTAATTTACTTGTACTCCCTCTGTTTTTCTGAGGTCCACATTCACAGCTATATACTTCTCTATTAGGACTGTTTTATTCTGTCATATAAGACCTGATATGTTGTACTGGCATTGTTTTTAGATTCAAGAACCTAATTTCTTTTTGGAAATTTTTTCTGTAACCAAACATTATACAAAAGTGCATTGTTTAATCTCCATGCTTTTGCATAATTTATTTTTTGCCATTTATTTCCTGTTTCATTGTACCATCCTTTTACAATATGCATGGAACAATTTTGATTGTTTCATTTTACTTATTGATGCATGCTTTATAGGATAGTTTGTAGTTTATTTTGGAGAAAGTTCGATGTACTTCTGTGAAAGTTGTGTATTCTGTTTTTCTTGGATAGATTACTCTACACATTTCTAATAAGAACATTTATTTTAAGATATATTTGAAATCTTGTATTTATTTCTTAATTTTTGGTATAGTTTGTCTTTTTGGATTAGTGGGATATCAAGCCAGCCTACTATAATTGCATTATGTTGATCTGATATTTTATGTACGGCAGTACTTGCTTTATGAAGTGAGATGCAGCACAATTTGGGACATATATGTTTATAATTGTTATCTCTTCTCATTATTCTTTTTATAGTGACCTTCTTTTTCTCTTTTTATCAAGTTTGGCATGAAGTCAACATTGTCTGTAAATAAGATAGTTACTCCAGCTCATTTTCAGGCTCTTTATTGCATTAAGTATTATTTACTATACTGTGAATTTTACTCTATAATATTTTTTGGATTAAATGTGTGTTTTTTTCATTTCTACAGTACACTTTTGTGTTTTGTTTTGTGATTCAATTGACCAACGTTTGTCTTGCAATTGGAGGGTTGACCTCAGTTATGTGACAGTTATTGTTGAAAGATATAGTCTTGTCATAGCATTATATTCCTGTTTTTAATTATTTTCTTTTCCCCTTCTTGGCTAACTGCTTTCCCAATGTGTTGTATTTATTCTATTAGGTCTTTTGGCATTGTTGACTTCATCATTTAATTTTAGAATATCCTTGAGAATGTCTTGGTGTGCTGATTTGGCAACCATTAATTTTTAGGTGCTCTTTGTCATGGAAAGGGCATTTTTCTCTATCAAGTTTGAAAGGCAGTTTTGTAGGTAGATTAGTCTGGATTGGAAGTGGTTTTCTTTTAGAGTTTGAAGCTCTCTTCCCTTTTAAGGCTTTTGTTGAAAACTCCACTGTTATTCTAATATTTTCACTTTTAAAAATTGTGTGGTTGCTTTTCTGTAACAACTGCTAAAATTCTTCTAATTATCGAAGTTAAGACACCCTTCTTTTCTTTCCTAGAATCAAGTTAAATTTCTCAAGAGATCAATATTTAACCCCAACCTTTTCTGTGACTGTGACTTCTGGGCACTTCCCACATAGTCATTGTGGTAGGGTAATCCCACAAACCCTGAAATGGAGTTGTTCTGTAGTAGTTCTGTAGCTCTGTCTTAAACAATTAAGTCCTTCCCCTATGGGACCTGATTAAACACTTTCAAATATGGTGGGGGCTACACAGGATTTAATCTCCAACTGTAGTCTTCCATAATAAATTAGTTACTTTTACTGTAAAACCCCTAGCTGTTTTTGCAGTCTACAATAGCCATTCAATTTTCCTGGGCCTAGTACTACCAGCTTTGTCTGTCATTTTTCTCTGGATCTTAACCCTCTCCAGGTTTACCTTGTGTTAACAGAGACTGGTATTCTCCCCAGGAGACAAGGATAATTTCCCAGACTGCTTCATTCTTTTCTTTGTGTTATGCTCCATTTTTTTAGTTTCTGCACAGCTTCTAATTTTCCTGTCAATTCCCTCCCAATTTCAAGTAATCAACTTTTCTTTAACAACATTGTTTTTTTTTTTTTTTCAGCTCCTGGAGAAGCTGTATTTTACCGGTTTTTATTCTGTTATTTTTAATCCTTGATCTTAAAGTCTAAAAATTTAACAGATGGAGGTTTGAATTTGAGCTGTAAGATTTTAGACCACTTGTCTTCTCTTTCAGGGGTCATTTCTTCATCTCTGTAAGGGATCTGTTTTTAATGAAGCTGAATTATGGGAACTTTTGAGCTACCTAAATATAAGCCTGGATCTGTAATGAAAGATTAAGTTTGATTTCTCAGATTTACTGTAGGACTCGGTGGTCTCTCGGTGGTCCCTAGGAGAAAATGGGGAGGAGAATTATAAAATAAAGAGAAGAGACAAAAGCTGGGGTCAGGTGGAGTGGTTTCTTTCCTGATGGGCAAGAGGACTGAACAGCAATAATAAGGGTATCTATTCATACCCTTGCAAAGTTACTATCTTGAGAGGCAATGTTGCCTAGTGACTAACAGCTGAAGCTGTCCAGGAAGGATGTTTTTGTCAAGACTGAGGTAGCTTGACTGATTGAAGCACTCTGGCTCTGTTCTGCCCTCACACATGTGACCAATTTCCAGTTCCAGTCACTCCCAACGTCTCTCTCTTCTCTGTTTTGTTGTGTAAATGATGGGTGTTTAGTTGTAGTTAGAGAAGCTGTGCTTGGAGAACTCTGGAGAGGACCTTTTCATTTTTGAAGAACTTACTCATTTAGGCTAAAGATTTTTAGTTCAGAGATTTTAAGTGGCTGTATACAATTTAATCCTATATAGTCCCATACTCAATAACAGTAGTTAAATTCCAGTACAGCTGGCAATTGTCAGAAGTTGTTAGTTGTTTGAACATTTTACAGCTAGGATATTATTATGGTGTTTTTTTTCACATCTTATGGTTATACTTTTCTGCTGGATGTTTAAGACAATGTGAGAAGTGTACTAATAAAATTAACTTCTTGCTATCTATTAAGGTCAGTTAAATCTCCTCAGGAATCACCTTCGAAGCAAGTACAGCACCTCTGCATCTTCTGTAAGTGTCATCCATTGAGATGAGTCACAGCCATTGCCTGACCATTTCACTTCCTCTGAAAGCTTGAGAGATGTTTCTTTCTCTTAGTGAGTCTCCTTAGGCACATTGTATATTGTAGAATCACTTTCCTCTGTGGTTCCATAATCTCCTTGATCAGAAAATCAGGGAATCAATCAAGTTACAGGATGTCACAGCAGAGATTCTCTTATCTTCTGAGTCCTCATTGACCTCAGAGGGCTAGGAAAATATTAGCTATCTTCTTAGCCCAATCTACCTTTCTAATTTTGGTCTCCAAACCTCAGTTGTTAAAGAACCAGAACAGAAGATTAATGACATCACATTGTAATGGAGGCAGTAAGTTTAATATTAATATTTTACCTGAATAGCAAACACCTTAGAACATAAAATTGAACCATTATTTTCTAATGACCATGGACATCCTAATGTTAAAATCCTTACAGAATATTAACAGTCGACAGTTACATAATTTCACCAAGAAATTTAGAAATCAAAACCATACATAGCATTGTTACATGACAATCATGATGACATTTTGTAACGTACCTAATTTTTCATTTTGACATAGCATAGCTCTTTTAACCAATCATTGCTATTTAATACATAAGGAGCTTTTACCTAATTTGTTATGCTTTAATGAGATATACATAAGTTTTGTGTTAAAGGCAGAGCTCTGAAAGTGAAGGAAAGTCTTATCATGATAAGCAATCTTTGTTTTACATTTTGGAAAACCTGTACATCTGGGATTATGAATACATTTAATACACCATGAGATTAACACTAATGAATTGCCATACACATGTGAAAACCTTTGTTTCTTAATTTAATTTGATACCAAGAGCCTCCTTTATGAGAAAACCTTATTGTAATTTTTTCTACAAGACTTTACCTTTTGACCAAATGACCAAATTATTCAGGTGTCTCCCAAGAGTCTATGGAAATCATTGGGGGCTCATAATTAATGAACAAAGGTTGGCCACTTCTCTATTCACCAATTAGAGTCCTGTGCAATAATCTCTCCCTATTTGCAACCACTACAAAGTGGCTCTGAGCAAGGTTTAATATTAACCAATTGGCTGTCCATGTTTACTTGTGAGTTGTCTGAAACTTAGGCACCTTGTCTGGGGATGGGCAGTCGACTCATAGTAAACCACTACGAGTCACTGGTCACCACTGAGGCCTGCATTGGCCTGGGAAGCTGTGACACCTCTAAGGACAAGATAAGGCCACAGCTGAGGATGTCTGGCCTCCCTTAACCTAAGCTAAGCCACCTGTAAAAACAGAAGCAAATTGAATTAGCTTGAGACAAAGGGCAAAGATTTTATTTATGGGAATTATTTTTAATACATAATGTTTTAAATATCTCCATTATTGTAAATCTTAGGAAATATGATTTTTTTAACTAAAGGCAAAATGTTTTTATCTTGAGGATGGAAACAGCCTTTTAAATTAATCATCTTCAGAGGAAAATGTAAAAGTCTTCCCTTTTAATACTCACTCTATCTCTGGGAGGCTTTATTCCCTGCTAAACTATTCCCAGCAGAATTGCCTTTTGTATATCTCCAGGTCAGCAATCTAGAATCTGTTACTGTGGACCTGTAGTTGCCACATCACAGGCCATTGCCATTTGTGTCTTAAAGTCCTTTAAAATATTTTTTTCTTTAATCAATTTTATCTTTGAACCCAATAGGTGTCAAAAGACCCAAATCTTTGAATCCTTTTATTAATTTATAATTTTTAAAATTTTGTCAAGGAAAGAATAACAAATTGAGTGATATGAGTGTCTGAGGTGATTTGAATGAAGTTTTGTTCCTGACTCTGGCTGAAGCTCCATTGCCTCAGGACTGAGTGTGCTTCTAGCAGGGTGTGCTTCAATGCTCCATTGTCTTAGTACTGGGAGTGGCCTCCCTCATCCACCTTCCCCCTCCCCCACACAGCAGAGAGCAGTGGTTGCTCCCACTCTGGGTTCACATTCTGGTAGCTGGAGGTCCCATTTTTGTACAGATTTCAAGCACAAGCACTGTTTTTCAAGCAGAGGCACCACCAACCACTGGCATATGCAGTATTCACAGCGGAAATTCATTTGGCTTAAAACAGTGCCTACACTTGAAAAACAGTGAGAACCTATCTAGTCCAGTAACCTAGATGGGGACATTATATGGATTTGCATACTGAGGTCCAGATAGAAATAGAATTGTCCAATGGATCACAAATAAGGATTTCTTTAAAAAGAGCTAGTATGAAATGACAAATGCTATAGAGAGGGGGAAAAAGATAAAAAATTGTTCTGCTTCCCAGCATCCATGAGGTAAGCAGAATTTCCTTTGGTTATGTCCTTGTGTCATCTTATCCTGCATTGGAATTGGCTGAATAGGGAATGAAATCTCTTCATATCATCCAAAATGCCCAAGTTTTTAAAGCTAAATATTCTAATATTAATGCATAATTTTCCCAGTTGTTCATAACTTAGTATTTATTTATTTATTTAGTCCTGGAGATTGAGTTGAGCCCATTGTACATACTAAATAAGTTCACTACAGCTGATTTAAACCACCAACATCAAAGAGTCATGCTTTGAACTTAAATTTAGCTTTTTCTGGTACATGCTAGTTACATTACATGGTCCCATGCTTTGTATTTTCCTTGTATTTTAAGAGACTTTCAAAAATTGAGGAAGACACCAGAAGATGCAAAGAATTCCCATGTTCGTGGATTGTGAAAATTGATATTGCTGGAGGCTGAGGCAGGAGGGTTGCTATATAGTTTGAGGCCAGCATGGGCTACATAGTTCAAGGCCAACCTGACCTATACAGCAAGACTGTCTCAAAGTATCCAGCCATACTACCAAAAGTAATCTACAGATGCAATGCAGTGTTTATCACAATGCCAATGGCATTCTTCATAGAACAAGAAAACATAACCTCTATTTCATAAGAAAATGCAAAAGACATGGTCAAAGCAACCCTACACAAAAAGAGGAATCCTAGGGGCACTACAAGATGTGATTTCAAAATATACTACACAATCATGCAAAAAGAACAGGATGACACTGGCATAAAAACAGGCATGTAGATCAATTGGACAGAACATAAGATGCAGAAATAAATATTCGAATCTTCAGCCAACTGATTCCTGACAAAGCTGCCAGAAATGTACATTGGAGAAAAAGCCTCTTCAACAAATGGTGCTGGGAAAACTGGATATTAACATGTAAAAGGCTGAAATTAGAGCCATATCTTTCATCTTATATAAACATCAACACAAAGTGATTCAAAGACCTTAATGTAAGTCCTGAAATCTTGATACTACTGGAAGAAAAAGGTGGAAACATGACAAGATATCAAAAGCAGTGATTTTCTGGATAGTGTTCCAATAGCTCTTGATTCAGAAAAAATTGAAAAATGAAATTATATTGAATTCAAAAGCTTTTGCACAAAAAAGTGAACAATCAACAAAATGAAGATACAGTTTACAGAATTGGAGAAAATCTTTTTCAGCTATTCTTCTAACATAGGAGTAATATTCAGAATATATAAAGAATACAGAAAACTTAACATTCAAAAATCTCAAGTAATCCAATCAGTGAATTCACAGGTTATCTGAATATAATCTTTACAAAAGAAAGTATAAATTGCCAATTAACATATGAAGAAATATGCAATATTTTAGTACTCAGACAAATTTAAAGCAAAACTACTTTGGGATTTCATCTCCCTCCAGGTGGAATATCTTGGATCAGTAAATCAACCCTCTAAGTAATAAATGCTTTCAAGATTGTGATGAAAAAGGAATTCCTATACATTCTTGATGTGAATGCAAATCAGTACAACTTCTATGGAAAATACTGTGAAGGTTTCCCAAAATACACACACACACACACAAAATACAGACCTACATAGAGTACAGATGTAACACTCCTGGGTATATAAACAAAGGAATTGAAGGCAACGTACAAGAAAGACTGGCATAGCCAGGTTTACTGCAGCAGCATTTATAATAGCTAAGGTGTGGAATCAATCTGGTTGCCCATCAACAGATAAATGGATAAAGAAAAGATGGTACATATCCACAATGCAGAATTAGTCAGTCATAAATGAAATCTTGTCATTTGCAGGAAAATGGATGGAACTAAGGAAATCATGTTAAGTGAAATAAACCAGATATAATTTCTTCCTATTTTACAATATCTATTATATATTTTAGTTCTAACTTATACTTTCCATTTCTTACATCAGAGAGACAATATGATATTTACACACATGTGCCCAATTTAGTTAAAATCCAACACACTTAAGAGTATGGTCTGAAGGTGCATCCATTTAGCTAGAAATGTCTTGCTTATCCTTTTTATGATTGAGTAGTACTCCACTGAATAAAACATTACATCTTTTTATCCATTCATCTATTTACGGACATGTTTTGGGCTGTTTCAAAGATTTAGCTATTACAATCTGCGCTGCTATAAACATGGGTGCACATATATCTTTGCTGTATGATGCTTTTATTCTATTGGGAAGATACCAAGAAGAGAAAGATCTAGGTCTAATGGGACCTTTAGTCCTACTTTTTTCAGGAATCTCCAAACTGATTTCTACAGTGGTCACATCAGTGTACATTCTCACCAAGAGTGAAGAAGTGTTCCCTTTTTCCCAGAGTTCTGCCAGCATGTTATTCATTGATTTCTTGACAATAGCCATTCTTTCTGGAGTGAGATAGAATCTCACTGTTGTTTTGATGTGCATCTGTCAAATGGCCTGTGATGTTGAACACTTTTTATATATTTATTTGCTGTTTGCATTTCTTCATCTGAGAAGTGTATATACATTTCAGATTCCCATTTTTGTATTAGGTCTTTAAATTTTGGGAGTGATCTGATTTTTTAAAATTCTTTATATGTTCTAGATATTTGTGTTCTGTCTGAGGAGCAACTGGATAAATTTTCTTTCCATTCTGTGAGTTGACTTTTCACTCTGTTAAAGATTTGTTTTGCTGTGTAAAAGCTCCTTAATAAGATGAGATCCTAGTTGTTCATTCTGTGTAGTATTTCCTGTGCAATTAGGGTTGTTCATGAAGTCTTTGCCTATACCTGTGTTTTCAAGAGGTCTTTCTACTTTCTCTTCCAGTAGTTTTAGTGTATCTGTTTTAATATTTAGATATTTGATCCATGTTGATTTTAGTTTAGTGTATTGTTGTAGATACAAATCTAGGCTTAGTCTTTAGCATGGGGAAATCCAGTTTCATTAGCACCATTTATTGAATAGCTATCTTATTCTAGTGAACGTCTTTGGCCCATTTGTCAAAGATCAAGTGACTGGGTGTGTTCGCATTTGATTCTGAATGTTTAATCTGTTTCATTGCTGCTTGTGTCTGTTTTTATTTGTTTTTATTAATATTTATTTATTGCAAATTCCATGATGATGTTTTATCACAATAGCTTTGTAGCATAATTTCAAATCATGGATAGTGATGTCTCCTGCCATGCTTTTGTTGCCTAGAATTTTTTTTTTTTTTTGCTATTCTAGGTCTCTTCTGGTTCCAAGATGATAAATCCAATATAGAAAGACAAGTTTTCACTCAGTGTGGAAACAAAATGAACAAATGACCAAAAAGCCAAAGATAACCTGAAAGTAGAAGAGTGACTATTAAGATCTGGAAAGGAGGCTGGGGAAGGAAGATAGTTGAAGGTTTGACATGAGCAAAGCCCAGTATATACAAGTATGGAAATGTTATAGGGAAATGCATTCATTTGTACAATAAAAATAAATTTAATATATCCATTTCACTCCTTCTGTATTTCTCCCTAACTTGTAGAATCTCCTTTGCATCTTTCGGTTTGCTGATGCCTCTACTGCTCCAATGAAAACTCACAAATCATTTGCTCTTAGAAGAAAACTTCATTAAACGTCCACTTTCACATCCACCTATCTGCTCCCACCCACTCCACTTCTCTTCTGCTATGAGTGGATGAATTTTCTGTGCTGTTGCTAAATTAGTCCTTTATGTGTGCATATTTTCACCTCTCCTGTCCACCACCGAGGATGGCCTCCTCTGACCAGTCTTCCACCTTTACGACACCACTTTCTCACTCTGCTGGATCGTTTCAAAACCATAACTGCCAATGTTAAAAAAAAATTATTGTGCAACCGTACTTCCTCTGCAAGTTACTCTCAAGCTATCCTTTTTTCCTTTTTGAAGTAAATGACTTTTATACTTTAGAAGAGATAAAAAGCGTAGAAATAACAGTGTTTTTGACTGCTAGGAGCGAGGGGAAAGAAAACAATGGAAACAAGGAGCAGAATCTTCTTATTCTAATCTTGTTAGAATAAGAAGATAGGGGAAATAACAAAAGAGGTACAGCTGACAATATGTGAGCAGATTTCAAAAGACCTAAGTAGCCCATACTTTGATGAATTACTTTTCCCTCTCTCTTTGTATTTACTCTTTGTTTGTATGTTTTTTTTTGTTTTGTTTTTTGATTTTCTTTCGGTACCAGGAATCGAACTCACGATCTTGCACTTCCCAGGCAGGCCCTGTGCCGCTGAGCTAAATCCCCAGCCCCTGTACTTACGGTTAAATGGAGGCAAAAGTTTTTTGATACACTTTTTTTAATTTAAAGTGTGGGATTGACATAATTATTGCAATTGGAAACATGTGCTTTGAAATGAGCCCAAACATTACTTTGAATCCTGACTTGATATTTTCCAATTAGAAACTTTGAGCAATGTCAAGTGTTCTCCCTCCAATTCAGTTTCCTCATGTATGGAACAAATACAAAAAAGTTGCAGGGGCTGGGGATTTAGCTCAGCGGCAAAAGCGCCTGCCTGGCATGCGCAAGGTCGTGAGTTCGGTTCCCGGTACCGGAGAAAAACCAAAAAAT
>NW_004955475.1:6061371-6079500 GCF_000276665.1 Chinchilla lanigera
GGAGAAAAACCAAAAAAAAAAAAAAAAAAAAAATTAAGCTACTTTCAAAATTAATGGCTAGGGATATAGCTCAATGGTGCAGTGCCTGCCTGGCAAGTGGGAGTTCTCGAGTTTGATTCCCGGTATCCCACCCAAAATAGAAATGAAATCACAAGAAAAGTAGTTAAACCAAAGTCTATAAACACTAATAACCACTATATAACTAATAACGGTTTGTACTGGGTTAATAATATCCCTTAGTTATTGCAGTTTGATCAGGTGTGTAATCTCCTGAATAAGTGTATGGCGAAGGCTAACTAAAAAGAGGCAAATAGAATGGTTTCAGAGTTCCAGAAGGATCAAAGCCCTCTCACAGAAATTGACATTCTCTCCTGGCTAAGAACAAGACCTTCTCTGGGTTGCCCATATTTATTTGGTTATTAGAAGAAGGGAGGAGTATACTAAAGAAGAGCAGAATTACTCAAGGACTATTCCAATAAGATACTAAATTAATCCTTAATAAGGATTAAGTTAATACACCCAGGAATGAGATGCCTGAGACTATAGTCTTTATCTAATTGAGATTGGAACCAGGTGTTCTTGGCTGTGATCTTGTCTTATCCTTTGAGGATTTCTGGTTTCAACCCTCATTACAGATTTTAGTAGGGATTAATGACTCACAGACAATCACTTGCTATGTCTCCACCACCCATCTCCAGACAAGGACCCTAGGACAGACTCACAAGTAAACACAGAAAGTCAATTGGTTAATTTAAGTCCTGCACAGGGGTGCTTCATAGCGGTCTCCATCAGGTTTGGAGAAATATTTACATAGAACCACAGTGGTTAAAATTGTTGCTCACATTTACTGAAAATAAGACCCAGGCCAAAGAAAATAAATCAAGCTGCAATAAAGAGAAGCAGTGAAACTTTATGCTTCTCTAGAACAAAAATATCCATCCCTAAAGACCTTGTACTGCTGACTTTCATCTGCGTAGGTAGATGCACCTAGAAAAATAAATAGTACCCAGAGGCTATGGAAGGAGACTCTCTTAAGGAGAAGAAAGAAGTAGCTGCTGAGGCCAAATATGTAAGAGGGTCCCTAGACTCTATAAAACAATTATCTATTGAGAGTAAATACCATTTAATTTTGTAACTCCTGGGACCTGGAGTAAAGAAAGGTGTTGGTTTACAGATTAAGTTTATATTGTTCAGTAATAAATTTTTTTAAAAAAAATTGACTTGCACAATTCAAACATCATGTCATCATGGCAGACAAACATTGTTTTTAAAAAAATCTTTAAAGTTTTGAATACAACAACATATTCCTTAATGACAGGGTAAAAAATAGTCAGAAAATAGTAGAGGCTTGGTGGGATGAGGCAAGTGAGAGAATAGTATGATTGAGTAGCTACGATATACCAAGTGGTTTTTACCTGCCACACTATATCAAAGAATCATATCTCTGTGGTAAATATTATTTTCACTTCTCAAATCAGAAAATAGACCCCCAGGGGTAAGGTTATTCACCTAAATTGGTAAGTGAGCAAGGAGATATCCTAGCAAGTTCAAGTTGGTGACCTGGGGAAGTCAAGTTGATTTGGATGGGAGACATCAGTCAGTCAGTCTGGTTCTGAAGGCACAGTAATCCTGAGGCCACATCCCAAGGTGACCTGGATCTTTAGGTATTGTGATAAAAAAAATACAGCATATTTAATATGCAATCAGTATGTTAAGTCTTGGCTAGCATCATCTTATTGACTGCAATTGTTATCCTTGCGTTACTAATGAAGATCAGAGGTAAAGAAAGGAGCGTCAATTTACCTTGTAAACTCAAGTTTATATCTGAAAGACAACGATCGGATTCAAAATCGATATACTGTCTCACAAATCTGTGATCTTATCTACTGTGTCCGGTGCCTCCTGAATGGAAGACAGTTGCTCTGCTACTAGATGTTGTGGATGAGAATGCTAAAGATGAAGTGGGATTGCCCACCAAGGACCTTGCAATGGTGGATTATAAACATGTTCCGGTCATTCTATTCCTGTGATTAGCACACTGTGTGAGTAAGAACCAGTTGCTTAACTCTTCTGGTTCACGTTTAGTACATTTTGTAATAAACACATTTCTTCCTGTCCCCCTTACATTAGTTAGAAAAGGAACAGAGTAGAAGATTTAGGAGGATAAATGAGGTAATGCTGAAAAGAACGATATTAGATAAATAATTTAGGACAAGGTTAAACTTGTGGTATTTTGCTTTTCTCTTGTAAATTATTTGTATCTAGAAAAGTCTTTGCCAAATCTATTGGCATTAAAAAACAAGTTTTGCTGTCGAAAGTGGTTCCATTTCTGTGACAGATAATGTCATATTTTTAAAAACGCAAAACAGTCATTTTTTCTTACTTGTAAAGGAGCTAGTGAACAAATGCAGAGATAATTTATAGTTTCCATTGCTAGCTGCCAAAATTTCTTTGTGAACTAAGATGTTCCTTGACATTTTATTAATTTTTTCATTGTTGTGGACAAAGTTGCAAAATTCATAATATTTCATAAAGATTACTTAAACGTCTTTTAGACGTTCAGCTTTAGTGTTCAAGGAAAAGTGTCCTGAAACAAAAAACATTTTATGTTAATTAACTTACCTTGAATTTGCTTTGCTCAATTGCTGGTCAATAATTCAGGAGAAAGGAATTCTGCATTGGTCCTATTAAAACTCCACTGGGTGCACTGAGGCACGCATATCTTTATTATTCTCCCATTTCAATTTACTGATTTACTGGTTTTAATGAAAAAATTTCTGGGTACCACATAAACTACTATGAGGATAATGTATTCATGAATAGAAACATGTTACTGGTTCAATAATTCAATAAATATTTATTGAGTAGTTACTTTGAGCCAGGCATTGTTCTAGGTTCTGGAGCTGGAAAAGAGGGAGAATATCTGAAAAAAATAAATGCCATCATAACACAGTTTAATAGTAGAAGGAGGAAGGATAGGGTAGAATATAAACAGACATGTCATATGTTGGGTAGCAATAACTACTCTGAAGAAAAGTAATGCAGAAAAAGGAATATTTGAGATAGAGCTGTTAGGAAAGACCTTAGATTATATTTATTTTTTTATTTTAAAGAGAATAAAAAAACCATGGTAAAAAATTTCAAAACAAAAGAGTAGGAGAGTAATAATGGTCAATAAATTGCATATTACTGTCTTAAAAGTAGCTGAGCAGATTAAAGAGATAAGCATGAAAAACTGATCAAACAATATAAGCACAAACCTTTCTTTTCAATGAACTCATAGAAAATTAGTAGTACAATTCTTAACTGTGTATTGTATATATATTTTTTCTTTTTGTCTTCTTTCTTTTATCCTTTTCCCCATCCCACTTGTTCTTTCCTTTTCAAGAGTTTCTTCCCATTTACAAATAACTATTGTACATTTTGTTTTTGTTTTTTAATTTTTTTAAAAAATAAAAGAATGAAAACATATTAAGAAACAGACATCCATTTACAAAACAGCATAAGAACAATACAAGCAATACTGAATTACAGACAAAGTGGTAGGAAATTAGCAATGGTTGTTGTATTACATATTGATATCTTAAAAGTGGTTTCTCAGGAAAACAAATATAGACATGCAAGATTGATCAAATAATTAATCATTCACTGTTCCTTTCAGTAAAGCGATAGAAGCCAATAGTACAGCTATGTTAACTATCCTGTATATACATATATATATATAATTTCCCCTTCTTTCTTTTCTCTTTCCCTCATCCCAGTTGCTCTTTAATATATATATATATATATAATTTCCCCTTCTTTCTTTTCTCTTTCCCTCATCCCAGTTGCTCTTTATTTTTGAGCAATTTCCTTTTGTTTCACAATGTTTATCATACCTCTTAATTTTTATTCACTCTTTCAGGTTCTTACACTAGTGAAACAATACATTGCCTACACATGCAGGTATGATATATTTCACTTATGAGTATGGTGTCTAGTTGTGCATTTTGGATCTTAGCCTTTCAGCTTCCCACATTAGGGAGACAATATGATGTTTACACGTGTGAGTCAGACTTATTTTACTTATGAGTATGGTCTAAAATTGCTTCCATTTACTTATAAATGTCTCAAATTTGTCCTTCTTTGTAGCTGAGGAGTACTCCATTTCATAAAAACATTACACCTTTTTTATTGATACCTCAGTTGTTGGACATTTGGATTGTATACAAGAGTTAGCTATGACAAATTGTGCTGCTATAAGCATGGGTGCACATATATCACTGTGGTATGGTGTTTTCAATTTTTCTGGAAAATTACCCCAAAGGGAAATACTTGAGTGGAATGGAACCTCTAATTCTAGTATTTGAGGAACCTCCACACTAACTTCCACAGTGATTGTACCAATCTACACTCCCACCAATAGTAGAGAAGTGTTCCATTTTCCCCACAGCCCATCTAGCATTTGTTAGATTGACTTCTTGATGATATCCATTTCTTCTGGAATGAGATGGAATCCCAATGTTGTTTTAATTTACATCTCTCCAATAACCAATAATGTTGAACTTTTTTTCATAAATGTTTTAGGTAATTGTCCCTAAGACAAAGCACTTATGTCTAGAACATACAAACAATTGGAAAAAATCAGACCCACCAAAATTCAAAGACCCAATCCAAAAATGGACATCTGAGATGAATATGCATGTCTCAGATGAAGAAATACATTTGAATATCATGTCATCTGTGAATAATGATAACTTAACTTCTTCCTTTCCAACCCTTATTTCTTTTATTTCTCTCTCTTGTCTAGTTGGCGTGGTTATTTCCATAATTATATTGAGTAGAAGTGGTGATAGTATACATCCTTGTCTTGTTCCTGATTTTACAGTGAAAGGTTTCAGATTTTGTACATTTAGTATGATGTTGGTTGTTCCTTTGTCATAGATGGTTTTATAACAGATTGATTTAAAGACCATTTATTCCAATTTTCTGTAAAGTTTTTATCACGAATGACTGTTGGGGGCCAGGCATATAGCTCAGTGGCATAAGTGCCTGCCTGGCAAGCCTGAGGTCATAAATTCCATTCCCAGTACTAAACAAATAATAATAAAAAAAATTTTTAAATAATTAATGACTGTTGGACTTTGTCAAAAGCTTTTTCTACATCTGTTGAGATGATCATATGATTTTTGTCTTTCACTCTGTTGATATAGTGTATTACATTCATTGATTTGCATATGTTGAACCATCCCTGTATCCGTGGGATGAGTCCTGTCACTGTGTGTTATCTTCTTAATGATTTGCTGCATTCTGTTTGCTAGTATCTTATTAACAATTTTTGCTTTTATGTACATTAGGGAGATTTGCCTGTAGTTCTCTTTTTTGGATGGGTCTTTCTGTGGTTTTTGTGTAAGAGTAATACTTGCCTCCAGGAATGAGTTAGAAAATATTGATTCCTTTTCAATTTCATTAAAGTTGTGAGGAGTGTAGTCATTAAATCTCCAAATTTCTTGTAGAATTTAGCATTGAATCTTTCACGACCTGGGCTTTTCTTTATTGGTAAATTTTAATTATATTTTCAATCTCATTAACTGATATTCAGTTATTCAGAATTTTTATTTTTTCTGGAGTCAGCTTTGATAATGCATATGTATTCAGGAGTCTGTCTATTTCTGCTGTTTTCCATTGTATGAGAGCAAAGATTTTCAAAGTAGTTTTGATGAGCTGAGTTTCCACATTACCTGTAGTTATTTTACCCTTTTCATTTCTCAGTGCAGGAATTTGAGTCTTCTCTTTCCTTTTTTTGTAAAGATGTCCAAGGGTTTATCAATTTTATTTATTCTTTCAAAACATATTAACAAACAGACATCATTTACAAAACCGCATAAGAACAAGACACACAATACAGAGTTACAGACAAAGTGGTAAGAAATTAACAGTGGTTGTTGTATTACATATTGATATCTTCAAAGTGGTTTCTCAGGAAAACACAGACATGCAAGACTGATCAAATAATTAATCATTAACTGTTCCTTTCAGTAAAATGATAGAAGTCAGTAGTTCAACTATGCTAGCTATGCTGTATATACATACATACATAATTTCCCCTTCTTTCTATTCTCTGTTCCCTCATCCCAGCTGCTCTTTACTTTTGAGCATTTTCCTTTCGTTTCACAATGTCTGTCATACCTCCTAATTTTTATTCACTGTTTCAAGTTTCAAATTACCAACTTTTAGATTCATTAAGTTGTTGTACTGTTTTCATCGTCTCCATTGCATTGATTTGTGCTCTGATCTTTATAATTTCCTTCCTTGTGTGGGTTTTGGGCTTGTCTTGCTCTTTTTTTCTCCTAGAAACTTGAGGTGTAACATTAAGTTGTTTATTTGTGCTCATTCTGTTTTTCTGATGTGAAAATTCACTGCTATAAATGTCCCACTTAGAACTGCTTTCATTGCATCCCAAAAGTACCAGTATGTTGTATATGCATTCTTATTTAGTTGTAGATATTTTTTTTAATTTCTTTTTTATTATATTTTATGTTTAAAATTTTATTTATTTTTGTTTTAAGAGAAAAAAATAACAACAGAGACAAAAACAAAATGCCACAACTATCTTAATATCCTATTTTGAAACTCTGTTTCATTGTTTTGATTATCTTGTTTTAAAAAGGAAAGAACAACTGGGATGGGGGAAAGGAGAAAGAAGGAATGGATGGATACACACACACACACACACACACACACACACACATGCACACACACCTTAGCTAAGATAATTATAATACTAATTTCTAGTGGCTTATTGAAGTGAACAGTTAATATTTAATTGTTTGATAAATCTTACATTCTTACATATGGTAATGTGAGAAACTTCATTAATAATAATGATTGTTTATTTCCTATCATCTTGTTTTGAAATTCTGTATCATTTTTATGGTGGCTTGTTTTTGTCTCTGTTGTTAATTTCTTTTTTAGTTTTATCCATGAAACATTGGTTGCTTAGGAGGGTGTTATTTAATTTCCATGTGTTTATGCAATTTTTGCAGTTCCTTTCACCATTAATCTCCAATTTAATTGTACTATGGTTAGATAATATGCATTGGGGAATTTCAGTGTCTTTGCATTTACTTAAGCATGTTCTGTGGGGTAGTATGTGGTCTACTGTAGAGAATGTTCCGTGCGCAGCTGCCAAAGTGTATTTTGATGATGTTTGGTACAACACTCTGTAAACATCTACTAAGTCTATTTGTTCACAGACTTGGTTCAGTTCTGATATTTCTTTGTTAAGTTTTGTCTAGTTGATCTATCTCTTTGTGACAATGTGGTATTACGTTATCCTGTTACAACTGTGTTATTATTTGATTTTTTATGTCTATTAATAATTGTCTTATGTAGTTCAGTGTTAAGATTATATTTAAATTGAATCCTAAAGGAAGGGAGAAGTTATACCATAAGACATAATAATACTTGTGAAAGTTAACATGATACGCAGAAAACATGGTAATTTTAAAGTCTTTAAGGTGGTTATATGTCTGGGATGTTGAATAATTAGGCACAGAAGCAGTGTAAATAAGTGTGAGGAAAAGTTAGGTGAAGTGAGAAAGAGTACCAAGAACCAGATCAGTCAAGAATTGCAGGGCATGAGAAAAGGATTTAAATTATGAGGGAGATGGAAATGACTTGAAGATTTTGAACAGAAAAATGATACAATCTGTGTCGTTAAAAGACAATTCTACTGGTCTTGAGGGAAGATTTCAGGTAGCAAGTATGGAAGAAAAAAGATGCTTGAGGGGCTATTTCTATAGTCAGGTGAGCAATAACCATGGTTTTGCCCTGAGTGATAGCAGCATAAGTGAAGAAATGTACTGTGATTCAACATCTGTTTTGATGAAATGGCTGACATGATTTGCTGAAACTTAGCAGAATTTAGTGTATTTCTTGATGGACTGGATGTTGTGTAAAAGAGAGAGATTACTACTTTTAGCCTATTTTTATACTTGTTTTACTAATGAAGAACTGAGATAAAGAGGGGAGAATCAATTTACCTTGTAAATTCAAGTTTACATCTGAGAGGCAGAGATAGAATTCAAAACTAGTACACTGGCTCTCAAATCTGTGCTCTTATATGCTATGCCCAGTGCCTCCTGAATGGAAAACAGTTACTCTGCTAAAAAATGTTGTTATAAGAAAAAATTCCACTCTCACTAGAAATCAAATAGAAATTTTAAATAAGGGAGAATTTTGGACTATAAAATCACTAAAGTTGAACTCAAATAATATGAGCTAGAAGGTGAGTGTTTTTTTTTCCCATGAATTCTGTGTTCCACATGCTCCTGCTATGCCATCACTTGCCTAAGCATTGTTGTAGAACCAGCATCAGATCTGAAGCTAGTCTCCTCATTTCTCTGAGCATGAGCCTTACCATGTGCTAAGTGAGGAGGCAGCTCTAAGTGGTGTTGTAGCTGTAAAATTTTGTGATGTTTTTCAACAAAAATGTTCTTAACTTTGTATAAAAACACTAGACATCTTCAAAATGATTTTTCCAAGATATGATAGAGATAATATTATAGGCAATTAAAGCCGATACTGTTCTAGGGATTTTGGAATGATAGATATATTTGGGATAATAAAAAAGACTTTCAGGTGTTTCACAGAAGCTGGAAGCAGAAATTGTTTGCCTAATGAAGAGAATGAACAAAAGGTCAACGGTTTCTCTTGGAAACCAAAGATCCTACTAGAAAGTTCAATCACACTGGCATTGCCCACCCTTGCAATACAATCATCTCTACCATGCCAATTTACTTTTCAAGATTTAAATTCCTACATCTATAAAATGAGAGTCATATTAATATCAACATTGCAAATCAGTAGTGAATGTAAAGCACAGAGCACACTGACCATGGTAGGTATTCATTAAATAGTAATTTATTTTCCCCTGTTTTCTTTCTACTATTATTCATCCTCGCACTGGCTAGCAACACAATGCCTAATACCCAGTGTCGCCAGCTGAGGGAGTGATGTGTTCACAAATGAATGTATATGCACATACACATTCAAATATATAATGATTGAGGATTTTTAGGGCTTGTATCTAGATGTTCTCCCAAAGCCTCTTTCATAGTTGGAGAGTTTTGAAGGTAGCCAAAATAGGGTATGTGAATGCGATGTAATTAAGGGTGTGATAATGGCATTAAGGGAGTGATGCTGGTATTAACGGTGCTCCATCCTGGGTATGACTGGTAGCAATCAACAGGATTACAGATTGGGTTGAATGTAAAGCAAGACAGGGAAACCAGACTTGCAGCTGCTTCTGCTGCTGCCACTGCTTGATGCTTGCTGCCTTGTGCCTGCCCTGCTTTGTCATGGAATGTTTCTCCTCTGTGATGCTCCTTTGCTATGTCACCCTACCATGTGACCCCACCTTAGAGCCAACCCATTAAGGACTGAAATCTCTACAAAATGTGAACTGCAATAATTTTTTCCTTCTCTACTTTGTAGGTGTTGTGTATTTTCTGAGCAATGAGAAAAATTTCTAAGATGGGGTATAACTCAGTGATAAAACACATAGAATGAGTCAGTTCCTAGCTCAAACTTCACCATTACAAAAAAATAATATCACTAAACTGAAGCTTAACCTTTCTGAAGACTTCTCATAAAACTGATTTCAGGTTTCCCACTGATAGAAAACTTCCAACTATAGGCATTAGGTCAAGCAATATGAAGGTGAAAGTAATAGAAAGTAGATAGTATGACCCAGAATCCACCACAATGTCTTCAAATTATTAAGCTTTGGTTTTTATCCTCTTAGTGAACAGAACTTTTAATTTAGAAATCAGCTAATCAAATTTAAATGTGTAGTCTCAACAGTTTAATTTTACTGAGTCTCACTGCCAGTTTGGCTTGCTAAAGAGGAAAGGCGGAAATCATGAAAGCAATTTGAGGGACAATTATCCACTATAACTGCGTTTTGATGAGATTTTATTACATTCATAGATTTGAGTGAATCTGATAGTAGATTTGTAGATAATTAGAGTTAGAAAGATGCCTAAAAATTTTAAACTTGAACCTCTGTTTATCCTTTATCATCTAAATGAAATAAGGATGCTGACAAAATCTATCTAGAGTTACTCCCTGAGCATAGAGCTGATCACTCAGAGTTCCAGGCCAGGATAGTTACATTTCATATTTTCTGAGGTTATGCAAGACACACTCCTGTTGAAAATCAAATCGAATGTATCTAAATGCATTGTTCCCACGGCCTGATTGAGCAGCCCAGGGCTGCCCCTTTACATCTGGCAGGACCAGAACGTCACATGACAGAACCTCACCCTATGTCACCTGACAAGAGGCTACAAACTACAGCTAAGGCCAGTGGCAGTGGCTGGAGCGGCACCAGTGAAAACATGGAGTGGAGCTGCATGACCCTCCTCCCAACCTGCTACCCATACTTTGAGGGACTTAAGCAGCACTGCACCTCACACAGCAACAACAGGGAGGTTAGCACTCCCCCCTTGGGAGAGGACTAAGAGTTAGGATTGAGCAGCCTTGGAAAGCACCTACAGGAGTAGAGGATGAGCCTACACCATGGCACTTCACCACATCCTGCAACAGAATGACCTGAGAGGACAGAGACTTGCCAGTGGAAGAGGAGCACAGGAGGCTGTGCAAGGACCGGGAGAAGCCAACTGTACATGGGACTGGGAGCAGCCCCCATCTCTGTCTGAGGGTGGCACAGCAACTGGGAGAAAGACACAGAAACACGATAAGGAGTAGGAGGACAACTAAAGAACATGCAAAAAGTACTGGTTTTTGTTTGTTTCTTTGGAGACAGGGTGGCACTATGTAGTTCAGAGTGGCATTGATCTCACTATATAGCCCAGGCTAGCCTTGAACTCACACTGATCCTGCTGCCTCAGCCTCCCTAGTTCTGAGATAATCATCATGTGCCACCATGCCTAGCTCATGTTGCTCTTAAAATGTCTTTCAGTCATCAGTTTTCTTTTTTCACATTGGTTGCTTGTGCTGCCTATTCTTTATAATTTTTAATCTTCAGTATTTCCTATTGAAACCTTTTCATGGACTCTAATTTTATGCTGCACTGGTAATTCATGTTTTGAATCATTCCACTGTCTGTTTACGTATATCTTCTGTGTTCCCACTAAGAACCACTTTGTTCTGTTTTCTGACCTCAACTGTTATCCTTTCAAGAAATTCTTGTATGTGGCTTGTGGTATTCTCCCTATCAATGCCCCTTGTGTTAGCTTTGTGGGATTTGGGAGTTTGAGGAGGCATTTTCTTGTCTCATCTTTGTATTTATTTATTTATTTGTTTGTTTTCTTTAGTACTGAGGTTTCTGGGATCTTATAGGGGAATTTTTTGCTAGCATAGTGATCTCTTTTATAAGTTTGGGTTTTAGAGTTACATAGTGAGTATGGCTAACTATTTCCCCTTGCCTCTGCTTCAAGATCCAACTGTCTTGGTCAATTTGGGAGGCAGAGATGCACTATAACATCCCAACACTGAGTTTTATGGGAATATATCACAGTATTTTTAATTTCAGAATTGAGATCTAAGCGTTGGTTTATAGAGAAAACTCATTTACAGAAACAGTTATGTGACCTTAGCAGAATCAAGCAAATCAGCTATGTTAGTATTGTCCCAAACAAATTGGACACTAACATGTCCTAAGAACCAATTATATAACATGCTTAACTCTAGAGAAGAAATCTGCAATTATTAAAAGAATGCTAAGACCCCTGAGATATTGACTTACAGTTAATATGAGCTAAGTTTGACAGTTATAGCTCTGATAATTTTAGAAAAGAATTTAACAATAATTCTATATAGTTAACTACATAAAAATTAATAAAGCTTAATTGCTATGTTGTTAGAAATTAGAGTGTTGGAAATGGGTGAATGCAAGAATTAAATTTTCAAATCTTAAATTATAGTTGGGCATGGTAGCACATGCCAGTAATCCCAGCACTTGGGAGGCTAAGGCAGGAGGATTGGTGTGAGTTTGAGGTCAGCCTGGGCTACAAAGTGAGTTCAAGGGCAGCCTGAACTGCATGGTGAAAAAAGTCTTAAATTACAGGATATGAGAAGTAGAAGAGAGAAACGGGACAAAGGACTGTATTAGGGATTGTATTATAGAATTCAGTAAAGAGAACAGAAAAAAGGCTGCCAGAAGATAAAAGAAAGAAGAGAGAAAATATGAGTGGAGAAAAAAATAATGGGAAAAATTTAAAGGAAGAGAGAGAAGAAGAAAAAAGAAAACAAAGAAGGAAAAAGAAATAGTGATTTAAAAAGCCAAGGAAAATCCTCTAAATCTCAATATACAAGTGATGAAGAAATAGGAAGGGGAAAATTTTCTCTTTGATTTTGAAAGTATGTTTTTCTTCTGGGCCCTGAAATTTTTTTTTTTTTTTTTTTTTTTTTCCCCGTACCGGGAATCAAGCTCAGGACCTTGCGCTTGTCAGGCAGGCGCTGTGCCGCTGAGCTAAATCCCCAGCCCCAGGCTCCTGAAATTTTTGCTTGCAGCAATTCTCAGTGCTCTTTGAGGCCTCTCTGCTTTTCTGAGTCTGTGGCAGTGTCCAAGTCAGGATGTGTTTATTCTCACACCAGCAGCTACAGTAGGCAGTGAAACCCCATATCCATGTTGGATGCAGACATCTGTAGGCATTAGGGTAAGAGCTTAAATACCCAACATTGGGACTTCCAAATTCAGTGAAGTGCAGGCTATGTCTGGTCTCTTCCCATACTACATTGGGCCTATATCGTATCCAGCTGAGGTCATAGCTCATAGGGATTCTCTTTCTGTCCTGCGTGCTCCCTCACTGTGGTGGTCACCCTTGGCTGCCTCTCACCCAGTCACTGTGGGAGGGTAACATTGAGAATCCAGAAATGAAGCCATATTGTGGCTCTTCTTGGTCCCAGGTTCAAACACTCAAATCTTTTCCAGAACTATGTGCAAGCCTGCACTCTTTCCAGGAATATGGTGGGTGCCTGAACTGGGATCATTCACCAGCTGTTGCCTGCAGAAAGACTCCAATGGGAGCAGAACTGTGTGCTGTCCCTACAGATTTCACCAACTGACAAGTCTGTTCCACCACTACAGTTCTCCTTCAAGCCCTCTGAAGACCCCAGCACTCACTTTATTTCATGGTTTCTGTGCCTCTCTCCTATGAGCCAGGAGCTGGGTGTGGGATTCCAGAGCATTTATTTTTCTCTCAACATTGTGTTGTGTCTCTTCAATTTCTCCGTACCCTTTAAATTTTTTTTTTGTCAGTTCCATCCTGCTCCCTGAAGATCTACTTTTCTATTTTTTTTTATTTGCTAATTTCCAAATTGTTATTTTCCAGGGTCTGAATTTTGAATCTTAGGAAGACTGAATTCCTGGTGCTCACCATTTCACCATTTTTCTAGGAAGCTCAAATATTTTTCTGCAAGGCTAGAGGAACATAAACTTGCAACACAAAGGAGTTAATTTTATTTCTGCATTACAAATGCAAAAAACTGGCAAATAAATAAATTACACACGAACACATGCTATTTATGTATACCCAATTCTGTATAGATATATATTTACTATATCATAAATTACTATACATAATTTCAAATACTTTCTCCCTATCTTTGTACAAAAAAATTTTTTTTCCTTGAAAATTACAGTAGATTTGTATTTCAAGGTAATTTAACAGTGTATTTTAGTTCTATATATTCATTTGTTTTGTACCACTTTCAGTTCTGTACTATCTGTGTCTAAGCACAATGTTTTCACACTGGGCTGTATTACTGCTGAACTAAATGCACTTTACTCCATATGTGGGGTACCAGTTTCAGAAAATTCAATTCAGTACCATCACTTTTAATCTCATCTTCACTTTCTTGGTAGTTGATAATACAGTTGCAGAGAAGAGGCATATTGTATATAACCCGTTGTAAGTTCTGTGGATATTCTGTATGGTGAGCATATGATATTTGATATATTTTATTTCCTTTACCACCTTAAAGTCCATCAGAATTGTAATATGTGCCCTTTTTTCAGTACTTTTACTGTAGTTTGTGTCAGCCTAAGTCAGTTTATATTGAGGAGATTCACAGGGCAAGTGTATTCTAGATATCATATGAAAACCACTACCATACCACGAGTAACTATTATATACAACTACACACTGCTGCTTTTTCTAGAAGCGATGGGACCCAAAACCACAAGCTGCACCATAGGAGAGGAGCCACCAAAGCCCTTTGGAGTTCACAAGTTGCCAGTTTTCTGGGGATGCTGGAAGTGGAACTGAGGGATTTGATATTTTCCTTGCTGGATTTTGGTTTTGTTTCATTCCCATTCCTTGCTATTCCCACTTGTAACTTTTACAATGGAAATGTCTCTCTTGTGCCACGGAATGTTAGAAATGTTTAACTTTCTTTTCATTTGTACAGAGATTCACAGGGAAAAGTTTGCCTGAAATCTCAGAAGACTTTAGACTTGGACTCCAGAAATGCTGAAACTCTTAGAACTTTGGAAACTCTTAGTAATGGACTAAAGGTCTTTTGCATAAAGTAATGTACATGAGTCTTTGGGGATCCAGCGATGCAGTGGTATGGTTGGAGTCTAGATTGTCCCCAACAAGGGGACAGTCATACATGAGGCTTTCTAAGAGGTGGTTGGACCTACAGTGTGTGATGCTGGAACTGGTTCATGCTGCTCTTGGATTAAGGGTGTGTGTGCTGCCTGCTCTAATTTAATGTGGATAAGATACAAGAGATAGAAAGAGCTGTAGTCATCCTTTGCTTCACTGCTTTGCTTCATTCTGCTCACCATGAACTGTCTCTCCTCTGCAATGCCTGTCTGACATCCTATCCTGCCTTGGAGCCAAATGATTATGGACTGAAACCTCAAAAAATTGTGAGCTAAATAAACCTTTCCCCCTTTAACTTTGAATGCTGGGTATTTTGTCTCAGCAACAAAAGTAAAGTAACTAAGACATCTACACAAAACAATGTTTTTAAAAAAATTAAGACTATGATATGGATAGTATTTTGCAGTGCTTTTTTTTTTTCTGGTACTCAAATTCAGGAGTAGATTTGAGGTCAAACCTATGTTTACAGTTGGCAATTTTATAAGGAAAAACTAAGAAATGGAAGGTAGGTGAGGATATAAAACCCTAGAATATTTAAATGCACTGTGTAACTATTGTAGATGTCACTGTACTTTACTGTGTAATACACTTTCTTTTTTCTTTTCCATCTATTGTGGCATCCCAATTAAATTTTTGTTTATGAAAGGGATTGGTTTATGACAGCTCTAAGAAATTAGAGTGAAGGAATCATACAGGAAATGAAACTACTACAAAGTAGAATGAAATAAGGATTATACATTAGGGTGAAATTAAATAGAAATTGAAATAAAATATAATAGATCAAATTAGAAATGTAATAAACAAGGTAAGAAATTGAATATCTTTTGAAAATAAAATACAATGTTGCACTGAATTAAACAACATAGAAATCAGAATAGGTATAGAAAGATACAAAATAAATTATCGACTAGAATGGAATAAATGAAACATGGAATAGAAAGACAGGTGGCATGGGACAGAATGTGGATTAAAAAATGAAACAGAAAATAGAGTGAAATTAAACATAAAATAGAATTGAATGGAAATTGGAATATGGAACAGTTTATTGATTGAAACAACATTGACTCTGACTTGGAGAAAAGAATGGAATGAAATATGTAACAAAAATTAAAGTAGAATTTAGGATACCAGATAATATCAAATGATGTATGGAATGGAAATTACACCAAAATATAATATAAAACCAAATAAAGTGGAATAAATTACAAGGATGTGTTATAGTTGATACATTGCATCAACTTGGGGAGTCTAGATGTTTGGCTAAGTGACTCAGAAGGAAGCCAGGGTGCTTACTTTGTATACATCCTCAGCCTGTGGAAGAGGAGGGAATGGAGATTTTGTTACAGCTAAACTCCCCTTAGGTGAGGAGAGACTGTTTATAATGCAAGGGAGGGAAAGAGGCTGATTGCTGCCATTCCTCCCTTTTGCTCTTCTTGTTTTTGCTGTGTTCTGCTACCATGAATGTTTGCCCTCTGCCATGTGCTACTCTGTCTCAGAGCCAGCCAAGTATGAACTCAAACATCCACAAACTGTAAGCTAAATAAACCTTTCCTTCCTTAATTATGGGCATCAAGTATTTTGTCCCAGCAACAAAAGAAACGTAACCAAGACAGGATGATAATACAATGAATAAATAATTTGAGAATAAAATGTGATAGGAGATAGATTATATTACAATAGTATTGAGTAAATAAAATATGTAATTAAATGGAATATTGAGTGAATATATAGATTTACAATCAAATTTAAAAGACTTATAAACAATGAAATATAGAGTAGTTTATGGAATTAAATGAAAATTAAATTCTATTTCTCAGCAAATAGAATCTAGTTTCAAAAAGAATATAGAATATGTAAAGAGAATGAATAGTAATGAAATGTTATTAAATTGTGTCCCAATTAAAAACTGAACACAGGAAAACATGGACTCAAATAGAAATATTCGTGAGTGTGAATGAAAAGAAATGTAAAGTAAAATGAAAAGGAAAGCAGTAAAAATGGAATACAATATGGAACAAAATGACATATGGTGGCAATACAACATAAATTGAAAATAAAATGAAAGATTTTTTTAAAAGGCCATGGAATATGGCATTGTTTAGGAACTAGAGAAGAAAAATGAAACATTGGGAGTGAAAAGGGGTATGCTTATTGTCTTGGTTACTTTTCTCTCGTTGCTGAGACAAAACACTCAATGCTCAAAATGAAGGAAGGAAAGGTTTATTTAGTTTTAAGTGGTGGCTCCAAGGCAGAAGATAACAAAGCAACAAAAGCAAAGTGGGGAATGGCAGGGTGTGCAAGCCTCTCCCTTATATTGTAAGAAGGCTACCCCCACCCAGGGGGTGGCACTCACATAGTTAACCTTCTAAACTTCTCACATTGACACAATGAACAACACCTTAGAGAAGGAAGGTCATGTCCTTTGCACCCCAGTATGTAGTACTGCAGAGTCACTTAGCCAAACCTGTAGACTCCCCAAGTTGACACAATGTATCAACCATAAATATCCACCCCTTGTTAACATGGCAAACAGACGCATTTCTTTAAACCAGTTTCCAGGTACAAAGACATTATATTCTATTAGAACCATAACATTTTACCCTCTCAAGACTCATGCACATCCTTTCAGGCAAATGGCCTTTAGTCCACTTTCAAGAGTTGCCAAAGTCCTAAAAGTTTCAACATTGCTGAAGAGTCCAAGGCTCAAGTCTCCTCCGAGATGTAAGGCAAACTCTTAGCTGTGAGCCCCCACACAAATGAAAAGTTAAACACTTCCAACATTCAATGGCACAAAATAAGCAGTACCATTTCAAAAGTTACAAACAGGGGGATACAGAGCAGTGGGACCAAAGCAAGTCCAAAATGCAGCAGGGCTAACATTATGTCCTGTAATTCCACATGCAGCATCTGAAGCAACTTGTGGCACATTGTGAGCTCCAAAGGGTTTGTATGAGTCCCACCCCTATGGCACTTCCGGTGGTTACAGCTTCCACGGCTTCTCTCTTAGGCCTGCTTTGCTCCCTCCTTGCAGCTTTCCTTTGATGATCCACGGTCCTGGTTTTTCTAAACTTCTGAGGTCTCCAGGGCACCTTTTGCTTCACACTCGCATCTTCGCACACTGCCCTCTCAGGGGCACACTGCCTGGCTGCCCAGGTCTTCTGAAATCTGAGTGAAAGCCTCTTTAACCTCAGAACTCTTGCATTCTCCATGCACCTAAATCCAGGGCCACATGGATGATGTCAAGGTCTGCTGCCACCTGGAGCAGTAGCCAAGCTTTCCTCTCTCTTGGCCATAGGTGTCGAGTGGCTGGATCGCTCGGCACTCTGAATCCAATTCTGAGGAACAGATTCTCTATGCTGCCTCCATTCTGGAACTTGGTGCGGCTGCCACCACCATTCTGGAATATGGCACTCTGCATCTTTCTTCTCAAGACAAGATCTTTCCCCTTTGCAGTTTTGAGGAAGCAAAGGGTGGAGACTTGCTGCTTATGATGCTCTCAGGCCATCTTTTC
>NW_004955475.1:6079646-6083836 GCF_000276665.1 Chinchilla lanigera
CTGGAGCTTCCTTTCTGGCCAAACTCACAACATTTTAAATCATCCTACTGGGCTCTTTGTTCTTGATTCTCAATATAAATCTGGCTAAAATCCTCCAACAATAGCCATGACACTTCCCCAACATTCGACTGCCTTGAAATTTCTTTTGCCAGATTAGTAAGTCCGCTGCCACTCTTAATCTCAGTCTTAGGCAAAGTCTCTGGACAAGAACAAAATGCAGACAAACTTTCTGCCAAGTCGTAACACACATCATCTGGAGTACAAAACGAATGCAGTTCTTCTTCTCAACGGAAATCTCCAGAACCCGGTCTTCACCTGCAGGATTTCTATCTGCTTTCTGATCTTCTGAGCTCTGACCAGAATCTCCCAAACAGAAGAGCCAAAGATGTTCGAGCTCTACTCTTTCAGGGGACGTTTCCGAACCTTTCCAAATTCTTCCCACAAGCCATTTCCAAAAGCTCTTGAACCACATGGTCAGGTACAGTCATAGTGAGGACCCCACTTCTCTGGTACCAAATTCTTTCTTGGTTACTTTTCTCTCGTTGCTGAGACAAAACACACAATGCCCAAAATGAAGGAAGGAAAGGTTTGTTTATCTTTAAGTGGTGGCTCTGAGGCAGAAGATAACAAAGCAACAAGAGCAAAGTGGGGAATGGCAGGGCATGCAAGCCTCTCTCTTATATTGTAAGACGGCTACCCCCACCCAGGGGGTGGCACTCACATAGTTAACCTTCTAAACTTCTCACATTGACACAATGAACAGCATCCTAGGTACAGAAGAGCATGTCCTTTGCACCCCAGGATGTAGAACTGCTGAGTCACTTAGCCAAACCTGTAGACTCCCCAAGTTGACACAGTGTATCAACCATAACACTTATGATCCTAGATACTGGGAAGTTGAGGCAGGGAGATCTCACTTTCAAGGCCAGCTTGGGCATCTGAATAAGACCCCACATCAAGTAAAAAGGGAGGTGGTTGTAACTCAGTGGTAGACTCTTGTCCAGGATATGAAAACTTCTGGATTCACCTAGTAGAGTCAAAAACAAAAGAAAAAGAAAAGAAACTCTTGGCATGATATATACAGAAAAATATGTAATAATATGAAATGGAGAATATTGACAAAATAAAGACAGTCAGTAGACTGAAATTTATGAAAATAGAAAATTGGAGATTTGATGAGTAGAACACAAAATCAAGCAAAATGTCATGAAAATGGAGTGGGATGGGATATGAAATTGGACAAAAGTAAAACTCAGTGTTTGGAATGTAACTCAGTGATAGAGCACTTTCCTAGCATGTGGAAGGCCTTAAATTCCATCCCCAGTAGCAGAGGGGGTAAAAAAACAAAAAAAAAGTACACTGAATATGAATTGTAATGCAATTCAGAAGAGCAATGTATTAAGAATTCAAATTTTGATTGGGCTATGACTGGATTGCAAAACAGAATTTATTAAAACACAGTACAATATCCAAGGAACTCTGGAAAAATAGAAAATAGAATACATATTGCAGCATCAAATGGAAAGTGGAACAGAATGAATTTTGAGCTAAACAGAATATCACTGAGAAATATCATATAATGGATACCAAAAGCAGAGACATACAAAATGAACTGTAAAAGAATATTCAGAGGAAAAAAGATTGAATGAGACATACAATATAGTGAAATAAAATATGGGATGAAATAGAACATGGAACTGATGGATTATGAACACAAAACACATGTAAATAAAATATAAAAAAGAATAGCAATTAAATGAAATTCAATATGTAAAGGAAAAAATGAAGTGAGCATTACACGATTGGTTATGAAATATAGAGGTGAATAGATGATGGGTTAGGACACAAAGTGGGATGAAAGGAAGTGAATGGAAAATTCAGGTGCAATGAAATAAATTAATAAATTAAATGGAAAATTATCTAAGGGGAATAGAAGGTGAAACTGAAAGGAATACATAATATAAATGACATTATACTATAAAGTAGAATTGAGTAAATTAAGCTATGTATGAAAATGAAATGGAAAATGATAAGCAATAACATAATGAATTGAAATAGTGTGCAACAGAAAGGAATCAAGGGACATGAATACTTTTGAAATGATAGTGTGAAGAGCAGTGTGGTCTCCCTTGTATGTAAAACAAGTATAACTAGTAAAAATTAGCTCAAAAAATAAAACATATATCAATGTATTGAAGTGTTTCTATAACTCACTGCACAATTGTGGAGGTCTTTCCATTCTATACGGGGTGTTTATTGGTATATGTTTCCAATTCATCAAAATTACATTCACTGTGGTTTTCATATTTCAAGTAATGTTTAAGTTCTGAAATCTTAGGAGTAAACATCACTCAAACAATACTTCTATTACTGCATTTGTTTGTATGATGGACAGTCATAACATTTAGTCAAAATTATGAACTTGTCTTTGTATCTAGAGATTATGGTTTAAAGGAATGTGTCTACTTGTCAAATTATAATGGATGAATTGTGATAATTAACTGATTGTGTCAACTTGGGGAAGAAATGCCCAACTAAATTGGCTCAGCATAGTTCTGAGTGTGGAAGATCCACCCTAGGGATGATTGACACCAGAATATAAGAAAGGGAAACAAAGAAAGAATGCCCACTTCTGTTTCCTTGGAGGAGCGCCAGTCTTCATCATCTCCTGGTTTAAAACAGACTCTTCAGCCTATAGCACGGATCCTTCAGCCTTCTGTGGCAGAGCCTTCAAGCTTCCATTGTAAACCCCTTGGCCTCCTCATACTTACTTGCACAGGAGACTACACTGAGCTCTAGGCCTTTGACTGGGTCTTTAAGTTCTCTAGTTTGCAGTCATTTTGCACTCTTTCACACTTGGCTGTGGGCAGCCAATGTAATCCAGTCTTGTAAATTCCTACATATTTGCATATCTTGCATTAAACTGTTTCTCTAGTAAGCACTGACCGATGCAGTTCACAGAATGGAGAAAGGTCTTACTCCAGCTAGTAATTGGTCGAGGTAGGTGAATCAGAATTGCTGGAATGCTCTTTTAGTAACTTTCTGGCCAGTTGCCAATGTAGTCATTCAGATTATAAGGGAATGGTTGGCATATCATGAGCTGATGATAGTTTGACACTACTATGTGACACTTAAAAACTCCGAGGAAGACTGATGTAGGTTTCCAGATTTGGCACTATGATTGACTCAGTGGGACAAGCATCCTTTTTTCTGAGGCCTGTTTCAGAGGCAGCTGTTGCATGGTGGAACGTGCTTAGGCACCAAAGACAGACTTGAGCCAGAATTCCAGCACATCACTCACTGCTATATAATAGGAAAACCAATAAAGCTGTCTGCAGCTCAACTTCTTCCTTTGTAAAATGGACAGTATAAAGAGCTTCTACCACTTAGAAACTTTGGGATATTGAATAAGACAGAATATAAAAGTTGGAAGTAGGGTATGGTGGCATATGTAATCCAAAGTAATACCAACACTTTGGAAGGCTAATCAAAGAGGATTGCAAGTTTGAGCTCAGCCTGGCCAACTCAGTGGCTTAGCAAAACACTGGCTCAACAATAAAATAAATAAATACAGGAATAAAGGGCTAGAGATGTAGCTCAATATGAAGGCCCTGACATCAATCCTTGTCACTGTATGAGTGCTGCCCACATGTTTACTCTTCTTATTCTTTCCTCACTATCCACAAAGTAAAGGGTTCAACCTCCCTTACTGTGTACCAGAATTCCTTATTTTATTAAATGAGAATATGAGGTATGGTTAGACTTTTAAAAGAGATTTTCTTCCACAAAAGAAGGACCGGCAGATACACACAAATTTTCAGGCTCTTAACTCACCGATAATTCCCAGGTATTCCTCATTCTGTGGTACCCTTCTGTAGTCTGTGATGATACTTCCCCTTGCTAGTAGTTCTTTTCCTATATCCACCCCTGAGAATGTGGTGGTTTCCTGCCTTTCCCCTCTTGGTCTTAGGGATATATCCCTAACTCTTTCTCCTCTCCTCTAAGTTCCTCCTAGATGCTTCCTCTCCTTCTTCGCTCCAGGCAATATAGATACTCAAAAAAGATAACTGAAAGAACACAAATTCTATCTCTTCTTTTGTTCTGAATTGAGTAATAGAGTGTGGTAAAAGAGAAGAGGAGAGGAGAGGAGAGGAGAGGAGAGGAGAGAGAGAGAGAGAGAGAGAGAGAGA
>NW_004955475.1:6083936-6098707 GCF_000276665.1 Chinchilla lanigera
AGAGAGAGAGAGAGAGAGAGAGAGAGAGAGAGAGAGAGAGAGAGAGAGAGAATAGGGAACCAAGCCTGAATGGCAAATAAAAAGTAATTAAATTGGTAAACCAACAAATCTGCTCATATCAGTAACCAGAGAATATTTTTGCAAAGTTTTATTGGTGTATTTTACATGTTATAAAACTCACCCATTTCAAGTGTACCTGTCAATTTTTATTAACTTTACTGAATGGTGAAATATTATTACTTCTATCTAGGTATATCCCCTAAAAAATCTCCTGCATTCATAAAGGGGCCTTCTGGTAGGTGAGTGAATTATGCATATATAATACTGGAACACAAGTGTGATACTGGATCATGGGTGCATGATTCTGGATTAGTTCACTAATGGGTTTATATCTGGCTATGATTGGGAGGTGAAGCCTGGTGGGAAGAGATGAATCACCGTGAATGTGAATATATATATATATATATATATATATATATTCCTATTCCTTTGGGTGCTGTTGCTTCCTGCTTGCCTTGCCATGAGCTGTTTCCCCACTGCCATGTCAACCTGTGTGGGAGCCAGCTGACTGGACTGAAATCTGAAATCTCTACAAAAGTGTGATCTAAAATAACCCTTTTCCCCTTTAACTCATGGATGTCAAGTCCTTTGTCCCTGCAGTGAGAAAGTAAGATTCGCAGCCATCATCATAACTCAATTTTAGAACATTTTCTCCTCTGAATAAGATCTCTTATATCTATTAATACTTAATCCTTCTTCTCATACCCAATCCCAAGCAATCGTTAATTTAATTTCTGTCTCTATTAGCTTACCTTTTTGGACATTCACATAAACAGAATCACATAATTTGGTGGTATGTTGCATTTGGCTTCTTTTACTTAGTGTGCCTTAAGGTTCAGCTACAGTATACTATGTGTCAGTAGTTCAATTCTTTTAGTTCCTTAATAATAGTCAATTATACATTTGTATTACAATGTACTTATCCCTTCAGCAGTTGACGGACATTTGGATGTTTCCACTTCTTGGATATCCTAAGTGATATTTGTGCGAATATTTGTGTATAGATTTTTGACATACATATGTTTTTAGTTATCTTGAGTGTATACTTAGGAGTGGTATTAATGGGTAGTATGTTAGTTTTAGCTTTATCCTTTAGAGGAACTGCCAAACTGTTTTCAAAACTGGCTGTAACATTTAATAATTTCTTCAGCTGTATATAAGGACTCTCATTTCCTTACCTTCTTATCAACATGTATTTTTGTTGGGATCAGAGAATATTAAAAATGGAAACAAACCTGATCCCCCTAGTTCTTAAATAAAATTATAGAAAAGCTTAGAATTTAGAATTATATGATAATCCTTTAGTGGTCCCTTGAATCCAACGAAATTGTAAACACAAATGCAGACCCTGAAAGGGTATAGCAAAACTCTTAAGAATTTTTCAGGTGGTCTAGCTAGAATATGCCTGTACTTTTTTGTTTGTTTTGTTTTGTTTTTTTCTGGTACTGGGAATCGAACTCATGACCTTGTGCTTGCCAGGCAGGTGCTGTGCCACTGAGCTAAATCCCCAGCCCTATGCTGGTATTTTTAAATAGCATAATTAAAACTGAAAATAAACACAGATACACACAAACTCCTAGCGATTTTGCAGAAATGAGAAGATGTGTTCCCAGTCCTTTTAAAGTTACAGAGCCTTATTTGAGAAATACTAGTTTAGAATACAAGAGCTTCTAGTAGATATGTAGTATATATAGACAATAATCCAAATGTCATAAGCAATTAAAAAATAGAATAGGTTAGACTATAACCCCCAATCATCTGGGTATCAAGTCAATGAATGGAACCAGTCCTAGTTCTACATCCAGTGATCAGAAACACAATTCCGTGCTGTACTCACTAAGCAAGGACACAGAAGCCAAATGAATCACCTGGATTTTCTCAAGGCAGAGGCAAAAACAAGGCATTTAAATGTATTTCTATTTATTAGCTAACATGAAATATTTGCACAGTACAACCATGCCCATATCCACACATGTGTATTGCTCAAAATTAACAAAATCTCTATAAATAACTCATTGATAAGGAAAACATAATTAAATGTAACTACATTTAATATGAAACTCCAGACTCTGATAATGGAGGTAGAAGGGACGAGAGGGCTGATCATCACAGTGTAAAAAGGTTGTGTGTTGATAAGTGTGGCGCTGTAGTATTTGACACTCTTAAGTAGCACGGACTTGAGGAATCTGGGGAAGAATTTTGCTCTTCCAGACTATGCAAAATTCATGCCAAAGTGTACGGAGGAGAAAATGATAAAGGAAAAGTAGAAAAAAAATTATCCTCAACAACCCACCATCCCAAAGAAAAATAACTTTCTTTAGCTAATTTAATTATGGACAACTTATCTATTGTCTAGTCTCAAGGTGTTTGAAAATGTTTCTATCAATTGCATTCTGTGCTTTCACTAATCAATAACTGGCTAGAAGAAAAGATATATAAAAACATAGTTCTCAAAGGTGGTCCCACTCTAAAGGCAATGAGAAGGAAACCTTTAAAAAAGTTTCCCAGAGCAAACACTCAAATATGACATTGGCTGTGGACAAATAGTAATTATAAAGGGAAGCAGCATTCTTTATTCCACCTTCATCCCAAATACCTTAAAAAGCAAAACGAAACAAAACTTCATTGCCCTATTCCATTTGCCAACTCTAATCATTGAAATTCAGAAAACTGAAATCAAGGTAATGCTGGGTATAGTCATACCATGTTATGAGCAGCCACACTGAAATTGTAGTGACAGTGTCATTTTATAATATTAGTGTGTTATTATCACTATAGTTTTCACAAATGTGCAATGTTATATTTGGATTTGAATCACTTCCAGGCCTGCAGTGAACCCCTGGGGTCTGCTCAAGGTGAATCAGCCTGTTGGGTACTAGTTCTTCCTCTGGACCAGAAGATGTAGATATGGCTAAATAAAGCCAGTGAAATAAAAATAAACTGTCCCAGAAAACAAAATAAAAAGAACCAAGAACCTAAAGACCAAGGCCTAAACCTTGGCTCTCATGTATTTTCTAATGCCTGCATGAGGTCTGGCTGCTGGGTGAAGGTTTGCAATTCAATTCCTTCTAATCTGCCACCAACTACAATGTTTTTTCTTTCTTTTTTTTCTTTTTTTTACAATCCACTAATCAAGGGCCTTTATTTCCCTAATTAGTGGGTTGTTCCAAGGGCTTTTAATCAGAATTTATTTCACAGCTGAGCTGTTCTCAGAGATGTGTTTAATGAAAGGCTAAAAGTAGTTCTATTGCTGTAGAGAACACTCTTTGTCAGAGCTAGGTGATAGTTAACCATTCTGCTTAAGATATTTAATTGGCCACCAAGTACTTGTAGAATAGGAACCAGCTCTGTAAGCTTCATAAAAGTTTCAGACAATAAAGAATAATAATGTTGTCTTGGTTACTTTTCTCTCTTTGCTGAGACAAAATACCTGACACCCAGAATTAAGGGAGGAAAGGTTTATTTAGCTTACAGTTTGTGGAGATTTCAGTCCATACTTGGCTGGCTCCAAGGCAGAGTGGCACATGGCAGAGGGCAACAGTTCATGGTGGTGGAACATAGCAAAAGCAACAAGAGCACAAGGGCAGGAGGAGTGGAAAGCAGCCTCTTTCACTCCTTTACACTGTATGCAAACTACTCGCCCCAGAGAGGTGTGACACTCACACCCATAATCCCAACATTGGATCATGAATCAATCATAATCTCTAGAAACCTGCCCCATGACTGCATGAGGCTTTGAGGGAATATCCAGACACAAACCATAATTATCTCCAAGGAACTTGTCTCTCTCTGGTCATGAAATGTATAGGTGACAGCTAAAGGTAAAACATCACTTCAAAATAATGAAGTGGGAGGGGTTGGTAGGTTAGCTGGTATGTAGTGATACATTAATAGAAAAAGGAAGAGCGCCCTCTTTCCTCTGCTCACTCAATTAACACTAAATTCATATGAACATATCTTTGGGGAGTTACTAGGAGGTAGTTTTGGGAACCTATTCCCCAGAAGGAAGGCTACCTTGGCTCAGAAATGTTCTGTAATGTTCTAAGAAGGAAAACACCAATTCTGCCCCCTACTGGAGGAAAGCTGCATGCTCTGCCCTATGCTGAAACTCAAGATCATTGCACCTCAAAATACACAGGATCCTCCAGATGACCCAGGAGTGCTGTGCATTGGGGGAATCTGGAAGAAGGCAGAGAAACTCTTATAGGCCCTAAGGAATGAGAACTGGAGACAAACAGAAAGAGATCCCCCATTCTACCCTAGCTAGACCAACATGCCAATAAAATCTTGTGTCATTTTTCAATGAAGCACACTACTACTGCTTTGGCACCATTTAATTGTCTATGAAACCAGTTGATTTTCCTGATGGTAGAGATAGCCTACATTAATCCATCTCATAAAGCTCTCGTATATCTTTAAAGATCATTTAGGCAGTGTCTAGTGAAGAAACATAACGTCAGAGGGCCCTTAAATATCCCTATCTTTCCTTCTGCCATTGCCAAGGGCAGTTTCTACTCTACTTGCTTTTCCCTGGCCTCTATTCTCAATCATGGTATCTACAATTGACATTGGGAGTGGAAGGTCACAGCAGGCTGTCTTTCTCCAATGTGAATTATCCTGGTTAAGTCATTATTGTTTGGGTCTCAGTTTCTTCATCTTTATGCACAGTATATGAATGAACATTTTAGGGCCAGGGATATAGCTCAGTGGCATAAGTGCCTGCCTGGCAAGTGCAAGGTCCTGAGTTTGAGTTCTGGTACCAAAAAAAATATATATATAATATTTTAAAACTGTAAAGCACTGAAGTGTTGTTATTGACAGTTTTGATTAAATACCTACAATCTACTTGTAGGCAAGAGAATTGCCTCCTTTAGCCTTTAAATAAAATTAAGCCACAAATCACCCCAACCAAATTCAGAGACTCTTAAACTGCACAAAGGATAAATGCAGTGAGAGTGGGAGCAAAAGGGATGAATGTTCCAGCTGGCTCCACTCTTAGTCGCCTCTTCCACACCTCAGGGGCAGAGAGACAAGATAGATTGTAGACTCTTTTCCACCCCTGTACCTTGTAACCATTCTGACTTTTTGAACTTTGGTGGGACTGTGCCAAATAGAAAGCTGTAGCTTCTCACTGAGTTCAGACCTGGCCAAAAATTACCCAGGTAGATGGTAGGGGGCAGGGAAAACTAGCAGGAAATAGGGAGGTCAGGCTTGCTACGGTAGACAAAGAACCTCCTTCACTCACATGCAGACATGAGGGCCTTATTTGTTGCTTTACCCTTTTTCTTTCCAAGCACGGTGGTTCTGAAACATATATCCCAAGAAAACCAACATCCTCCCATCCAAAATATTGTCTTCCAGAAAACAAAGATTTTAAGATATCAAAGAGGTTCCGAAAGCACACCAGCTTTGCTATTTAACTTTTTGTTTTGGAGTAACTTAAGTGCAGCCCCTTTCTACCTCTGGGGCTTAGCTTCTTCTTCAGAAAACTGCAGATGGCAATTCCTGCCTTCCCTACCTCAGACACTGTGTAAAGATCCAGTGAGATGATTAATGTAAAGCATATTGCAAAATGTAAAGTGCAGAACCCATCTAAGTAGTGGATTCCAACATCCTTAACTCAGGATAATGATGCCATATTTTCAGTCTTAGTTTTTACAAATTAAGGCATATCAATCATTCCAAACTGTATAAACTGCTCCCCAAAAAAGTAGTCAGTTGATCCACTAAGTTAAACCTGTCTTCCTTCCAAACCCGAGCTATTCTGAGGGTGTGGGTAACAGCCCAAGTGTCTCATCACAGACAAGAGACTTAAAAAACAATACCTGATGTTCACACTTGAGGCCTGAGGGTCTCATCTGTCCTATTCCACTGGAAGGCCATAAAAAGAATTCCATTTTATGCTAAGAAGCATATAAAACTGGTGGTGAAGGCTCAGAAAAAATAAGTTGACTTTTCACCAAACCAGGAAAGCACCAAATTGTCCCTGATCTTCCCTAGAAACAGGTACGAGTGAGAACATTTGCTCTTCAGTAGCCCCTCCAAGATCTCAGGAACTCACTTCATCTCAAAGTCCAGAGTAGAAAAGAGACAAAAAGAGAAAAGAAATAAAAATGAAAAGGACTTTAGGAAAACCCATTTTAAAAGGAAAAGCCACTGCTTTGAATCCCCACTAGAGAAGGCTATAGACCTATTTGTGAGGAAGGAGGAAGGCCCTAAAAAATGGGCAAGCTATAGAGTTTCATAGGATACGAGTTGGGGAATCATGGTGCCAGCCTTCTCCAAAGAGCTGTCTCTGTGTGTGTGTGTGTGTGTGTGTGTGTGTGTGTGTGTGTGTGTTTGTATGTTGGGGTATTGGGAAGGGAGACTGTTGAGGAGCTAAAAGAAAATGGTTTCATTTTGTCCCTAAAGGGCTATGTGGATGCCATTAAAGTTCTGAGAGCCTCCTTTCTTAAAGCTCACAAGACCAACACATAAGCAGGAAAACTCTAATTCTATTTATGTCATTCCCTCTGTGCTTTTCTACAATCAAGTCAAATTAGGAATATTTCCAGTAGTTCCAGGCTGGGGAATTTGGATCTCCAGGCTGAAACATGGAAGAAAACAATCTTGCAGGTTAGTCCTGGGGAAATGGTGAGGAATCAATGCTTTATAAGATGGGATAGAATATACCCCATTGCAGAGTACTGGCTCTTGTGGACACCATATCCCAGGTCTTGTTGCTGGTCTGGCATAGTAATAAGGCCAGTCTAGGAAGAATGACTAGCTAAGGCTGTCAGGAGCAAGAGAGACCTATGCAGAGAGCAAAGCCAAGTTAGAAAGGTGGGGGCCAATCTCAGTATTTACTTCCTCTCCCTAGTCCCCTCCCAATCATGAGTTAGATCAGTGGTATAGTATCCAAGAGCAGAAATACATCACTTACATGGGGAGATGAAAAATTGACCATGTTCTAAACTAATGGAATAATTCTTCATGAAATTGGGTTTAGTTCTGTGCCCTACATACCTTAGAAGAACCTAAAGTGGTACTTTCCAGAGGGATAAAATGCTGCCTTCACACTTCTGTAGCATTATAACAAGGTTGAGAAAGGAAATGAAGTCTGTGTGGCCCATAGAACACAGCCAGGCCCCAGCGAGACAGAAAGCATTTTCTTTATATTGAGCTCAAATCTACTAGTATAGCTGTACTACCCATTGACCAATGGTGAACCCTCTGCCTCTGTCAATGTGTAATGGAGGACTATATAAATTCTTAGTGTAGAAACAAGTTGTGAATTCCAATCCAAAAATTCTAAATGATCCAAATTTGGAACTTTGTGAGCACCACGATTTCCACATGTTGATCTCACATGACTGATTGAAGTCAAAATGCAAGTACACTAAAAACACTGCATAAAATCACTTGCTTGCCATTTATATACGAAATATAAATGAGTTTTGGTTTAAACTTTGGTCCCAACCTAAAGATACCTCATTATGTATATACAATTCATCCAAAATACCAAAAAAATCTGAAATACTTCTGGTATCAATAATTTCAGATAAGAGATATTCAAAGTATATTATAAAAATATACTTAAGTATGGATTGAAGGTTTTACAGGGAGCACTGGAATAGATTACCTTGAAACCTTGAAGGTACAGAGGATGACTAGTTTAGTATCAGTCATGGCTTTTAAATGTATAATGTTCATATCTTTTTAGGTAGGATATAAGGAAAAGTTATGGGACAGTTGGAAATAGCTTAGCTGATGAAATATGGAAATGAGCATTGTGAAAAGTAGTTGGTTACTTAAAAATTTAAAATCTGCCCATTTACCTGTCTCATAGCTCAGGCTTTCAGAAAATGACCTTATCTACAGATTATTTGCATGTGGAGTTGGATGAGTTCTAGAATGGAGGCTTAAAACTTTGGCTCTAGCCTAGTTCTGCAACTGAATCACCCTGTGATTTGAAGTAAATCAGTTGCCATCTCCATGCAGTGAGGCTAACGCATCTTGACCTGCTTACAAAAACACAGTGTTATGAAGATCAGATAAATATGGGATATGTAAATTGTGACTGAAGGCAGTCTAAACCTAATCCAGAAGTGTGAGGTTTGACTGGCTTAAAAGATTAATATCACTACAATTACTCCCCCACCCACCACTGTTCCTCACATACTGCTGTTCCTTCACTCCAGCCCTATTAAACTACACACAGAAATTCCTCAGGGGCAGCCATTACTTTCTGGACTTTCTGTCCCACCTTTTGAGCTTACCTCAGTAGAGTTAAAGGCTGGGAACTTGAAAGGGAACATTGAGCTCCAGCCTATCTCCAGAGCTTTCAGTTGTGTTCCCCACCAAGGTCTCAGCTACAGTATAGGAGGCAGAGTTGGAAAACTCTTGCAGGTCCAGCTCTGTGCATTCAATAGGGGTGTGTACCCAGTGGGTGTGGCTCTCTGAGGCACAGGAAGCCATGGTAAAGGATTCCTGTGTGGGGAAGACATGAGTTGAGCTGCAGTCGTCATCCAGAATGGGGTTAAGTGGCTTGTTCTCAAAGATGCTCTCACTCAGTGGGTGCTCAGGACTGGTCTCCTGGCCAGGTGGCATGGGGAAGGCAGATTCTTCTGTTGCCTCATCAGCCTCAAATTGCAGCGAACTTCCTGTAACTCAAAGTAGAAAGCCACTGGGTCATCTAAAGCCAACATCTCTTCTGAAGGTCTTATTATGAAAAATGATTTTATGTTTCTTGGGGACCTGGTCCTGGGCTCAAATAAGGAAGGGTCTTGGAGCTAGAACACCTAGGACCAGGTTGAGGTGACATGTGAGTAACCTACCTAAGCTGGAGTATCAGACTGACGTTACCTTTTGCTGCATTAAGGAAGTTTTGGAATGTTGAATATTTCCAAATGGCAACAAAGAGCTAGAACTGACTAATAGATTCCCTTTTCAGTAGGGGATGCACTCTCTGGTTTGCCACAGTCCATATGGTTTTTTCTTACACTTTATAGCCATTCTAATCCACCCAGTGTCTTCACTTACACAGCCTTAGTATGTGTGTAAGTCAGTCACTCTTGATAAAGATCCTTCCCAAATTAGAAAAATCTAGCCCTTCTTACCCTTATGGAGATTGTAAGGAAGCTGTCTTCCCTCATATGCCTAGAAGGTAACACATCCTTGTCTTGAGGAAAAAAAAGGGGAACAGAAGACTGCTACTCATCTCTTCTCTCTTAGAGAAGAGCAGGAAGATAGTCAATTCTCAGATTGCCCCTCATAATCATCTTGATAAACTCTGGGGCCCAAATCTTCATTGCATATGTTTCATGCCCATGCTCAGGAACTGGAAAACAGCTCTTATTTGAGATATGAGTTTCAGGCATTGAAATAGCTACAATGTCCCAGGAGCTACCAAAAAGTAGAGGAGATTGAAGTAGAGTTTGAGAAAAGTCATAAAGAGACAAAGGGAAGTTATTTACTCTTTCAGTTTCTCACACCAGAGAGACAATGTGATGCTTACACAACAGTCTGATTTATTTCATTTAAGAATATGGTTTCATCATACCACAGCGAAATAGGTGCACCTGTGTTTACAGCAGCACAATTTGTTATAGCTAAATCTTGCAAATAACCCAGATGCCCATCCACTGAGGAATGGATTAAAAAGTTGTAGTATTTTTATACAGTGGAGTATTACTCAGGTATTAAAAAAAGATAAATTAGAGGCTTTTGTAGGTAAATGGATGCAACTAGAGACCATACTCATAAGTGAAATAAATCAGACTCCCATGTATAAACATCACATTGTCTCCTTGTTGTAGGAACTTGAAAGACTAGGTAAAACTCAAAACGTTTTACATCTATTTACAATAGATGATAGGAAAGGGAAAGAAACTGCTCAAAGGAAGGAATGGCTGGGATGAGGGAAAGAAGAAAAAAGAAAGAAGGAAGGCAAAACATAAATATATATATGAATATCTGCGATGACTGTGTTGCTGTTGTCCAATAGTGTATTGAAATGAACAGTTAATGCTCACAATTTTTTATGTTCTGATCGACTTTGCATGCTTGTGTCTGGTTGTCTGAGCAAATGATCTGAAGGTAACAATATGCAATGGAATTACAGTGGTGAACTCCTACCATCTTGTCTAGTGAAACTCTGTATTATCTCTAATGTTTTATTGAAGAATTATTTTCTTATTCTCTTTAATGGTTTGAGCAATCTTTCTTTCTTACATCTGATAATCTGAGCAATGTAGCTGAGGATAGTGATATGTAATGTAACAACCACTGTCGATTTGTATTAATTTGTTTTGAGACCCTGTATCACTTTGAATGTTCTTGCTTTGATTTGGTTTTTATGTTCATGATACTGGTATGCTGCTACTCTTCTATTTTTTTGTTTGTTTGTGTCTCATGTACTACTCTCTTTAAAATAAAAAAAAGAATATGGTATCAAGTTGCATCCACTTACTTAGAAATGCCTCAAATTTATCTATCTATCTATCTATCTATCTATCTATCTATCTATCTATCTATCTGTGTATCTATTCATCTTCTTTATCCATATCTCAGTTGATGGGCATTTGGGTTGTTTCCAAGATTTAGCTATTACAACTGTGATGCTATAAACATGGGTGCACATAAATCACACTCACGTGTGTAAACATCACATTGTCTCCTTAGTATGAGGAACTGAAAGAGTAAATAAGGACCAAAATGTACAACAGATATTGTCAAATGGGATGAAATTTTTCAAAAGGAAAGAAGAATTTGGGTGGGGTAAGGGGAAAAGGAAGAAAGGGAAAGTTTCCCTAGACCTCATCCTCTTTTATTAAAATAATATTTCATATATAGCTAAGTGTTCCATCCTTCTCACATGCTCCAGCACTTATATTTATTAGTATAGATATGCAGAATTGAAAAAAAACTTTGAGAAATCCCAACTCATCCAATCTTATCTCTTATTTTAAAGACTAGGGAGAAAGAAGCTCATAAAAGCAAGATAACTTCTCCAAGGTTACATAATCAGTTAGAGATAAATTTAGAACTGGGTCTTCAGATTTCTTTCGCATGGAGTTTCTCATCATGGTCCTATGTGATGTCCTGTAATCTAAAGAAATGTCTGCAAAACTCCCAAAGTCACCCTCGCTCATTTTTCAAGTCCCATGCTTTCTATTGCCATCACAGTTAATTCCACAGGCCAAGCCTGGAGAAGACCACCCTTGGGTTTTTCCAATATGTTAAGTAAGGCCATTTAACTCTCAGCTCCCAAAAGTTCTTCTCTTCTGCCAATAAGAGCTTTACTTCTGATTCATGAGAAAAGTGAAACAGCCACCCTTACCATGCTGGCAATGTCTGTTGAAGAACTGCTTGCAGTAGAGGAAGAAGAGTCCCACAAAGATCAGGGTAAACACCACCAGCAAACTGCTCACCAGTGCAACAAGTGTGGCCTCCCGTGGAGGCACTGTGGGTACATCTGCCTTCACTAAGCTCAACTGAAAAGCACCTGTGGGACAAAAAGTGGGGAAGGTTAGATAGTGTTTGCAGTCAACAAGCACACTGAAATTGGCCTGAAATTGACTTCCTTAGGCCATCACCCTCTCCCTCAGGCTTGACCCAGTTATGGCTGTCATGCTGATTTTACTTCTTTGTAGAGCAAGGAAAACTAATAAAGAACAAAGCAGAAGAACTCAGACCCAATGCAGGTATGGTATAAATTAGTATAATCAAAGATTCATGTATCCCACAGTTATGCCACATCTAGTGATATAAAAAATTAAAAATTTCATCAATAAGCACAGGATAAATAAATTCTACTATAACCAACAGGTATAATGCAATATAGCACTTAAAGTAAATAGCATATCATTAATAGAAAAATCTACAGGAGGAAAAATGCATATCCAAGTTCACAGCAGCACAATTCACAATAGCTAAATTTTGGAAGTGGCCTATATGTCCATCAGCAGATGAATGGATAAAGAAACTGTAGTATAGCTCATAGAACATATTTAAGTAAATGCAAAGGAAATGAAATTATCCCATATATGTTATTTGACCATAATGCAATGAAAGTGGAAATCAGTGGCAAAAGAAACCACAAGAACTTCATAAACACATGGAAATTAAATAGCACCCTCCTGAACAACCAGTGGGTCACAGGTGACATTAAAGAAGAAATTAAACAATATCTACAGCTAAACAATAATGTCAATACCACATATTGGCACTTATGGGGCACAATGAAAGCAGTCCTACAAAAGAAATTTATAATGGTGAATGCCCATGTTAGGAAAACAGAGCAAGCTTAATAAACAACTTAATATTAAACATCAAGCTTGTAGAAAAAGAAGAGCAAGTCAAACAGAATGCTCATATGAGGGAGGAAGTGATGAAGATCAGAGCAGAAATTAATGTAGTGGAGGCTAAGAAAACAATACAAAGAATCAATGAATTGAAGAGTTTGTTGTTTGAAAGATTAAATAAAATGGACAAATCCATAGTGAACTTTATCAATAAAAGGAAAGAAAAGACTCAAATCCATAAAAGAATGAAAAGGGTGAAATTGAAACAGATCCTGTAGAAACCGAGAATATCACCTATGCTACTTTGAAAACTTTGTTCTCATAAGATAGAAAATGCAGAAAAAATGGACATATTCCTAGATACCTATGAATTACTAAAGCTGAAACAACAAAACATAAAAATTCAAAATAAATATCAGTCAATGAAATTGAAGATGTAATTAAAACCCTACCAACAAAGAAAAGCTCAGGCTTGATGGATTCACTGCTGAATTCTACCAGAAATTTAGAGAAGAACTAATATGGCTATTTTTCAAATACTTTAATGAAATAGAAAGGGAAGCAATACTCCCAATTTCATTCTTGGAAGCAGACACTACCCTAATACCACAGCAAGAAAGAGACTTCTTTCTTGGGCCACTCTCCCTAACATAGATTCAAAAGTCCTAGTTCAGATACTGGCAAACATAATACAGTAAACCATCAAGAAGATTATACAACACAACAAAGTAGATTGTGTAAATAATAAGATTCACCCAAATTTAAAATAAAAAACATACACAAATCAATAAATGTAATATGCCACATTAACAGAACCAAGAACAAAAACGCTGTGATCATTTTAATAAACAGAGAAGAAAACACTGGACAAAGTCCAACACTCATTCATGATAAAAAACTAAAGAAAATTGGAATAGAAGCTCTTTATTTCAATCTGATAAAAGCTATCTATGACAAATTAACAACCAACACCATACTAAATGAACAAAATCTGAAAACTATCACTCTAAAATCAGTAACAAGACAAGGAAGTCTACTGTCACTACTCTTAATATAATTCTGGAAACATTAGCCAGAGAAATTAAATAAAAGTAATAAGGATAGGAAAGGAAGAAGTTAAATTATTATTTGTATATGACAGGATACTCTATATAGAAGACCTCCAAAACTTTCCACCAAAACGCTTTTAACTACATTCAGTGGCATAGCTGGATGCAAAGTCAACATTCAAAAATCAATAGCTTTCCAGGGGCTGGGGATTTAGCTCAGTGGCACAGCGCCTACCTGGCAAGTGCAAGATCGTGAGTTTGATACCCAGTAACAGAAGAAAAACAAAAAACAAACAAAAAAATTAAAAACAAAACAAAACAAAGCAAAAAACCAAAAATCAATAGCCTTCCTATACATGAATAAGAAACACACTGAGAAAGAAATTGGGGAAACAACAACTTTTGCAATAACATCCAAAAACAAGAAGCACCTAGGAATCAGTCTGACCAAAAAGTAAAAGATGAAACTGCTGTATTTTGAAAAAGGAGACTGAAGAGGATGTCACAAAATGGAAGATATCCCTTATTCTTGGGTAGGAAGACCCAATGTAGTGAAAATGACCATACTTTCAAAATTGTTAAACAGATTTAATACATTCCCAATCAAAATACCATTCACATACCTCACAGATCTAGAGAAAAAAATCCTAAAATTCATTTGGAATCAGAAGAGACCTAGAACAGTAAAGGTAATTACGTGCAACACAGGCAAGTCAGGAGGCATCACAGTCTCTGATTTGAAATTACACTACAAAGCTACTGTAAGTAAAAACAGGATGGCACTGGCAAATAAACAGACAAACAAAACAGACCTGAGGATCAATGGAACAGGTTAGAAGATGCAGAAACAACTTGAGACACCTTCTTCTCTGGAAGAAAGCCTCTTTAATAGATGGTGCTGGAAAAACTGGCTTTATACATGCCAAAGATTAAAACTAGACCCATATTTTTCACTGTATATATACACTAAAATAAAATCAAAATTAATGAAAGATCTAAATATTAAAACAAAAACACTAAACACTAAAAACTCTAAATGGAACATAGAGAACTCTTGAAGATATTGATGCAGGCAAAAATTTTATGAACAAAATCCTAATTGCATAGCAACTATCACAAGAAATCAACTGGGATCTCATCCTAACTAAAAGCTTTTGCCCAGCAAGAGACACCAACAACAGAGTGAAGAGACAACAGAGTGTGGGAAAAAATTTTGCCAGCTATTCTTCAGACAAAGAGCTATTATCTAGAATACATAAAGAACTCAAAAAAAAAAAAGAAGTTCAAATTTGAAGATCCAATCCAAAAATGAACATCTGCAATAGATACTGCTCAGATGAAGAAGGAGAAATAAGAGTAGGCAGAGAGTTCATGAACA
>NW_004955475.1:6099302-6159526 GCF_000276665.1 Chinchilla lanigera
AGTCTCATTTAACCCAGCTATTCACCTTCTGGGTATTTTTACAGAGGAATTGAAAACACCATACTACAGTGACATATGCACAGCCATGTTTATAGCAGCACAATTTGTAGTAGCTAATTCTTGGAAACAACTCAAATGCCCATCAACCAAGGAATAGATAAAAAAGATGTGGTATTTTTATACAATGGAGCTATAAAGAAAGATAAATTCTAGGCTTTTATAGGTAAATGGATGCAACTAGAGATGATATTCATAAGTGAAATAAATCAGACCCACATATGTAAACATCATATTGTGTCCTCAGTGAAAGAAACTGAAAAAGGAAATAAGATCAAAAAAGTACAATATATTTTGTGAAAGGGAAAGCTACTAGAATGAGTGTTTTATACATATATATATATATGTTAAGATAATTGCACTACAAATTTCTATTAATGCATTGAAAGGAAAAATTAGTGCTTATATTGTTTGAGCAATCTTACATGCCTATATCTGGTAATCTGAGCAACTACTTGGAAGATAACAATATGCATTATAGTAACTATTGTTAATTTACTATCACCTTATTTTCAAATTCTGTATTAGTTTTATTTATTTTAATTACTATTATTATTTTCCCTTTTAAAAAGAAATGGGAAATAAATGTTTGAAAAAATTTTCAACATCATTTGTCATTCAAAAAATACAAATTAAAACAACCTTAAGATTCTCATCCCAGGAAGAATGGCTATTATCAAAAATCAACCAAAAACAAAGGCTGGCAGAGCTGGGGGGAAAAGGAACCCTTCACTGCTGGTGGCAGCATACACTGATGCAACCATTGTGGAAGTCAGGGTGGAGATTCCTGAACAAACCAGGACTAGAGGATCCATTCAACCCAGCTATACCCCTTCTTTGCTCCTTCCCAAAAGAAGTAAAAGCATCATTACCCAGTGATATATACACACTCATCTTTACGGTGGCACAGATTTTTTTTTTAAAAGAGAATAAACAAGAACAAAGCAGCAAGAGCAACAAAGGCAAAAACTAAACAACACAAGAACAATAGAAGCAATACAAAATTTCAAAACAAGATGATAGGAAATTAACAACAGTTGTTATATTACATATTGCTACCTTCAATGAAGTTGCTCAGATTATCAGATGTAAGAATGCAAGATTGATCAAATAATGAAAGAAAATAAAAGTTATAAAAATTAGAAATGCTACAAAGTTTCTCTAAATAAGATGGTAGGAATTCAACAATGGTTGTTATATTGCATATTGTTGTCTTCAAATTACTGGCACAGTTTTTAATAGCTACATTTTGGAAACAACCCAAATGCCCATGCACCAGTGAATGTATACAGAAGATATGGGTTTTTTTATATACAATGGAGTACTACTCTGCCATAAAGAAACACAAGCTTGAGACATTACTAGCTAATTCTAGGTCCCTTGAGACCATACAGTTAAGTGAAATAAATCTGACACACACGTGTAAAAACCACATTGTTTCTCTGGTGTGAGAACCTGAAAGTGGAAGTAAGGACCAAACTATATAATAGATATTGTGAAATAGAAAGAAAATGCTCAAATGGGGAGGAGAACTAGGAAGGGGGAGGGTGAAAGACAGGATGGGAAAAAATGTGATGAGAAAGAAAAAAAATAGAAACAAATTTTTTGTAAATAAGGAGGGGAAAAGAGGTTGGTGGGAGAGTAGGGGAATGGAAAAAAACTAATCAAGTTATATCATGCACAGGTACAAATTCCCTGTGATGAATGTGATCATGATATATACCTAAAATGTACCAATAAACTTAATAAAAATGTGTGCTCAAAAGAAGGAACAACTGGGATGAAGGAAAAGAGAAAAAGAAAGAAGGAAGGGAAAATATATAAGTATATAGAAGGATAGCTGTGATAACTGTACAACTGATGTCTAATCGTCTGTTGAAAGGAACAGTTAATGCTTACTTTTTGACCAATTTTGCATAATTATATCTGGTAATCTGGACAACTAATTTGAAGACAACAATATGCAATAAAACAACCATTGGTGAATTCCTACCATATTGTCTAGTGAAACTCTGTTTCGTTTCTAATGTTTTTCTTTTTTCATTTTTTTAAAGTCTCTATAATGGTTTGGTCAGTCTTCCATTCTTACATCTGGTAATCTGAGCAATTTCACTGAAGATGACAATATGTAATATAAGAACCATTGTTAATTCCTATTATTTTGTTTTGAAACCCTGTATCATTTTCATTGTTTTTGTTTTTGTCTATGTCATTGTTATTTTATTATTTTTTATTCTCTTTAAATTTAAAAAAATAAAATACACAATGGAGTACTATTTTGCCATAAAGAATTATAAATTTGAGTTACTTTTAGGAAAAGTGGCTCACCTTGATACCTTAATTTTGAGTAAAATACATCAGACACACAAGCTTAAATATTGCCAAGTGAAAGGCAAAAAAACTACTCAAGAAGAAAGAACTGGGATGGGGAAGAAAAAAATATATATATACACAGGGTAACGAAGATAATTATACTACTAATTTATATTAGTTAATTGAAAGAAACAATTAGTGTTTATATTCTTTGATCAGTTTTGCATGCCTATATCTTGTAATCTGAGCAAATACTTTTAAGATAGAAATATACAATATAATAACCATTGTTAATTTCCTATTATACTGTTTTGAAATTCTATATCATTGTTTTTATTGTTTGTTTTTCCCTTTAAAATAAAAAAAATCCAGAAAAATACTGCCTGGTTTCTCATATATGAAAACCCCAAAATATCAATCAAGTGCAAAATAAAAAATACATGAAATAAGGAGATAGATCTTTTACTAAAGGGAAGGCAACCAACAGATTGAGGAAAGGCACGCAGGGGAGGGAGGTGATAAGAGAATTAAGATGCATTATGCACATATACCAGCTCCCTACAAGCAATGTAATTATGTGCTGCAAATACACAATAATAAAGTAAAAATTGAAAAAATCTTTGAAGCTGAAAATAAGAGTATATAGCTTGATAGAATTCATATTATATAATTTATATTACAGATTTATATTATAATATGAATTATAAACATTATAATGTACAAAATAATAACATTTTACTCAGGAATACGCATATATATGACAAAATAGTAGAAGTACTAAAAATTAGAAAAGAGTACAGAAGAGTCATACTTTTCACCAGTTTCCTTTTGTGCCCCTTCATTCCCATTACATCCCTTCATAAAGGTCTTCAGAATATATCTGGCCAATGCAAGGCACATGTTAATAATGTGTCATACTTCTACAGTGAGGCAATTAAAAAGCAGTATTTCTCCTCCATCTCTTCAACTGTGCCATTGGTCTGTAATCTACAGTCTAGAAGGCAAAGTCACACAATGGAAAAATACCTGGGAGTAGTGACTTTCATTGTACTGACTGACTCACTTAGATTTGAGGGTTCATTTGTTGTTGTAGTATAGCCTAACAATAGGATGCATACAACTTCAGGATAGAGGTTGTGGCTGCACAGGTAGGGAGAAAATGGGACTCTGAGATTCTAAAAGGAAATGCTAGTATACGTGTAGAATCTTTGTTCTTTAAAAATATTTAAAATAAATATACAAAATGTTAAGATTTATTATCTTTGTATCTTGAGTAATTAAGCACTTTAATTTTCTGTGCATTTTGAAATATTTGTCTTAAATATTTCATCACTTTAAGACATGATCAATAATTTATGAAGAATAAGAGAAGATATGTGGTAGACATAAAATGACATAAAAGATTAGTGATGTAGGCATATACTGGACTTGGGATCTGAGTGCTAGCATGATGAAAGAGCTGTGAAGTATTTATCTGCGGCTGACAATGTCCAGAACACTTTACAGAGGCATGTATATTGTGGGAATACACTATTTCTCCCCTCTGGGAGCCGAAAGAGTATATGATGTGGATAGTTAGAATACTTTGTCTAGGTTATTAGTGGTCACGGTGACAGAGGCATCAAAGAGGTAAAATAAATGATGTAGAAAAGTTTGTCTAGGTAGATTGGGTTCATCTGGTCATAGTATAATTTTACAGTGTACCAGAATGTGGGAAGCTGTACCTATCTGACAATACTGTAATCACTCTAATTACTACTCATCTCTGCTTATAACATTTTTTCAGATAAAATATAGCTAAGTATATGTCAGGCTGTTATTAATAATTATTTTCTTACTCTAAATTATGGAAAAAAGGATTGAATACAAATGGTATAGATGAGAGATCTAGCTGGCTCTTGTTTCAACTTTGGTATCAACTCAGTGACACTCTGACAAGTATCTTCCACCCAAACAGGCTTTTAGGGGATTAGAGGTCCCAACACTTGTGGAGATTTGTTATTTGTTTGTTTTATGTTTGTGGATTTTTGAGACAGGGTCTCAATATGTAACCCAGGCTGGTCTTGATCTCACAATGTAGCCCATGTTGACCTCAAACTCATGGCAATCCTCCTACCTCAGCCTCACCAGTTTTTTGCAGGTGTTTACCATCATGTCTGGCCACCTGTGGACGTTTTAATGGTGTGTAAAGGTTCTTCCAGTTTTGACAGCCTAAACTCAATAGGAGAAAGGCCTGATACCTGTCATAGATTTTTTGTTGGTTAGTGGGTACAGGTTTTCTCTTTGGGGATTCGAAAAAGTATTGGAAATAGAAAATGGTGATGCATTATAAATGATGACTAATGTTAAAATGGCGACTAATGTTAATGCATTATACAACTTTGTTCAGCTTTTTATGACTCTTAAGACCTAGGAATTTCTATACACCTTGTAAAACAAGACAATAACAATAATTCATTTATAAGTGTCCAAATATTATAATTTCTTCTTTTTAATATTATTTCATGAGATCTAGACAACAATCCCATAGTGCTTTAAGAAAAATGATTTATCATGAGCTACATGTTTTCACATTAAGAAAATGAAGTTCAGTGTATTTGAAGGACTTGTAGAGGGTAATATAGAGATTACATTTAAAACCAGAATTCAACTCTGACTCCCTTGCAGAATGAAGTTCATTGGAGTACTCATCCCCTCTCCATGTAGTCTTTCTTATCCTGCCTTGCTATCACATGAAGGGGTAAGGAAGAAGGGAGAGAATAGAAGTAGATACACACACTGAACCTCAGAAGTGGGGGTCTGTTTCGTGCATGGTATACATTCTTGGTCTTGCAGGCCTCCAATACGCGTCTTTCGGTAGAACCTGTGGTTAGAGCAATAAGGAATGGTACAATGATGAAACAAGCAATGCACTTAGATCAGTCCTTCCTAAGACCATAATTAACCTGAGCCTACTTCTGAAAAGGTCCCTACCTTCATGTTTGATTCTAACTCAGACATTCTCTTTGCTCATTTACCACACATTATAGGCAAAAAGGTCGCTAATTCTATAAGACTTGGGACAGGTGCTTTGATCCCAAGTGTTTCATAATTTCTTTTATTCCTACAATGAGATTTACTTTAAAACTTGGGCATGGGCTCTGACTGCCAGCATGATGAAAAAGCTGTTAAGTATCTATCTGTGGCTGACAATGTTGTAGACACTTTATAGAGGGATCTTGGGAGCCCAAATATATATATAATAGTTTGACTAGGCTATGAGATGTAAGGATGATAGAGGCATCAATGAGCTAAACTAAAATGGCATAGAAAAGTTTGGTTTAATATAATGGACTGACCTGGGAAGACAGTCCCCACAGATAGCATTAGAGGTAGCTGTGCAGTTGGCCATCTGGACACGATTGATGACAGCACACGTGATGCAACTCTGACATCTGTGATGGCCCCAGTTGTCTTTGTACCTCCGGGGAGGGCAGGCTGTGCAGTATGCATCTCGACCTTCTCCATAACCACAATCCTGCGGAGAGATGGGAGTCACTAATGTTGCTCTACAGAAGCTTGTAGAGAGGATCACCTATGGGACAACTGATCATAGAATAGAGTAGTATTTTTCAAACCCCAAGAGGCAACCCTATTATTAGATCATAAAATCAATTCACTAGGGTTGCAGCCAGAATTGAAAATTGAAATGGAACAGAATAAAATAATGCTATCAAGTATTATAGCGCATAACATGAGGTCAAGCTAAGTATTTATAACAGTCACCATAGGTTAAGTTATACGAAGGCAAAAAGCAAACCCCAAATCTCTATATCTTAAAAGAACAAAGAAAGATATTTTCTCATACCATTTGCTGGGGATTTTCCAAGCTCTATTATGTATTATCTTTATTGGGTCTGTACATACAGAGGTTTCATCTTTGTGCTTTCGTGATAGGAGCAGCAAGGTAAAGAGAGCATTGTGAGCTCAACACACTGGCTCTTAAAATCTTCCCAACCCCAAATGGCCCATTTCAGTTTGCTCATGTCATAGGCCACCGTGATCATTCTTAACTACAAACGGTATAAAAAGTGTAATTTTACAGTGTATCAGAAGGTGGGGAGCAGTACATGTCTGACAAATCACTATAATTACTACTCACCTCTGTTTTATAACATTTTTATAGATAAAAATAAAACATAGCTAAGTATGTGTGTCAAGTTGTGATTAAAATTATTTTTTACTTTAAGTCATGGTAAAAAAAATGGGTAAATGTCAATGTTATTGATGAGATATAAATGATCTAGCTTGCTCTTGTTTCAACTCTGATATCAGCTCAAGTGACACTCTGACAAGGACCTTCCATCCATATAGGCTTTCAGGACATTAGAGGTCCCAAAACCTGTGAAGATTTTACTAGATGGTCTGTAAAACTTCGTCCAGTTCTTGACAGTCTAAGCTCATAGTTTTTTGTTGCTTAGTACATAGAGATTTTTCTCTTTGTGGACATGAAGATGTCTTGGAAATAGAAAATGGTGATACTTGTATAACACTGTTCATGTGATTAATGACAATGCATTAAATACTTAAAAAGGTTAAATAGCACATTTTATCTTATTATTTTACTACAATGAAAAATGAATAATGTAATATACACAATGCTTTAAATAGGTGAACTATATGGTACATAATCTGCTCTTCAATGAAGCTGTTTGGTAAATGGCAGAGCCTCCATAAGCATGAGTTGCTCAATGACAGAGAAATCCTTCCATTCCCCAATGCTTATTGGACTGAGTCAGAAATATACTCACATAATCTGTTATGTTGTAAAATTTGAGTATTTATTTGCTATATCAGTTGGCATTACCTTAACTAATATAATATCTAAGTTGCACTTTCCCAGGGCTGTAAAAAATGAGCACCAGCCAGCCTCTAAACACTGCTGCCCTCCTGTGCCTTTATCTGCTCACTTTCGTCTTACAGCCCCATTCACAATGATCCTGTCTCTGTTGCATTCCTGGAGCATTTGACATAGACTGTCATCATTTTACTGATAGACTTCTTGAGAAAGAAAGAAAAAAAGGCTTCTTGAAGCCTCTGCTAACTTATATGAACTATGAGAATGGTTATAGCTTCTATTTCTGCTTTACAAAGTGGGCTCAGGAGTAAAGTAATAGGAAATATAGTGTACTGATGAAAAGCCCTGATCTAGTGTCCACAGGATCTAGTTTAATTCCTACCTTTTCCACTAACCAGCAATGTGACTTCAGGCAAGGCAGTAGGCCTGAATTTTCTTGTGAATCAAATAGAAAATGTTAACTAACTCTTCTGTTTGTTAAGATCACATGATCTGACCAAATAAACAAAGAAAACATCTCAAAAGGGAAGAGTTGCACTTTTAATATTTGCATTAAATGACTGAACAGCTATGCGAAAAATAATACATTTTGACCCATTCTTCACACAGTAAAAGAAGAATAAATTTTAAGTACAATAGATATGTAAGTATATAAAAATTAAAATTCAATTATTAAAACAAGTATAGGTGAATTTCTCATTAATCTGGAATGCAGAAATCTGCCTAACTATAACTTAAAAGTCCAGAATCTATAAGGGAAAGATAAATAATTCTAATTACATAAAAATGTAAGGAAACGTTCATATGACAAAAGATTTATCAAAAAAGACAGGAGAAAACAAAGAATATATATGTATCTTACATCACAAGCTTAAGATTTATATCCCTAAAACTTATAAACATTACAGAAAAACCAACTCTTTAGAAGGTAAACATAGAATTCATGGAAAAACATAAATGGTTCTTAAGCAGTTGAATGATAATTGACTTTGCTCAGAATAAGGGAAATGAAAAGAAAAAATTAATAAAGTACCATTGTTTGCTCATCAGACTGACCAAACTGCAGAAATCTAATGACATGCTATGTTGATTAGGTTTCAGAGAAACAGGAATACTGATGCACTGTTGATAGCTGTACAAAATGCCACAATCCCATATAGAAACAATTTAACAAAATTATGCAATTACTCTTTGACCCAAAAATCTTATATTTAGAAATTTATCCCATAGATGCAATGTCAAAACTACCAAAAAATTGCATGCATGTGGCTATTCAATGCAACACCATTTATAATAGGAAAAGCCTGGAAGTAACCCAGTGTCAGTCAATAAAGTACATAACATGCATAAGGAAGTGTTTTCATTGTAAAAAGGAATGAGGAGTATCTATGAATAATACAATGTGTAGAATTTCTAGATATATTGTCAAGTGAAAAAAAAATAAAGTGTTCTAACTGTTATCCAAAAATCAGGGATTTGGCCCAGGTACACACACACACACACACACACACACACACACACACACACAGAGTTCTGCTTATATTACAAAAACAAACACTAGAAGGCTATATCATCAAACTAAAATGTAAAACAAACAAAGAAAAAAAACAGAACAAAGAGGAGGGGAATTACCTGAAAAGGGAAGAAAGAAAAACGTTGAATGGGATAAGAATATAAATGAGAGTTTTGTGAATATGCACTTTGATGTATTTTATAGATTTGAATTGGGGATCATATAAATATTTTATAATAAATATAAAACAAGGTTAAATTACAATTAAAGCAATCCCTATATGTGTTAAACTAAATGAAATAAATTAGCTTAAAATAAATGTGTATATATACAGATCATATATGAGTTTAAGATTGTACATTTGCATATATATGTATATATGTATCATCTGTCATTGTGCCTATCACATATTAAATTGCAATAAACAAAAGAACATAAAGTACTACTTTTAGGGAAAGCAAATTATAATGATGTCTAAAGCACTAGTATCAGAAGACCTAAGTATGGCACTTCACTTACTCACTTATTAGAGAATCAACCAGTAAATTGACTGATTGATCTGTTGCACTACTCTTCATTGTACTGATTAATTTGGGAAACACATATTAAACACCTTGTATGTAATGGGATGCTATTCTGGAAATTGTGACTAAATTATGGAACCAAGCAGATAAAACTCCCTCCCCTCATGAAATTACATATTTAGTTATTCTCCATAAACGTTTTTAAGGTTGAATTATCAATGCTATTTCAGAAATAAGCAAACTTCCAGCCCAAGTGTTTTTGTCACAAAACCTGGGTAGCTTGTGTAAACTAATCCACATAGAGACAAGTAGGTAGGATTCAGGGGAATGGATTATTCTAATATAAGCAACAGCCCAGTCTGAAGTTTTCTTCTCTACAGCTAAAAGATTTCCTTACTTCCACCAAATGACTCAAAAGACATGGCCAACAGAAACTGCTTCCAAACTCAGGCAGCATCTTCCAAGAGTAGCGGGAGCCTAGTTATATAATAGAAGACACAGAGACCAAAAATAACACTACAATAGGTTTAAATTAAATTGTCTTTGTAATTGCCTACAAAAAGTAGACCAGGACATACATATTAAACCTAAACAGATGACTGCTTCCTAAAATGAAATATTTCAATGGGAATTTGAGTCCAAGTCTCTTAGCATAGTTGACAAAATGCACATTAAACAATAAAATATTACCTATCATAAGAATTGGGAAAAGCATAACATGAAGTAGAAAAAGTAATAATCTAACAGCAAAAATTAGATAAATCAGATTTTGAAATTATCTGGTAAAGATTTTAAAGCCCTCATAATAACAATCTTCAATAGGCAATTACAAATTATCTTGAAACAAAAGAAAAACTGGAATGTCTCAGCAAAGAAATTGAAGTTATTTTATAAAAGAACCAGATGGAAATTACAAAAATAAAAATTTAAATATCAAAAAAAATCACTGGATGGGCTCAATATTAAAGAGATCACAGGTGATAGGATTTAGTGAACCTGACGATAGAAAAACAGAATGCAGACAATATAAACATCAAGGGTAAAACAGACTGCAAAAAATATATGAAGCCTCAGGCAACTGTAGGTGTACAACAAAATATCAAACAATCATATCATTGGGGTCTCATGTAAAGAAAAAAATTCTTGCCTGAAAAAAATTTCAAAGTAATAAAAGCTGAAAACTTCATAAATTTGGCAAAAAGACTTGAGTGGATCTGTAGATCACAAATACAATAAGTTTAATGCAATATAAACTAATGCATACCATGATGAAATTCCTAAAAACTAATGAAAAAACTTGAAAATAGCTAGAAAGAAATTGTATTACCTATAAAGGCAAAAAATTCAGATGACAGTGAGTTCCTTCTGAAGCCATGGAGAACAGAAGGAAACAACACATTTTTTAAGTACTGAAAGAAAAGAACTGCCAACTACAAATTCTATATCCAGTGAAAATATTCTTCAGGAATGAAGAGGAAAGAAATACATTCTCAGCCAAAGGAAAACTAAAGGAATATGTAGACCTCTTTAAAAAAGAGCCAGAGGGAATTCTTCAAACAAAAAGAAAATTATGACAATTGAGGCATCTGGAAAGAAGAATACACATTGAAAACACAAAATTATTTGTATATAAATTGAGCAGTCTTTCTCTTCATGAAGTTAATAAATGATATTCATGATCAAAGAAATATAACAAAATATGTGAATTCTTATGACAGTGATATATAAAGTTGCAAAAGTAAAGGAACCTAAACAGAAGTGATGTTTCCATTCTTCACTAAAAGTGGTAAAAAGTTATCAATGGATTCTGAAAAGTCATATATGTACATGCTAATACCAAGAACAGCTTCCAAAGAAATAACATGTATACTTTAAAAACACTGCAAAGAAATCAATACAAATACTCATGTAACCCATCGAAAGGCAAGAAAATACAAAGAGGAAAAAGAAACACAGAAACAAACAAACAATAAAATGGCAGTTTTAAGCCCTTAAATATAAATTTTCTAAGTAAAATAATCATAAAAATAGAGATTGACATAGTGGGTAAAATAAAAAACTATTACACTGTTCTCAGTAACCACTTCTTGAATAAGGGGAAGAATCATTTCCTAAGAAATTAGAGGTGCAAATCAACATGAAATTTTACTGAGAATCCTCTGTTCCAACCAAGAGGCAAAGGAGTTTTTTTCAAATAATAAAGACCCCCAAATTATTTCACTATTTATCACTTTTATAAGCACAAAACATTGACTTTTAATTTTAACATGATAGAACAATGCTGATTTAAAATAATTTCATTCTCATACTAGTCTAAGAATGTCTGCTGTCACCACTTCTGCTCTCCTCAAAACATTAGCCAGAGCAATTAGAAAAGAGAAAGAAATAAAAGAGAAATGGACAGGGAAGAAACAATTTAAATTATCACTATTTGCTGATGACATGATCCTCTACATAAAAGACACCCCAAACTCCACCAAAAGATGCTTAGAACTAATATCCAAATTCAATAGTGTAGCAGGATAAAAAGTCAACACTCAAAAATCAAAAGTATTTTTATACACCAATAAAAACTCACCAACAAGGAAATTAGAGAAGAAATGTATTTCATACCAGCACCAAGAAAAATGAAATACTTAGGAATTAACCCACCCAAGGAAGTGAAAGACCCCTCTAATAGGAAAACTATAAAACTCTGAAAGAGGAATTGGAATAAGATATTAGAAAATGAAATGATACCCCCGGTCCTGAACAGGCAGAATTAGTATAGTCAAAATGGCCATACTTCCAAAACTGTTATATAGATTTAACACATTCTTAATCAAAATACCAAGAACATTCCTTACAGAAATGGAGAAAGCAAAACTAAGATTTAAATAGAAACAAAAGGGACCCAGGATTGAAAAAGCATTTCTGGACAACAGGACAAGGCAGTGGGCATCACAGTCCTAGACTTCAAATTATACTACAAAGAACAGTGATAAAAAACAGCATGGATTGGAAAAAAACAGAAAGAAAAACAGACTTGGGGATCAATAGAAAAAAGTAAAAGATGCACAAACTACTCAAGGCATACTCAGCTATGTTTTCAATGGCAGTTGGGTCAAATCCCTTTCTTGTAAGAAAGATAAAATATGGTGCTGGGAAAACTAACAGTCCACATGCCAAATGTTCAACCTAGACACATATCTCTCACCATGAACTAAACTAAAGTAAAAATGGATCAAAGATCTATAAACATTAGAACAGAAACACTTTATGTGCTAGAAGAAAAAATAGGTAACACTCTTGAAAACACAGGCATAGGCAAAGACTTTCTGAAAAAAACTGTGGTTGCACAAGAAATAATACAAAGAATCAACAAATGGGATCACATCGAATTAAAAGTTTTCTCCACAGCAATGGAAATCATCAACAGAGTGAAGAGGCAGTCTACAGAATGGGAAAAAGTTTCATCAGCTACTTCTCAAAGTACTAATATGTAGTATAACGAACTCTAAAAATCAGAGCCCTTCTCAAATTTAAAGACTCAATCCAAAAATGGGCATCCAAGATGAATTAACTTCAGGTGAAGAATACAAGCAGCCAATAAATACATGAAAAGATGGTCAATATCACTGGCCATTTAGGAAATGCAAATAGAAAGAACACCAATATTCCATTTCACCCCACAAAGAAAGGCTATCTTGAAGAAATCAAATAGTATCAAATATGGCAAGGCTATGCAGAAAAAGGAACACTTCTTCATTGTTGGTGGGACTGGAAACTGATATAACACTATGGAAATCAGTGTAGATTCCTCAAAAAACTGAAAATAGAAATTCCATTTGACCCAGCTATTCCCCTTCTAGGTATTTTCCTCAAAAAGTTAAAGACATACCACAGTGATGTATGCATACCCATATTTACAGCAGCATAGTTCATGACAGCTGAAACTTGGAAGCAGACAATATATGTACATCAACAGATAAATGCAGAAAAATATGTGGTAGTCATAAGCAGTGGAGTACTACTCCACTATAAAGAAGAATAAATTTAAGTCATTTTTAGGGAAAGGGATGCATTTAAGTAAAGTAACTCAGACACAAAAGCAAAAATGTTGCATAATTTCTCTTACATATATAATGAAATTAAGACAGATAAAAGGAAAAAAAAGGAAAAGTCATCAGCATGGACAATGTATCTAAAAGTGCCCCTTGGCTTACTATAACTGCTTTATATTTTTTAAATGTTCTTTGGCCTGTTATTCTAGCTTTTAGTCTCTGTATGACAATTAACTTTATAAGGCTATATAAGATAAATAAACGAACCTGATACTGGAAAAATAATAGAAGTTGGTGGAAAAGGGAAAAAAGAAATTGAAATGTGTCATGTACATGTAACAATTCCCTTCAGAGAATGTAATCATGTACTCAAAATATGTACTGAAAAAGTGAAAACAAAAAATAGAATTGTAAATTACTCTACAAAAATAGTACTTATGGTTTGTGTTCAAGTGTTCTCCCAAAGCCTCATGCAGTCATATGTGGGGCTTTTCAGAGGAGGTTGGATCTTGAGTGAGTGACACTGGGACTGATTCGCAGTGCAGTGCTAGGTTCAAGGGCGATAGGATTAAGGGTGTGTGTGCTACTGTCTTGGTTACTTTTTCTCTCGTTGCTGGGACAAAATACCTGACGCCCAAAATTAAGGAAGGAAAGGTTTATTTTGCTTACAGTTAGTGGAAGTTTCAGTCCGTACTTGGCAGATTATAAGGCAGAGTAGTACATGGCAAAGAGCTACAGCTCAGGGCAGCAGAACGCAGCTAAGCAGCAACCACACACCAGGGAGGAATGGGGGAGGAATGTCATCAAGCACTCTTTTCCTCTCCCTTACATATGCAAACTATCCACCCCAGGGTGGCTGTAGCTCTCACACCCACAATCATTCAACTCTAATATCCTGCCCCATGGTTGCATGAGGCTTTGGAGGGGACACACAGACATAAACCATAACAGCTACCCACCATATGTAGTTTGGATAAGATAAAAGAGGAAGAACGACACTGTTAATGTCCCTTGTTGCTTTGCTACCTTCTGCCTGTCATGAATGTTTGTCCTCTGAGAGGCCTGTCTGCCATGCCACCCTGCCTTGGAGCCAGCCAAATCTGGACTGATCCTTCTACAAACTGTGAGCTAAATAAACATTTTCTCCCTTAACTTTAGGTGTCAGGTATTTTGCCTAAGTAAGAGAAAAGAAACTAAGACCCTTACAACATAAAAGGTATTTAATTTAAAACTATAATCAAGATTTTTTGTGGAATGCAAAGTATTTTACTATTAAGAATTAACATAATTCATAAATTCATTAAATAATTCATAATATGACCAAGAATAATATATTAAAAATTCCACTGGTGGTGACAAAATGAAAAACAAAATTTAAAATCATTTCTGATTTTAAATATATTTATATTATATAAAGTACTGAAAAATATTTTACATTCTGTAATATATTTGTATACTTAGGTTTCATATGTGAGTAGAAAATGAACAATAAACAATAAATATTGAGAATACAAAAAGAAGCAACCAGAAAGATATTAAAACTGGAAATGCAATGAATGAACAAACAGAAAAAGGCTATTATGTTTCTTTATAAAATATAAAAAAGTAAAAGCAAAATTCCCATAAAGTCCTCATTAATTAGTAATTGAATATTACAGAGAAAGACACAAAATTAACAAACAATGGAAATAGCATTCCTTATTTGTGGTTTACGCTTCTGGGACTTGGGAATTCTATGCATTGTTTAAAATAAGTGTGATTTTAATGCAAATTAGCACAGACATTTCAAAAGTGTTATTTGCTAATATATTTCACGCATCTTAAAATTGCATTTAGTTTTAAAACTATTATTATTACTATTATTATTTTTTTTGTTTTGTTTTTTTTCTCCAGTACCGGGAACCGAACTCATGACCTTGCGCATGCCAGGCAGGCGCTTTTGCCGCTGAGCTAAATCCCTAGCCCCTACTTTGAAAGCTATACTTATATAAAAGTGGCATGAAGAAACACTGTCAATTTTCTGCAAGAATTTATTTACAGGGATATGTATAATGCCTGAATGCAATTAAAAAATAAAGGTAACAAAAAAAGATTTTTGCATGCTGATAGCTGCTGATCCAAACATCACTGGCTTTCCTCTTCCTCACTAAGTAAACACTGATGTTATTTTAGGTAGCATATGAAGAATGGGAAGCCCTATTCTTGTTTGACATATTCATTTCCCAGTCTCCCAGTTAGACATAGTTACATTACGCATTTCTGAACCATAAGATATAACAGAAGAGATATAGGGAGACATTTGGGGAAATATATCTTCTTTAATGAATGCAAGATATTTTGACTTTCCCCAACTTCCTTACTCACTATGGTGTAAGGTATGATCCGTTAGAGCTGGGATTGATGGCTCATGCCTGTAAACCCAGCACTGTGGGAGGCTGAAACAGAAGAATTGCAAGTTTCAGTCCATTCAAGGCGATTTAGTGAGTTAATGAGACCTTGTCTAAAAAACATTTTTTTTTTAAAAAGGAGTGAAGGTACAGCTCAGTCAAAAGACTCTGTGTTCAGCTCCCAATACCTCAAAGAAGAAGAAAAGCTTTGTTTCCATTATTTCCTTTATGAGTAGGAGGGATGGAAGGGGAATTGGAAAAAAAGAACAATCACGATATATTATGTACAGGTACAAATTCCCTATGATGAATGTGATCACTATGTATATCTACAGCATACCAATAAAATTAATTTAAAAGAACTTTTAAATTAATTTTTTTTACTCTGAGCATAGGCAATTAAAGTTTTTATCTAATTTTTCTAGTTAAACTTATTTTAACTGTACTTTTTATGTACTATAAAAACAACCATTTCATACATTAAAGGGATAACACATAATGTTTTGATATATTGTATAATGTTTAAGTCACATTAAACCTATTACCTCTTCAGTTATATATTTATGAAGAAAACTTTCAAAATCATATATTGTAGCATTTGAAGTGCATAGTACATTATTATCTACACTCAGTTTACTATACAAAAACACATTACAAACTGCACATATCTAACTGTAAATTAGCACTCTCTTATCAACCTTCCCTCCTTTGCTATTCTCCCTACACTTCCTAGCCTGTGGAAACTCTACTTTCTATGATATTAAATGGTTTAAATTTTACATATAAATGAGAAAGTATATGTTATGGCTTGTATCTAGAAGGCCTGACAAAGGCTCATGCACTCATAAGTGGGGCTTTTCAGAGGTGACAGGATCTAGGGCATGCGATATGGGATTAAGAGTGTATGATAACCAAATGTGTTTAGCAAAGTTCTGGGTGTGAACAATGGAATCACCAACCTGAGTGTGGATGACACCAATCAATAGTCTTTTATCTTGCATAGACTATAGAGAGAGAAAGGGAAGGCAGGCTTGCTGCTGCTGCTTTGGGCTTCCTACTTGCTGTTTGCCATGCCGTGGATTGTTTCTCCTCTGCTATGTCCCTCTGCTATCTCATTCTGCCTTGGAGCCAGCCAACTATGGCCTGAAACCTCTACAAAAGGTGAGCCAAAATAAACCTTTCCTCTTTTAACTTGTGAGTGTCAGGATTTTGTCTCAGTGACAAAAACAAAACCTAACTGAGATAAAATTTTCATACCAGAGAAGTGGGGTTGTTGCTCTGACCCTACCTGACCATGTGGTAATTAAGTCTTTGGAACTGGCTTGGGGCAAGATTTTGGGAAGTTTTGGAGATGTCAGCTGAAGAAGCAGCCCCAGAATGCTGTAAGCCAAACTTGATGGGAGATTTTGTTCTGTTAGCAGAAGAACAGAAGACCAGAATGCTAATAGAAATGCAGCCGGTAAACACTAGGTTCAGGAGGTTTCGGTTGAGAAGAAGGACTAAATTGGCAACTGGACTCCAGACCATGTGTGTTATACTTTTGCAAAAAATAATGTCTGCATTTGTTCATGTCCAGTGACATTGTCTGAGACTGAGATTAGGGATGCTGGACCAGTAAATTAAACTTCAGGAAGAAATTTCAAGGCAGTCTGAAGTTGAGGTAGTAACATGGCTACTACTGGGGGCTCTTACCCTTTGTACTTTGAGAATCAATAGCAAAGGGCCTTGCAGAATGATTCTAAAAGTTTTGAGTTTGGCCAGAAAGAAAGCTCTGATAAAGGCAAGGCCTGTAAAGATGAAACAGAGTAGAAATTGGTTGCTGAAAATGAACAAGGGAATGGAAAAGACGGCCTGAGGACACCAAAAGATCCAGCAGGACTTCACCCTTTGCAGCCTGAAAATTGCAAAGGTGAAAGATTTGCTTTCAGAACAGAGCCCCAAAGCACCTGCCTATGGAATTTGTTCTTTGTAATTTAATTCCCATTGTCCAGCAATCCAGACGCCTGACCCCTACAACTCAGAGAGAAGGAACCTGAGGTATTGCTCCAGGTGGTAGCAGACTTTGGCATCATCTATACTGTGCTGATTTTAGGTGCATGCATCAAAAGAAGTCCTGGCAGGCCAGGCAGTGTGCTCCTGAGAGAGCAGTATGTGAAGCTGCAAGCATGAAGTTGAAGGTGCAGTGAAGATATGAGAATTTTGGAGAAGCCAGGAGCATGGATTGTCTGAGTAAAGTTTCAAGCAGTGAGGTGAGCCAGGTGAAGAGAGAAGCCATGGGAGCAAAAACCACCAGCCACAACATAGACATAGAGTCACCTAAGCCCTTTGAATTTGTCATAGATTGCTCAAGATGCCAGACATCAAAAGATAGGATTTAATGTTTGCCTTGCTGGATTTTGGACTTGCTCTGGTTCCACACACTACTATCCCCCCATTTGTACCTTTTGCAATAGGAATGTCTACCTTGCATCATTGTATATTGAAAATGTTTAACTTTCATTTATGCAGGGACTCACAGCTAAGAGTTTACATTAAAACTCAGAGGAAACTTTGGACTTGGATTTTTCAGCAATGCTAAAACTGTTAGGATTTTGGCAACTCTTTAGAGATGGACTAAATACCTTTGGCATAAAGGGATGCATGTGGGTATTTTAGGGACCAAAATTATTTATTTATGGCTTGTATCTAGATGTCCCCCCAAAGTCTCATGCACTCATTGGTGGGGCTATTCAGTGTAATCATAAGTCAGGCTTTTCAGAGGTGGCTGGATCTCTGGTCTGTAATACTGGGATTAAGAGTATGCGATAATTAAATGGGTTTAGCATAGTTCTAGATATAGATAATGGAAGTTCTACTCTGCATATGAGTGACCAGTAGGCATATAACTTGGTGTCTTAGTTACTTCTCTCTCGTTGCTGAGACAAAATACCCAGTGCCCAAAATTAAGGAAGGAAGGGTTTATTTAGCTTACAGTTTGTGGAGGTTCCAGTCCATACTTGGCTGGCTCTAAGGCAGAAGACAGCAAAGCAACGAGAGCAAAGAGGGGAATGGCAGCAAGCAGCCTCTTTCATTCCCTTACATTGTAAACAGGCTACCCGCTCCAGGAGGCATGTAACACTCACATAAACTCCATGCGCTCCTCTTCCACAGGCTCAGGATGTATACAAACTAAGCACCCTGGCTCCCTGCTGAGTCACTTAGCCAAACCTCTAGACTCCCCAAGTTGACACACTGTATCCATGGGTTTAGCATAGTTCTGTATGTAGATAATGGAAATTCCACTCTGCATATGAGTGGCACCAACCAGTAGGCGTGTAACCTGGATAGGATAAAAGGGAAAGGAAAATTCACTGCTTTCACCATTGCTTCTGCTGCTGCTGCCCACCTGTCCTGCCATGGGCTGTTTCTTTCCTCTTCCATGGCTTTCTGCCATGCCCCTCTGCCATTCCACCCTACCTTGGAACATTCCAACTATGAACTGGAACCTCTAACAAACTGTGAGCTAAAATCAACCTTTCCTCCTATAACTTGTGTGGGTTGGGTAGTTTGTCTCTGCAACCAAGAATGTACCTAGAGTAGTACAGTACTTATCTTTCTGTGTCTGGCTTACTGCAGTTAACATAATCACTCACAGATCCAACCACGTGGTTAGGAATGTCAGGATTTCAGTTCTCTTTTCATGTCACAACAGTATTCCATTGTGTATATGTAAAACATATTCTCTACCTATTCATCAATCTATAGACTCTTAGATTGTTTCTATTTCATGGCTATTGGTGAGTAGTCCTGCATTGAACATGGGGCGGCGGGCAGAAGTCTCTTTGTTATGTTATTTCATTTCCTCTGGATATACACACAGAAGTGAGAATGCTTCACCATATGGCAGGTTGGTCTATTTGTAATTTTTGAGGTACTGCCAAACTGTTTTACATAATGCCTCTACTAGTGTATATTCCCATGATCACTGTGCAAAGGATCTCCTTTTTTTGGCATCCTTTCCAGGACTTGCTGTGTTGAGTCTTTTAAATAATCATTCTCACTGGGGTGAGATGACATTTCATCATGGTTTTAATTTGCATTTCCCTGATGATTAGCAAAGTTGGAGAATGTTCCATATATATGATGTCCATGTATATAGAAAAATAAGTTCCTTTCACATTAGTAAATTGTATTTAATTCAAAGGGAAATTAATTGGCACTCAGCAAAGATAGGAATCAAACTCCGATGTTTCTGAGTCTAAATATTTCATATTTATTTTTGCTGTACCATTGTGACTTTGAGCATATCTCCTCTAATTTTGAGCCCTAGTCGTCTCATCTAGAAGTTCAGATTCATAATGCCTTCTTAGTGGAACTGTTGTAAAAACAACTGAGCTAATATGCTCCTAGGATCCATGCAAAGTACAGATGACCAGATAAGTATTTGCTATTTATATACTGTATAAAGCTTTTGCAGAAGCACACTATTGAAATTTCTTCATTTGTTCTGAGCTTTCCAGTCTTGAAGTAAATGACAATTGGAGAATTATCAAATCAATTGTGCTTTTTATCATGGGCTTTCTTTTAAGAGTTTGCAAAAAGCAGTTTGACAAACAGATATTTTTCCTTGAAAAAGTTCAGCTTTGTAAATATGGATAATTTTTCTGTTTGTTTTGGTATCAGAAATCGAACTTGGGACCTTGTGCTTACCAGGCAGTCACTTGTACCACTGAGTTATATCTCTGGCCCCCTAATATGGATAGTTTTAAAGATGATGGCCATGTACAGAATAGACTAGGAACATTTGTAACACATTTTTGTTGTATAGGGATAGAACGCAAGTCCTCACACATGCTACGCAAGATCTCCACCCCTGAACTATATCCTCAGTCTCATTTATGAGGCTTCTTATCATGCAGATTGAAGTAATTTGAAATATTTCTGTCAAGCCAAGCAAGATATTTCATTGTGTCTATCCTAATAGCCAACATGACCTAACTTGTGTTAGACTGTCTCCATCCTAGAATCTCTTATCTACTATATGGGCATCCCACGGTATAATAATGATATGTGTGAAGAGTTAAAATTAGGATTAATGCTCATGTCTCTTGGTATCCCTGGGCCATATTCTCTTCACTCTTTGAGCTACAGACATGGGTAAAAATTAGGCTAAATAATTCCTTGATTTTCTTTTGTCATAGGACCATGTCACTCCTCTACTGAAAACCCTTCAAAAAGATACCAGGGCACTTCAAATAAAAAAAAATTTCTCATCATAGAGTTTATGTCTCCACATGGTCTGACCTATGCTTCTTTTTCCCTTTCACTGTGAACCATTCTCCCTCTTACCGTACACCAGTTTTATGACCCTTCCTTCCTTGAACAGACCTAGTTCATTCAGTATTTTGGGACTCTGCCCTAGCTCTAACTTTCCCAGGAAATATTTCCTGAAGATGATGTTCTACTACTTCCTGAGTTGAAATAGCTTCGGAGTCACTCTGTATCATATCTCCCTAATTTAATTTTTGTCATGTCTTCAGATCTAGATTCCACATTTGTTCTTATCTATGAAAGTTTGCAACTCCAATGTTCATAATTTGAAGACTGACTGTACATAGAGAGGTAGTCTTCTATAAAGAAGTATGTATGTGTCCCATTTTTTGTTTTACTAATAGAAAGGTAACATTCATGAGGGCAACAGCTTTTGTCTTGCCATATCTGTGGTGCCTATGAAAATGTTTGCCATTTCAATACTTTATCACTGAAAGAAAGAATACAAAGTGTGTGTACACAGAAACCATCTGCTTCCAATTTCTGTAGCACTAGCTACAGCCTAAAATGAATACCACCCCCAATTCAAGGACTAGCAGGGAACCTGAAGCAGAAACAATTAAGCACTCTAGCCTCACTCATTTCTCTACACTGGTGGTTGTTTTGTTCTGAACATTATCTTTAATTGGGATTCTAGACACATTCTGGTTCCCTAGCCCCAAATCCTTTAACTTTCCCTTGTATTGTATTCTCAGTAGCCCAGACTTTTTGAGACAGGGGCCACACTTGGTCGTTCTTGGTTTTCCTCTCTTCCCTATCCCCAAGACCTGATCTCACTCTGTAACCCTATGTGGGCAAGTCTTGCTTTAGCTGACAGATGGCTATAATGCCAAACAGTCCTCCTGGGCCTCTATATTACACATCTCCCCTTGTGTTACCCATTATCTCATGAAACACTTCCCTGATCTTGATCCTGCTAGGTGGACTTCATGCTAGGATAATGACTACTATTATATATTCTCTGGATATCATATTTTACCTGCTGAACAAGACCAGTCAGAGCTGAGCCTGACTATCCTAATGTTGGCCTCTCTCAGTTATCTGACTGGTCCTAAGTTGTGAAAAAATAAGTATAATGATTTGAAGGACTTACCTTGGAGAGTTCCTGCCCAGGACCACACTGCTGGCAAGTGACACAGCGTCCCCATTGGTCCCAGTACTCATTTTCTTGGCAATCCATGGTGAGAAAGCTGTGGGTACAGAACATAAGAACTAGGTAGGGGCTGGGGGTTTAGCTCAGCGGCAAAGCGCCTGCCTGGCAAGCGCAAGGTCGTGAGTTTTGTTCCCGGGACCAGAGGGGAAAAAAAAAAAAAAGAACTAGGGAGCTAATAGAAAAGTACTGCAAGGTAATTACTGATATCTGTGACATTTGGTTTCTGGATCCACTTAATCAAGTCTCTGGCACTTAGTGAGAGGAGCTATTTGGAAAAACCCAAACAAAAATATCTCATTCTTACAAACCTTTGACCACATGCCACAAACTCTTCTGAATGCTTTACATGTAATAACTAATTCAATTTTCAAAGCAAATATATCTGGCATCCATATTAGCTCCATTCTTTATAGGGGGAAACTGAGACACAGGGACCAAAGTACTTACTTATATGGTCATAGTAGTTATATCAGGCACTGAATGAATAAAGAAAATGATAAGTAGCTGGCTTCTGTGCAGGTATATTGAAAAGTCATTACTTGATCTGTAACCAGCTCTTAAAGGTTTAGTAAGCTCTTCCTTATCTATTACTATTTGATATGTGCAGTAGTCCTGTGACTTGAAAAGAATAGGTATTATCTTTATTTTATGCATGAAAAAGCCGATGTATTGTTCTCATTTGCCAAGAGTGTATTTCATACTTCTGAGGATCACTAGCTTCCATTGCCTCTGTCTTAGGCAGAGAAGGGAGGATGATGCAGTGTGGAAATAGCCTGGTACACTAAGGTGTTGAGAAGGGAAAACATTACTCAGATAATAGTTTTTGACAGCAAGGTGGCATAAAGCATGCATTGGACTGAGAGTTGGAATATATGAATTCTGATCCTTGCTATAGGGTTTTTTGCAGGACGGAAATGTTTTCCAACACATGGCACTTTCAGTGCTAAAACTGGGAGAGTTTCATCCTATGTGGCTTTTTCCAGGCTAACATTCATCAGTCACATTCATTCTCGACTCCAACAAAGTGAATTTTACACACCATTTACACAAATATACAATGTGAAGCATAGAACCAAACAAGCAAATAAACATACAAATACTGTAAATAATGCTTCTGGACATTCTGGTTCTGCATTACCACACTGTACAGTAAGCACACAGCAGCACAGCTGTGACAATGCCTGACAAACACATTTACTATGTTCATGATTTGTTCCCATCTATGAATGTTTCTACTGTGAGGTCTGTTCTTATCTAAGAAAGTTTGCAACTCCAATGTTCATAATTTGAAGACTGACTGTACATAGAGAGGTAGTCTTCTATAAAGAAGAATTGAATGAGTTCCTCAAGTAACTGATGAATGAAGCCCGTTCTTATAAAAGAGAGTAGTGGTGAGAATTTTTTGCTTGCTCCTATCATGGTGAATTTCAGGTGGTTTCCCAAAATCATTAAAACCCTGGGTTAATGTGGCTCAATGGTAAAGCACTTATGAAGCATGCACAAGGCCCTCAGTTCCATTTCTAGAACCACAAAAAAGTCCTAAATGTGTACTTCCAAGCCAGAAGAGAAAATATTGTGTATGCATTTTCTGAGAGGCCACCATAAAAATTCTCAATGGAGACAGGATAAGATATCCTGGCTGACATTCTTGTTTTCTCACTATCAACTAGGCTATTCTTTCCCATCTCTTCATTCATAAGAAAGTGGCCTGTGAAATCTATTTTTGAGCTAGGTGTTGCGGCACACACCTGTAATCCTAGCACTCTGAGAGCCTGACACAAGAAGATTGCAAGTCTGAGTCTGGCTTGGACAATTTAGTGATTTAGAAAGACCCTGTCAGGGGCTGTGGATTTAGCTCAGTGGCACAGCGCCTCCCTGACAAGCACGAGGTCGTGAGTTCGATTCTCAGTACCAGAAAAAAAAACAAACAAAGAAACAAAAAGACCCTGTCATAAAATAAAGAAAATGTAATAAAAGGTCAGGAGATGTAGCTCAGTGTGAAGGTTCTGGATTAAAACCCTAGCATTAGAAAGAAATAAACTAAGAAAGACAGAAAGAAAGAATGAAACAAAGAAACAAAGAGAAATAAAGTGAAAGAGAGAAACCTATTTTTGTAGAAGATAAATATATCCTCTACTGTGTTACATTTATTATTGGCTCATGGAGTCAGCCTCAGTAGGCCTACTGATCTCTCCTTGATACGTATCATTCTCCATGAAGACAAAAAATCACTAGCGGTGTCACAGTATTCATGTGAAGGGAATTCACCACCATGAGAACAAAGCCAGCATACTATTATAGATAATTCTCCTGTACATTTTTCTAGTCTAGAAAAACAGAAAATATTGCCAGGAGCCAAAAAGAACTCCTTTTGAAATAATCTCTTGATTCAGGTAATCTGAAATTTTCATGGCAAATGCTGGTGGCTTTTAGGTGTCTGTGACACACTATTTCAAAGGCTCAGCCCCCTAGTAAACATCATAAGACAAGAACACATCCTTCTTATCCTGATTTTTAGATTTCTGTGTTGGTTAGGTAGGTGTATCACCAAACCCCCATATCAGGAACTAGGAAACCAAAAGAGGATTTATTTTACCCTTTTTCGGTCAAATTGTTATGCAAACCATATAAATTAAAGCATCTTTCATTAGAAGCTTAACATATTGCTTCAATTGAACAGAACAAAAACACATTGACTCTGTCCTACTCTGAAGAAGTTTGAATATATATACGGGCAAAATTATCTAAAGAGAGTTTAATCTCACTATCCAGAAGCAATGTATGAACTTATGTCAAGTTTTTTATTCTTTGCTGTCAGGAGTGTCATACAGCAGATGAAACAATGTTTTTCTTTTAAGAGAAAGTAGGAAGCAATAAATATTTTTTTTCTACTTTAAAAATAAAAGGAGGAAAACATTAACAGACAGACAACATTTTACAAAATAGCAAAAGAACAGTACAGACAATACAGAGTTACAAACAAAGTGGTAGGAAATTGACAATGTTGTTGTATTACATATTGATATCTTCAAAGTGGTTTCTCATGAAAACAAATAGAGACATACACTATTGATCAATCAAGGACTCATTAACAGTTTTTTTCAGCAAAGAAATAGAAGACAGTAGATCAACTATGTTAACTATAAAGAATATATATATATATATATATATATATACAAATTTCTCCTTCTTTCCCTTCTCTTTTCCACATCCCAGTTGCTTTTTATCCTTGAGTGTTTTCCTATCATTTCACAATGTCTATCATACCTCCGAGTTTATATTAATTCTTTCAGGTTTTACACTAGTGAGAAAATGTGGTTCTTGCACATGAAGGTCTGATTTATTTCACTTATAAGTATGGTCTCTAGTTGTGACCATTTACATATGAAAGGCTCAAGTTTATCTTTCTTTATAGCTGAGTAATATTCCATTCTATAAAAATATCACAATTTTCTTATCCAATACTCTGTGGATGGACATTTGCGTTGCTTCCACAATTTACCAATTACAAATTGTGCTGCTATGAACATAGGTGTACATATATCACTGTGATATGATGTTTTTGGATCTTCTGAGAAAATACCCAGAGGGGAACAGCTGGGTTCAATGGGACCTGTAGACCTAGTTTTCGGAGGAATCTCCAAATTGATTTCCACAGTGGTTTCACCAGTCTGCATTCCCACCAAGAGTGGAGGAGGGATCCTATTTCTCCACAGCCTCGCCAGCATTTCTTACTGGTTGATTTCTTAATGTTAGCCATTCTTACTGGGCTAAGGTGGAATCTCAGTGTTGTTTTAATTTGCATTTCTTGAATGACTAATGATGTTAAACATTTTCTCATGCATTTATTTGCCATTTGTATTTCTTTGTCTGAGAAGTGTGTATTCATCTCAGCTGCCCATTTTTGGACTGGGTACTTGAATTTTGGGGGGGTTATTTTTTAATTCTTTATATGTTCTGGCTAGAAGCCCTTTGTCTGAGGGGTAGTCACGTAAATTTTTTTCCAAGTTTGTGTGTTTTCTTTTTACTCTGCTGGTGATTTCTTTAGGTGGGCAGAAACTTTTCAGTAGGTTGAGATCCCAGATGTTCATTCTTTGAAATGTTTGACGTGCAATTTGGTTTTTGTTCATGAACTCTCTGCCTACCCCTATGTCTTCAAGGTTTTTACCTACTTTCTCTTCCAATAGATTTAGTGTTTCTGTTTTAATATTGAGATCTGTGATCCATTTTGACTTGAGTTTGGTGCATAGTGATAGACTTAGGTCTATTCTCAGTCTTCGGCAGGTGATAAGCCAATTTTTCCAGCACCATTTATTAAAGAGGCTATCGTTGTTCCAGTGAGTTTGTTTGGCTCCTTTATCAAAGATTAGGTTGCTGAGTGTGTTTTTGGTTGTGGCTGTTTCTTCCAGTGTGTTTCATTGATCCTCAGGTCTGATTTTTAGCCAGTCCCAGGTTGATTTTATTACAGTCACTTTGTAGCATCATTTCAGGTTACGGACTGTGATTCCACCTGACTTATCCTTTTTGCCCACCATTGCTTTTGCTATTCTGGGTCTCTTCTGATTCCAGATGAATTTAAGGCACGTTTTCTTGAGATCTGTGAGGTGTGCTAATGAAGTTTAATGGAAGTTGCATTGAGTCTGTACAGCAGTTTTGGGATTATGGCAATTTTCATAGTGTTGGTTCTTCCTATCCATGAGCAAGGAATATTTTTCCATTTACTGAAATCTTCTTTGATCTCTTTTTTCAGAGTACTGTAGTTTTCATTGAATAGATCTTTGATTTCTTTTGTTAGATTGATTCCTAACTATTTCAATTTCTTGAATGTTATTGTGAATGGTATGGTTTCCTTAATTTCTCTCTCAGTCTGTTTGTTTTTTGTGTATAGGAATGCTATGGATTTTTGGGTGTTGACTTTGTATCCAGCTACACTGGTGAATTTGTTGATTAATTCAAGGAGTCTTCTTGTGGAGTTCTTGGGGTCTTCCATGTAAAGTATCATGTCATCTGCAAATAGAGATAGTTTTACTTCTTCCTTTCCTATCCTTATTCCTTTTATTTCTCTCTCCTATCTAATTGCTCTGGCTAGTGGTTCCAGAACTATATTGAACAGGAGTGGAGACAGTGGACATACTTTTCTTCTTCTTGATTTTAAAGTAAAGGTTTTCAGTTTTTGTCCATTGAGAATGATGTTGGCTGTTGTATTGTCATAGATGGCTTTGATCAGGTTAAGGTAAATACCGTTGATTCCTATTTTCTGTAGAGTTTTTATCATGAATGCATTTTGGACCTCGTCAAAAGCTTTTTCTGCATCTATTGAGAAGATCATGTCGTTTTTGTCTTTTTCTCCCTTGATATGGTTTATAACATTTATAGATTTGGGAATTTTGAACCAACCCTGCATTCCAGAAATGAATCCGACTTGGTTGTGATGTATGATTTTCATGATAATTTGCTGCAATCTAATTGCTATTATCTTATTGAGTATCTTTGCCTCTATATTCATTAGGGAGATTTGTCTGTAATTCTCCTTCTTGGTTGGGTCTTTCTGTGGTTTTGGTATCAGTATAACACTTTCCTCCAGAAAAGAGTTAGGGACAACTGCTTCCTTTTCAATTTCATTGAATAGTTTGAAGAGGGTTGGTATTAAATCTTCTCTGAATTTCTTGTAAAATTCTGCTGGGAATCCACATGGGCCTGGACTTTTCTTTGCCAGTAGGTTTTTAATCACATTTTCAATCTTGTTTATTGATATTGGGTTGTTCAGGATTTTTATATCTTCTTGACTCAACCTTGGTAATTCGTACATATCTAGGAATCTGTCCACTTCTTCTGAGTTTTCTATACTGCGAGAGTAAAGATTTTCAAAGTAGGTATTAACGATCTTCTGAATTTTTGTGGAATCTGTAGTAATTTCATCCTTTTCATTCCTTATTGTGAGAATCTGAGTTCTTTCTTTCCTTTTCTTGATAAGATTGGCTAGAGGTTTATCAATTTTAGTTATCCTTTCAAAGAACCAACTCTTTGATTCATTTATTTTTTGGAGGATTTTCTTTGTCTCAACTGGATTAATTTCTGCCCTAGTCTTTATAATGTCCTCCCTTCTTTGGGTTTTGGGCCTGACTTGTTCTTCTTTTTCTAAAAGTTTAAGATGCACCATTAGGCTACTTTTTTTTTCTTTTTCTGCTTTCCTTATGTGTTGATTCACTGCTATAAATTTCCCTGTGAGGACTGCTTTCATTGAATCACAGAGATTCCAGTAAGTTGTGTTTACATTTTCATTTGTTTGTAGGTATTTATTAATTTCCTCTTTGATTTCTTCTGTGACACATCTGGTTTTCAAGTGGTTGCCATTTAATTTCCAAGTGTTTATGGAGTTTTTGGAGTTCCTTTTGTCATTAATTTCCAATTTCATTGCACTGTCGTCAGATAATATGCACGGGATAATTTCAATTCTTTTGCATTTTGGAAGGTATGCTTTATGGGCTAGCATGTGGTCTATTTTAGAGAAAGACCCATGTGCAGCTGAGAAAAATGTGTATTCTCATGTTGTCAGGTAGAACACTCTGTATACATCTACTAAGTCCATTTGTTCACAGCTTTGGTTCAAATCTGTTACTTCCTTGCTGATTTTTTGCCCACTTGACCTATCTCTTTGTGTCAATGGGGTGTTGAGATCCCCTGTTACAATAGTGTTTTTAATTATATGGGTTTTCATGCCTGTTAAGATTTGTCTTACATAATTTGGAGCTCCAATATTTGGTGCATGCATGCTTATGATTGTTATTTCATCCTCTTGCAGTTTTCCTCTTACAAGTATGTAGTGACCTTCTTTATCTCTTTTGATTGTTGTTGGTTTGAAGTTTACATTGTCTGTAAACAGGATAGCTACTCCTGCTTTTTCTGGGTTCTTGTTGCATGGAGGATTATTTTCCATCCTTTGACTTTTAGTCTATGGTTTTGCTTTTGAGTAAAATGTGTTTCCTGTATAGAGCATATCATTGGATTTTGTTTTTTAATCTATTCTTCCAGTCTGTTTCTTTTGACTGGAGAATTGAGGCCATTTATTTTTATAGTTAAAACCTATATGTGTTGATTTATCACTGTCATGTTATTTACTTGCAATGGTTTCCTACTTTTTCTACCTGTGTACTTGCTTGCTCTTCTTGATGTTTCCTTTCTGCTTTTGTCCTTGAAATTGTGGTCAGTTTTTTCTCTTTCTAGAATATCTTTTAGTACTCTTTGTAATGCTGATTTGGCACTCATGAAGTTCTTCTGTTGTTCTTTGTCATGGAAATATTTTATTTCTCCATTTGAGGGATAGTTTGGCAGGGTACATGAGTCTTGGTTGGATGCTGTTTTGTCTCTGGACATGTAATACTTCACTGTAAGCTCTTTTTTTTTGTTTTTTTTTCCAGTACCTGGAATTGAACTCACGATGTCGCACTTGCCAGGCAGGTGCTGTACCGCTGAGCTAAGTCTCCAGCTCTAAGCTCTTCTCTATGGGACGCTTTGTGCTGAGAAGTCTGCTGTGATTCTGATGAGCTTTCCTTTATAGGTAATCTGTTTCTCTTCTCTAGCAGCTTTTAATATTCTGTTCTTTTGCTGGAGATCTGGGAACTCGATTATATATCTGGGTGTAGTTTTATTTTGGTTGTGGTTGGTTGGAGTTCTACACCCCTCATTTTGGTATATATCAGGTTCTGTTTCCATACTTGGGAAATTTTCTGGTATCATTTCTGCATATATACTTTTTATGTCAGTTGTGTTGCCTCCTGCTGTTTTATTGACTCCTATAAGTCACACATTATTCCTCTTTACCTCATCTTGCAGCTGTTAAATTGACTTTTCGTGGCTCTTTGTTGTTGATTTTACGAGATCCTTTCTTTCATGTTCACTAGCTGCCATGCTGTCTTCACAGTCTGAGATTCTATCTTCAGCTTCATTCAAGTGGTTTTGGCAGCTGTAGTGGAAGCTTTGCTTTCCTGGAAGTCTCTTAGAATGTGGTTCATGCATTCTATGTTTCTTCAGACGTTTTGAGCAGTTCTTTCATTATTATTGTCATTTTATTTTTTGCCTGAGAGATTATTTCTGATCTCATCTCTTCTATGGCCTTATGGAGTTATTTCTTTACTTCCATTACAATCATTTCAGCTATTTCAGGCATGTGTTTACCAAGTTCTCCTATGTCAATGTCTCCTGGACTTGTTCTGAGTTGGGTGGAGTTCTGGGATTGTGTTTTAGTCCTTCATTTTGTCATGTTTGATACTGGATGCAGAAAGTTCAGTTTCCCACTTCACTGGCTGCACAGCAAAGGCCACTAGTGTCCCTAGTTTTCCTGTTGGTCAGATTTGCCCGTCAGTGTCTGCTGAGAAGCTCTACTTAGTCTGGGGTTTTCCGGCAGTTGTTCATTTGTATCTAGTTATCCCTGGTCTCAGATGCAGGTATTGGTTTCAGCTGATGACAGATGGTCTGATCCAGCATCCCCTTGCAGTTCAGGGCATGTACACAGCACAAGCTCTGGTTGTACTGATGTGACAATCCGGGTCCAGTGGACCTATGTCCCCAGGCACTTTAGGGTACAGGCAAAACCCAGACATGAACTGCGGGGTCAACAGATTTTGAACCACCTGATTCTGTGTCTCCGGTCAGTTCAGGACACATACACTAACCAGATGTGGGCTGGGATGACAGCAATTATAGACTGCCCATGCCTGTGACCGCCAGGAGGTCCGGGTGCAAATAAAGCATTGACTGTAACCAGTAGACCAGCAGTTCTTGGAGCACTTGCTCCCTCGGCACTGGGCCCGTGTAGGAAGGGCCCACACACAAACCCCAATGAGAGCAGTCCCCAGGGCTTCTGAGTGAGGAATTCCTGTCTGGCTCTCTTTACAAGTTTCAGCTGGGAACCGTGGCAGTGGGAGTAAAGCACGGACTCGATCCACAGGACCAGCAGCTCCTGGAGCACTCGCTCACTCGGCACAGGGCCCACACAGGGAGGGCCCAAACGTGAACCCCAGTGAGAGCAGTCCCCTGGGCTTCTGAGTGAGGAATTCCTGTCTGCTGTGGGTGCATGGAGTGCAGAGCAATAAATAGATTTTGAGAAAATAAGCTATTCCAGTAACGTGCAGCTAGACACCTTGTAGTGCCACAGCAAAGTTGATTAAGTCGTCCGAACTACTCACTGAGTCAGTGACACAGACAGAACGAGAAAATTCCCTAGAATAGAGACCACCACATACCCAGTGCCCCGCCCTGTACCAGGCAGAGAGTAGGAACCAAAATCGTGCTTGCTATTTGTTAGCTTGTCAACATGTTTTGCTTCTTGAAATGTGGTTATGTGCCTAGCAACCTACATTATTTCTCTCTCAAGAAATCACTTTCAAATAGCAAGAAATAACCTCACATAAGGAAAAAGCAAAGCTGTTAGGGATATGCACACTTGGGGGTGAACCATAACTTTACAAATCACTAGTTGTATGCCCTTAAAAATAGTTTCATCTTTCACAGCAGCTATAAAAATGTAGATTTTAATACCTACATTGCCTAGTAATTTACATAATTAAGTGTAACAATATGTGTTAAAGATCTAGTATAGGGCTTTGTTCATCTGAGATGCATGGGAATTAGTGAGCTCTCTTCCCATTCCTCCCAGTTTAGCATGGCTTTCCCTTCCTCCCCTTCAGAAGGGTTTCCTAAGAGGGATGTGGCTAAGAGGAGTGAACACTTATCATGCTTAAGACTTGTGAAGAAGAAGAGGGAAAGGCACCTAAGCTTCTTCATTGACCCACTGCAGTTCAACATGAAAGACAAGCTTAAGACGTGGGTATAACCATAGCACATTCCTCATCACTAAGTGCTGCCACCAGTAACATGAGGCTTGAGAACAAGATTCCTCCTGATACCTTTGATACCTAAGTCATACCTAAGTCACTTTAATAAAAGGACCATTGTTCTCACTGTTTACTAAACATTTTTCATTAAGATATTCCTGAATATGGCAAACTCACTTGACCAAGATCTGGAAACCTAAGACAACTGTCTTTGGAATGAAAATTTAAAAGAAATTGGTAGGAATGAGACAGAGGGGGAAATGCTAGCTGTCCTTTTGTCTCCTCCTCTGGAGTAAGACACATTCTGGGATTTTGCTTTTTCCCAAGCCCCTACCACCTCAGCTGTACTGTTTGCAGGCTATGCCTTGAAATACCACCTCTGATTCACCAACAACTCAGAAAGAAAGGCAGAAAGGAAATGGATGGATAATGAAAAAAAACCTAGGTAGCTGCAGTGGAAAGAAGTCTGAGGTTCCTGACAAAAATTTCAGCTTTGTCCGCAACTCAAATTTGTCACTGGAGTTTGGGCAGCCCAGTCAGTTCCTCTGTCTATAAAATTGGGATACTTTTACCTGCTTTGCATAACTCTTAAGAGTAGTTTGGACATCACATGTAGTAATACAGCAGTGCTTGAGAAAACTCGTGTGGTTTTTCTCATGAAGGGTCACATGCTAAAACTCTTCACATTTTTATTGCAGTACAAAGCATACATAGTAAAGAACACAGCTATTAAGTGAATTAATGAATTTTTACCTATATACTTACTCATAAACATTTCCCAGAAAAAGATAGAGAACCTTTCCATTACCCCGGCAGGCTCCCTCATGCCCTAGGAATTACCATATGATCCAGTAATTCCATTCCTAGGTATATACTGCAAAAAGTTGAAAACTTATGTTCACAGAAAACTTATGCACGAATATTCCTTGCAGCATTATTGATAATGGCCAAAGAAATAGAAAGAAAAACAAATGTCCATCAACTTATAAACAGATAAACATAGTTTGGTCCAATTACACAATGAAATATTATTCAGTTCAAAAAGAAATGAAGTACTTATTGCATGCTATAATGTGGATAAGCCTTGAAAATATGTACAGTGAAAGAAGCCAGACGTAAAATAGCAAGCATGACATGATTCTGTTTACAATAAATGTGCAGAATAAGAAATCCATGCAGAGAGAAACTATATTTACTGTTTGTCAGGAGTTGAAGAGAAGAAGAAGTGATTGCATAATGGATGTCAGTTTCTATTAGCACTGATTACAATGGTCTGGAATTAGTGATAATTGCTGTACAGCTTTGTAAATAATATTAAAGTCCACCAAATTGTATACTTTAAGGGTGCAAATTTTATGATCATGAATTATATCTCAATTTTTAAAAAAATATTTCTTCAGCTTTTTTATTTAATGCTTTAATTATTGTATGTTATTTTAATAGATACTGCCTAAATTAGCACCAAAATAAAGTATGTTAAAGTTGCTGTGGACATTCTTATATGTGCCTCCAATTGTAATTTGATTCACCCAAACTTTATCTCTCTCCTCTCTCTCTCCCCCTCAACAAATAAATCTAGAGATAGATAGATAGTGTGTATGTGTTTGTGTGTGTGTGTATGTGTGTGTGTGTGTTGTTTAACAAGAAGAGCTGACAACTGACAACATGACTAGTTTTTCTTTATTTGGCCTGCTGTTGCTCTTTCTTGGCATGCTGTTGCTCTCCTGCTCATTCCTCCTGTTCTGATTCACAAAAAAAAAAAAAAAAAAAAAAAAATTAGAAGAGTAAAGTTGCAGACAAACAGGGCAGAGAAGCAATGAGGCTGATGTAAAAGATAATCCCACATTAGCTTATTGTGGCCTGCACAATTGAGGTTGGCCAAGTTTCTGATGTATAGATGTGAGGTGCTCAGGCTGCTGAGGGTGCAGCTGCCTCTGGCCTCAGCTTGTGGCTGCTGCTCTTCTCAATTTCCACACATGCCTGCGGGGTGAAACATGTTCTTTCTATCTAGGCTGGATAGGGAGAACAGGATGACAAGTCTAAATTAAGAACTCAAGACTTCAGGATATTTGCTTTGCCTGGACAGTGCAGGAGGTCTGGGATTAAAAAGGGTGAAGAAATTGCTTCTCAGCCTTGTGAATAAGATCATGTGGAAAAAGGGTGAGGAAGACAACAGCTGGTCCATTCTCTGCCCATTCCTGTCCTGTGAGCCCAGTCACCCATCCACATGCACAGGATTAACAAAAGCAAAGCAGTTGCTCAGTTTGGTCCAGAGAAAACTCTTTTCTTTGAAATTTAAGAATTTAATCTGTATTGGCCACTCATCATCTCCAGATGTTTGCCCATAATCCAGCTGTTGCTTTACCATTTGGTGCTGACATTCAGCTGTTCACTTTCTGACTTGGCCCAGAGCCATTCCTACCTTTTTCATGCTTATAACCTATTTCAAAAATACCAAATATCTCATTTACACCCTGTTCCACTATTTGTAAATTTTGTCTCTCTATCAGGGACATATTAATACCCTGTGGCAGAATTAAGTTCTCAACTGTAGCATAAGGGAGCTCCTTTGGCCAATATCTTTGACCAGTGGGTCTCACTCTTCACTGTACCATAGGAGCTCTAGAATACACTGATACTTAGGTCTTACACCAGAATTTTTTTTTTTTTTTTGTTCCAGGAATCGAATTCAGTAGCTTGCACTTGCCAGGCAGGCACTTATACCACTGAACTATATGCCTGGCCCACACCAGAGATTCTGATGTAATTAGTCAAAGATATGGCATCTGGCATGTGTCCAGTAACCAGGTGACTTTTATATACAATATTAAAAAATATCACTGTTCTAGAGGTTTTTTGGCTTTGATCTTGTCCATTTTGCCTATAGATAAGATATAGTCAGACAAAATTTCTCTGACTGATTGTGTTTCCTCCACATTCAGTGTGAAACTAGTGAAGGATTAAACTAGTGAAAGACTTGCTCCTCTTTTTCTAGGAATAATATGACATAAACGTGTAAAGGGATGAAGGTGGGGTGGTTCTTTTAAAGCACGTTATATCAGATCATTTCCAACTTGAAAATTCTTTAGTGGATGCCCCTTTCACTCATAATAAAACTAAAGTGCATCTAATGGCTGATGAGGCCTTAGATGATCTACCTACCTTAACTTCTCCCATTATGTCTTTGGTCCCATTCTCTACTACTCTTGCCCTTACTCTCTTCACTCCATTCATGATAACTACCTTGCTATTCTTCCAATTAATCATGAATGCTCTCACCCTAAGGCTTCCAAACCTGCTCAACTCAGGAATGTTCTTCTCCATTTATTCACATGCCTGATACCTTTATCTTCTTCAGTTGTTTCTATAACATCTTCCTAGTAAGACTTCTCTGATGACTCTTAAAATTCCATGTTCCTGTTTGATTATTATTCTTTATAATGTTTATGACCATCTGACATACCACATATTTTGCTTATTTACCTCTTTTGCTGTTCATTCTCCAACACACTGTAAGCACCATGAGACAACAGTGCCAGTTACGTTCACTTCTTCATCCCTGGTGCTTAAAGGAGTGACTAGCACGTAGTAGACACTAAAGAAATATTTGTAGGAGGAAAAGGTAAAAATCTACAGATTAATGGTAACCAATCTTTGGCCTGAGTGAAAAGTTTCAGTTTGTAAGACATTTCACATCAATTATTTCAATAGACTTTTACAATAGCCCTAGGAAGTAGCTAAGGATTATTATCACCAATTAACAGATTTTGTAAAAAGGAAACAAGTGAGGATCAGAAAAAAAGAATTGTTTTAAGTTTTGTCAGTAAGAGATGAAATCAGAACTCAAAGTAATTTAGCATCCATGAATGTAGCATGCTTTCCATGGGTATATCAAATTAAAACAAGGAAGAAGTGCTTCTAGCCTTCAATGAAATTTCATTTTTTTCATGTGATATTTTAGGTGGGTCAAACAGCATTTTCTGAACATCAATCTGATTGTGCTTAAAGTTTTGACAGTTACTGCTCAAGCTTTAAGAGACAGTTTAGGACAAGCACTGTAGCAAAAAGAATAGAGAAAATGAGATAGTGGAAGGTAAAGACCTTATAAAGTAAGGGCCAAAAGAAGGAAAATTTTGAGTTTCTGGATGGGAAACCAGGAGAATCACAGGCCTATAAAGTGTGTAAAAGTGGAGTTGCTTGGTAGGAAAAAAAGGCAATATTCTGTTTTGCAATCATTATATGTATGAAGATGCAGACAAAAGAATATTTTAATGGTTTTGCCCTATATACAATTGCAATTTGTAGAATATAGGCTGGAACAGAAGAGAAGCCAAGTGCATAATAGATCAGAATAGCAGCTCTTGTTTATGGTCTCATATCAAAATCAACCGGAAGATTTTTTTTTTAGAAAATACCCAGCTCAAAGCTAAGTAAATCAGCCCCTCTGGTGGTAAAGAACCATGAACGTGGGTAAATCATATTAAAAGTTTAGAGGGGTAAAGAGGAATGCTAAGAACAAAACACTGAGGGACACCAATACATGGAGCTGAAAGAGAGATAACAGCCATGAGCAATCAAGAAAGAGAAGCCATGGAAGAGACGAGAGAACTTGGGTAGGGCTGTATAGAACAAGGGTTTAAGAAATAAGAGGTGAGCAATAGTGTCAGCTGTTGTTTAGTATAAGGAGGGAGCCAAGGGAGGGTCAGGACTTCAGATGTGTTATTTTGATTTCGATTTGGTTTCATGAGTGTGTGGTAAAAGTAAAATTCTGTACATGCACCTAATGCCAGTACAGAAGGAGGCTGAGACAGGGCAATCACAAGTTTGACCCCAGCCTGGGCAATGTAACATCTTAGCCATACCCTTTCTCAGAAATAGAAAAATGAATATAAATATAAGAAAAGGACTAGGGATGTAGCTCAGTACTAAGGCCACACACATAAACGGTGTCTACTTGTATTTAAGTGCACTAAAATATGTGCTGAAATGGAAATAATTGAGAGGTCACCGATGGTTACTACAGTTTTTATTAAGAATCTCTCTCAATTTCCAAAGTTACTGAAGAATTCCAACTGTTAGTGACAGCAACATCTGTTCCAGCAATGTCAAGATCAGCACATCTACAAAGGAGAATGAAAGAAATTGTGCTAAGCTAAAGAAGCCACTTTTGTTTAGATAGAACTAATAACCAATTTCACTGGGTCACTTCCACTCAGCTAAAGGCAAATGCTAGCTGTATGAGTAAATTTCTTTACACAACAAGTGTGTGCATGTATCACACACACACACACACACACACACACACACACACTCATAGGGCAAAAAAGTACAGAAACCTCAAAGGAAAAATATAGTTTAGAAAGCTGTAAATTGAGTAGAGGAAAAAGCTAAACAATATAAATACTTGGTTACAGTCTGGCAACTGCTGAAAAAGAACTGTAGAGAGGAAAATAAATTGCACAGCTAGAACTACAGACACAATTCATAAAAGAGATGGGGTGACATTATGGCCAGTGAATTTTGAGCTGATTCTAAGGGGGGAAATTCCATTTTAATAATTTCTGAAACAATTTTTCCAAGTGGAAGCAAAAGCACAGAAACTAACTACCATGTTGAAGGGGAAAACGAGATAATGTATGTGAAAACGCTCTCAAAACTACAGATAGAGCTATACAAGTGAATATTTGCTATGATTGCTATTATTACCTCATCCAAACCTAGGGAGCAAAGGGCATTGGAGGCAAGTCACATGCCAGACCAACCTTCACCAACACCTGAAGCCTGTTCTGTTTTACTATTGCCCTAGCCAAAATGAATCACTTATTCACGTACTGACCATTAAGACATCATGAAATTACGGTATAATCAAAAATGAGTTACCAACTGGCAGTACTAGGAGTGGAGGTTTATTGACTTCCCAAGGAAGCCTTTGGCTGAGATGTCTCAGATGGCAATTGAATTAATGGTATGATTTCTTTGCAGGGCTGGGAACTGAATATAACTCAGTTCTAATTTCAGATTTGTACTAATGTTTTTGCTCTTACCCCAGAGTCTACACCACCTTACCCAATTTAACTAAGTGATCCAAAATAACTGTATCTCTGTGAATATATCAATAAGAACAGTCTCTTTTCCCCAGAGCAGTTGAAAGCTGATCAAATACTCCGTCTCAACACTCAAAAATCAGGGCATAAATACCCTAAAGAAGCAGAGGAACAGGCCAATGTGTATTTGCAAGAACAACCAGGGTCATACAACAAATTATTAAAATGGAATTTCCCCTCTTAGAATCAGCTAAAAATTCACTGGCCATAATGTCACCCCATGTCTTTTATTAATTGTGTCTGTACTTCTAGCTGTGCAATTTATTTTCCTCTCAACCCATACAACAGTACTGGGAGGAAAAGCTCATAACCTGAGCTACAGGATGAGTTCCTATTCCCAAAATATTTCCTGACCTTTAGAAAAAAGCTGAAGAAAGATGTACGGCTTGACAGGGCTGTGAGATAAGAAGCATGTGGTTTCATTTGTAAATATACATTCTGTGAAATAATTTTCAGCCACTGATAATCTTAGAGTCAAAAGGGAGTTTAAAATTCATTTTAGCATTTGGGAGGCTGAGAAAGGAGAACCACCACAAGTTCAAGGCCAGCCTGCTCTACAAAGTGAGTTCTAGGCCAGCCTGAACTACATAGTGAGAGTGTATCTCAAAACAAACAAACGAAACGAATACCACAAAAAACCCAAAAACTCATGTTAGTCCCAGCTGCTTGTCATTCAGTACAGAAATACCAATCAACTGTACTTGCACTCCTTTAGTAACAGGTACTTTACAAGGCAGCACATTCCAGGGTGGTTTACTTTTTTCTTTTCTTTGGCAACTGGTTAAAATTTTCAAACCATCGCGTAGCTGAAAATATATGTTCATGGAACTCTAAAAGGACTCTTTAAGAGAGCCTAATTTCATTGCTTTACCACCCACCTGGGGAAACAAAGGCTGAGAGAAGGAATAGAATTTTCTCAAAGTCAAATAGTTGGTTAGTGGCAGAGATGTGACTAGAATTCAAGCCTCCATATTTAGGGACCAATAGCTTATCTAGTTCCTTTATATGAAGAGAGGAGTGAGCCCAGCTTCAGAACCAATTACTCAGTGACTGTGCTAGCAAAGTTCCAACTTTTATCCTTAGTCTTCTGAGTATTGGCATTTTAAAATTTTCCACAGAAACAATTCAAAAGGGCACACTGGGTCAGGGAGCAGTGGTGCATGGAAAGGAAGTAACACTGCTCACTGTTTTCAGCTTATCCCTTGTGGTGGACTGACAACTGGTGGTCAACTTGTAACACCCAGATGAAACGAACCAATATGGTTCTGGGTGTGGGAGGCCCATCTGAGGATTGTTGCTGGACGCATAAGAGGCAGAACTGGAGAGGAAGAATTTAAGGAGCTGTTAGGAGTTGTTGGTTCTCTTGGAGGAGCTTGTCATGCTGGCTTTCCTGATAAATTCGGCTGTTATCATCAGAGGAGCTCAGGACCTTCCTGTCACTGAGAATGGCTATGGTTCACTTTCGGAGAGCTCTAGTCCTTACTTTAAGCATTGTTTCCCGGCTCGGGAGGGAAATATGGTGTGCTGTTCAGTCTCCTGGAGAAGCTTGTCATACTGGCCATCCTGATAGAGACTCGGCTGTTATCATCATCAAAGGAGCTCGGGACTTCACTGTTGCTGAGGATGGCTGTGGTACTTTTTAGGGGAGCTCTGGTCTTTACTTTGAATGTTGCTTCCTGGCTCCAGTTTAGATTCTTCAGCCTGCTGGCACAGATCATTTATCATGCTGGCACAGACTTTCTAGCATCCACCACTGATCTTTGGGCCTTCCCAGTGCAGATCCTTGAGACAGGCCTGCAGGAGACATTGTTATGGGCTCTAGGCCTCCAGTTAGACTCATGGGAGGGATTGTTATGGGCTCTAGGTCTTCAGCTGGACTCATGCAGGACACTGACATGGGATCCAGGCCCTCAGCTAGATACTTTTGGTCTTTAGTGTGTGGACAGGTTTCCTATGCTCTCTTTGTATATGACTCTTTGGGTGACTATTATAAAATATTTCTATAAATTATGTGTTCTGTGTTGTATTATTTCCTTGTAAACCCCTAAATACAACTAACCTCTGCCTGGAAGTAGTAACATATTAGTGTGTGATTCCACCACATATTACTTGGAAATTTCCTTATTTATTTTTAGAACATATCATTTGGGCATACCTGGGGGCATAATAATTATAATCAATCCAGAATGTATTTCTAGTCACTCAACAATCACCTGACAAGTGCCTTTTATGCTAGGCATTCTGTTAGAACATAGTAAAAGGAGGGAAAAATCATAGTGAATATAGCATATTATCAACCTATAGGAGATCATAACTTGTAGGGAACACAGAGAATATATTCAGTTAACTCTAAGAAAGTCTATAGCCATCATATCTCCCATAAACACAAAATAATGGTCCTTCCCTATTACAGACTGATGGGAAAACTGACCTATATCCTTCTGTTAAGCTCCAAAAGGGAGAAAACATCGACAGAGCTAGACTTAAGGAAGACAGCAGAAAAAAAAACAGCTTTTGCTTCAAAATCAAGCTTTAGCTTGGAGGAGACTCCAAAAGATGCACCATCTCTGGAGAAGGCATTCAAAGGGGAGCAGATCAAGAAGATAACCAAAGGAGGGCTGAGTGGCCTGTCATAGTTTCTTAGACAAAATTATAATTTGCTTTTCCCTTGGGATTAGGGTTTTGATCCCCTAATTGTCTGTATTAATCAAAACTTTCAAAGAAGGAATGACTGGTATAAGGTAAATGGAGGTAATTATCTACTTTCCTAGTGCCAAAATGCCTATTGCCTAACCATTGCTTTAAACCCAAACAGCTGTGAAAATTAGAAAAACAAACTGAACTTGAAGAAAAATGTGGCTTTCAGGTTTCGCTCATGTACATATTATCTAAACAATCTCTGTCAAGTTTCAATGTCTCTGGGCCTTTCCTAATTGGGCTGAAGAGTCAGTAGGATTATGGAGTGGAAAGAAATAAATACATTATAAAGAATTTGGTCAGGTTCACCCACCATGTTCTTTTTTTGCAGTGTTCTCCATCATAATGAAGGTATTACTACACCAATTTATATAGTTCAAAACCTCAGATTCGTGCTTGACTTCACACCATTGCCTATGAGAAATGGAAGTAACTGAGCTGTTCAACCTGAGAAATTAAAAATATTGTAAATCTTGTCTCTGCTCTTTATGTCTTTGACAAGTACCTTAGAAAAGAAAGAGTAGAATACACCAGGTGGCCTTAGGGAGAATAAGTAGAACATCCAGGTGCAAGGATTCATAGGGAAGTTATGTTCATTGTAACAAAGGGAAGAACTTGTTAACCATTCAAGCTCTTCAAGATGATAATAGACTTTTAGGAATGATTTTTTTTTGTACTGGAAATCGAGCTCAGGACCTTACCCTTGCTAGGCAGGTGCTTGTACCACTGAGCTATATTCCCAGCCCCAATAATGGACTTTTAAAGAGAAAAATAAAGAGTTCCCTCTGGAAAAGTTTAGGCAGAGACTATCAAGGCTGTTTTAAGGTGGAGTCAATTGGAGTAAATGGAAATTAGGATTTGTGAAACCTACTATTTGTCAAGCATTATACTAGATAATTCACAAGGATTATATTTTTAATCTTCCCAGAAGCACTCTGGTCTAGGATATTCATAGTATTCTTTCTCTTTTTTTCAGGAAAATGGACACTTAAAGTAATTCAATTTTTCTCAATTGACTTACTACTGATATAGGAAGGTGGGAGAGACAATTCTTAATTGTATTAAGCTACTTAGAACTGACTGTTACCTTACAGTTTGTGTAAAAAATACCACTCCCAATATTTCTAAATATCCTATGGAAATATTGATTCTGGATGGAACTATAAGTTATATAATGTGCTTAGGACCCCAAGGGGCAGGTAAATAGAAGACCCAGGAATTAAATATTTCTGTGTCCAAGTCAGAAGTTTGATCTCCTTTCTAATGCATCATCCACAGAGGTGGGATGGGAATATCCAGCTTCTCAAGGTCTAAGCCAACCCCGAAAGATTGTGGATATCTCTTTCCTCCTTTAATCCCATATAATTTTTCATCTTCAAATTTCTGAAGATTCTTTTGTGCTGTCTTAAATGTGCTGCTTTCTATTCCCACAGCCACCACTTCAGATACAGAATCCTATATTCTCTCTGTATCTACTTTGTCCACCTCTTGTGGTTTCCTATTCCAAATCATCTAACTCATGTCTACTAGATTATTCTTCCTAAAGTGTAGATCTGACTGTGTATCTTAGAAACTCCATATCACATCAAAACTCAAGCATCCAAAGCCTTCTGTGGTTACCACCAATCTAACAATTTTAACTTTCATTTTCTCCAACTGTACTCTAAAATCTGGCTCAGCTGATGCTCTCTTCACATTCTCTGAGCTTCACTGCCTTCCTGCAGTTCTTGTTGTTTTCTCTACTTAAACCACTTTCTCTCATTTCACCACATATTGAAATCCTGTTCTCCATGATCCACCTTAAATGAAATAGTTAATAATTATTGGGTTCTTGTTTTGGGCCAATCACTATGCTGAGTGTATGTAAGTATTTTACATGGGTCATCTTATTCAATTCCCCCAGCAATCTTATTAGCTCCTCTTTCCTTAGAGTTAACTCGAAGGGGAGAAAGTGTTTCTATTTGTCCAAAGTCACACAAAAAAATGTTGGGAATTGGATCTGGAGTCAAATAGCCTGGCTCTGGATCCTAGAGAAGGGTTACAATTTTGAATAACAAATACTCAAAAATAGTTTTCTGATTTTCTCTGGTTCGACCTGATATGATTCTTACTTGACAACCTCAGAGTACTTTTCACCTTTAAAACCTATCTTCTGTTATGTTTGTCTTTTTATACCCATGATGAAGCTGTTTGGGCCCCAGTGATCACAACCTGTATCTTAGGCATCTCACTATCTCACACTTCCTGGCACAAACTAGGTGCTAAGTAAGTCTGTTAAGTTGAATAAAAGGTATGATGGGGTAAGGGAGGACACAAGACAGTTATCTAGGGAAGATGCTCCACACTTTCTTCTCCCCCCATCCTGTATGACATTAGCCAGTGCTGCCAACACCTGTCTAAATCAGACCTTGAAATCTGTTTTCCCAGCCTGGCCTCTGGCGGGTCTCTTCTTGTCCCCCCAGTTCTTGGAGCTGCCTGGGCACTGGCCAGTATGTGGGGTGGGACAGGATCAAAATATCACTGCCCTGGGCTCAGCTTGCAGGACTGAGGGATCAAGTATAATTCAGCTGGGGAGGGCGGGCTGGACTGAAAGCCCCCATACAGAGCCTGCGTGCTCTTTACACATGCCCTGACTTGCCTGGGGAACACTTGAGTGAGCCAGCAGCTCAGCTTCCCTCCTGAATGTTCCACTAGTCTGATCCCCCCTCCCTTCCTCAGCTAATTCGCAGCCTCTTTCTTCTCTGTATCTCCCATCCCCAGATGCTCAAGGCAGTTCAACAAGTCCAGGCATGCTCCCAGCAGCTGCCCAGGTCCACTAAGTGCCTACACAGAGGAGAACTGTCTCACCAACGTTCCAAGGATATCAGCTTGGCACCTCAGAGCCGCCAGACAAAATTGGGTGGACTGACCAACTGCCACGTTCCCAGCCATTCTGACTTTGCAGCATCCTGGCAGGGACACCCTGACCTGGTTACTTTCACTGTTCCCAGCCACCTCACCACACCAGCAGTGCTCCCACAGTTATCCCGTAATGAATGGATAGATGGATCTTACTACAACATAACTCCTGGGAGGCGGGGAGAAACACACACTTCAGCGCAGCCCAGACATGCTGCCCCAGCCACCATCCCCCACCCCGAACCTTAAACAGCGCACTCACAGTAGAAGAAATTCGTTGCAATCAAAGCTTCGCTCCACTCATTTCACGTACATGTGTTGCAACAACGGATCAAATCCATCCACTCTCAATCCCTTTTGTGCTACCCCTACTTCCCCTTTCCCTTGAGGCTCCCAGGACAGCTATTGGACTACTTGGTATGGCTAGGCGTGGCTATGCAAAGAAGTACCCTGGAGAGGGACGCTGCGAGTCTCGGGGTAAACAGTGATCAAACCACGAGAGCAGCAGGAGTTGCAAAGCGCCTGGGAACTGAAGTGAGGGCCAAAGGGCAGTGAGCCAGGCAGTTAGGCTCAGCCCAGTCTATGGAAAAGGAGGCAGGGAGTGTCAAGTGCTTGGAAGCAGCTGAGTGCAGCTTAACTCTTCTAAGTTCTGTGCATGAGTTAGCAGACCTGGAGTTTGACAGGAAAAATTATTGTTGGAAAAATAAGGATTTTCAGACACTTGGAATGAAAAAGAAACACTTCAAGGTCCTGGACTTTTGTTCCTCCCCTCTTTCCTCCTCTTCTGCCTTTTCCTTCTTTCTGCTTTTTAATTTTTTATTTCTTAAGTTTTAATTTTTTTTTTTTTGTACCAAGAATTGAACTCAGGACCTTGTGCTTTTCAGGCAGGTGCTGTGCCGCTGAGCTATATTCCCGGCCCTCTGCTTTTTTAAAAAAATCGTCATGTCTGCAGAAAAGTAGGTAGGATTTTGACAAGAGGAAGAGAGGAGATGTGAAGCTAGGGAAATACCACTAAAAATGAAGGGAAACTGGACTCTGGACCTGGATTGAACTTTAAGCAAGCTCTCACCTTCTGTGTGACCCTGGGTTTTTCTGTGTACAAGGAAATTACACATTCTCTCGGGGCCCTGCTGGGGACAACACTTGGGAGTTTATGTCTATGATCTCATAGGCAGTGGGGGAAGTCCTGGAATGCTGTGCTTGACCTTGAAGAACTGGCAGAGATAAGACAGAGAGGACACAGGAAACAGCACACAGTATAAAATGGAAGGCCAAACTATGGGGTACAGGCTGGAAGAGAGTAGGGGGCAGAAAGAAGGACTGGAAATGAAAGAGTATATGGCCAGGGAAGACATACCCTATTCAGTGGATTGGGAAGGCGCAAAAAAGGCGGAGGAACAAATAGCACTTTAAATGATAAAGAGAAAGGATGCTTGAGCCAAGATATAGAAGAAGGAATCAAGCAATGTGCCATAGGTAGACTGAGGGTCCACTCCTGACCTGGGTAGAGGTTATACACCAGGAGTTCAGAGTAGGGTCTCAGCACAGGGGGTGAAAAGTCTTTGGGGTGAAAAGAGCTGAACAGGCACTGAGGTGACTTTGCAGAGGTCCTGAATTAACTCTATTTCTGTTGAGGATTGCAAGAGCTATGCCCAAAACAGAGTCAATATGAATAAGACAATTAGAACAATGGCTGGAACATAGAAAAGGCATACAGGTGTAGGTTAGATATAAATACATACATACATACATACACCTATATACGTTATTGTTCTCTGGCAGCATCTGTGAGATGAAAATGAAGAGAACTACCCTGTGTACTTCTTAATTCTGCTGTGAGGTTGCAGAGGAGAGACCAAAAGAAAGGGCCTCATGTTTTATCTCAGAGGAGGGACACTTTCCCAAAGGAAAGGCCACCAGCTTTTCCTCCATTTTATGTAATCCAGATCAATTGGGTTACAGACAGTCTTGAGACACTAGACACTACTCCCAAGCCTCATGTAGTAGAAAGAATACTGATTTGGGACTTGGGAGTCTTGGTAAAACTAACTTTATGTGTAAAATCAAACAAATCTTCTTATCTTAGACTTTCTTCTGCAGTTGTAACATGAAGAGGTTGTTGGACTAGATGTTCTTAAACTCTAAAGCAGTGCATTTCACAGTTTAACTATACAAGGAGTATCATGCTCTTAAAGTACAAATTCTCATCTAGTAGCTGAGATACAGTATAGCAGTGAGTATGGTTAAGGCTGTCAGCTTTGTTCTCTATGAAGGAGCCATGCAGTCCTCCTATGACATCAGAATTGAGGTTGGGTCAGCTCATTTCTTGAGGTAAATCCCTCAACCCCTTTTTTACGAGTTTTCTTCATGGACTCAAACAGCATAATGCCAAAAGAAGAGTTTCTTTGACTAGAATTCATTGTTGGAACCAGCCTAACAGGACAGCAGAATAGACAGGCACAACCTCTCTTTCTTATTTCTAGGCCTAGAGAGCTCCTCCTGGGTCCAAATGGGGTTCCCTGTTGTGAATCTTCAGTTCTTCTCAAAGGTTATCTAAGATCACTCAGGGTAATAGTGATCTCATCTGGGTCCCCAAGAAGCCTGAATAGCTTGTAGTTCTAAGGTGAAATGAGCAGAGTGAATTCTTTCAGGAGATTCATGCTTCTTCAGTCAGATTGGGCCCTTAGAGCCTCTCTGGAGATTGAAAAAAGGAGAGCAGAAACTGAAATGCCAAGGGATGCTGAGACCTGTGGGGTAGCTGCTTTGAACTCCAGTATCTCTAAGGATGTCCCTTAATAAAGGTTCAGCTTTTGGTGCCTTTTCATTAGTTTGCAATATGTATAGATAAGCTTGGCTATAGATTTTGGATTAAGTGGAATATATAGGTTTGGTCTTCTGAATTAGAAAGTTGGAGTATAAGAAAGTCACTCCTGGCTCTGAGAATTTTTTCAATTTTTTCAAACATCAGTTGAGTTTCAGCATAGTTCATTAGTCTTTTCTGTCATCACTGATCATCTTTCCATCCACTTTCCCAAAATGTTTTAAATTCATTCTTAGCCAAGCACCAAACACAACTCTCAAACTTCTAACAAATGACTCCATTTCCAGTTTCACTGAGAACATAAAAGACCAAGAGCCTTGAACTCAGCAATTTCTGACCTCTCCACATTCAAGCTCAACTTTGTCTCTTACAATAGAGTTTCTTCCTATCCGAGACTAATCTCTCCATCTGGGTTCCATCTGCTCTACTTTCTTTTTATTTCATATTTACAACCTCTCTTTTCCTGGATCCTTCCTCTAACCTATGATTGTTTTCATTATTAACCAAGATTTTGATAACTCTAGCTATTAAATTTTGTCCCTCTGCTATGATCTCAGTATTCATGTCCTCCAAGAAGTGATATGTTGAAATAACTCACAATGGGAGGGTTTTTGGAGGTAAGCCTTTAAGAGGTGATTAAGGCATGAAAGCAGAAATGTCATGAATGCAATTAGTGTCTTTATAAGAAAATTCATATAAACCACAAAAATACATTGTCCCCGCTATTACCTGAGGACATGACAAAAAGGTAGTTATCCAGGAAATGGGAATTCAACTGGTACTGAATCTGCTTTTATCTTGATTTTCAGTGTACAGAACTTTGAGAGATATATTTAGGTACTGGGAATTGAACTCAGGATCTTGCATTTGCCAGACAGGCACTTGTGCCACAGAGCTATATCCCCAACCCCGAGAGATATATTTAGATTGTTTATATGCCACTCAGTTGATGGTATTTTCCTTTAGCAGACAGAGTAGGCTAAAACACCCTCTCCTCAACTGATTTTCCTGGCCTCAGTCAAGCCTTAATATATTAGTCTACTTACTTGTCATTCATTCGTTTTTGTTTGTTATTGATACTTGACTCATCCTCTGAAAGACTTTACTTCTGACAGAGGCAAGTAGCCAAACCTCTGTGTCTTCCTTACATACTACTTCAGCAAGTATAGGCCCAGAAGCTTGTCACATACCAACTAAAAGGCCCTACAATCTTGACTCTTCTACATATGTATTTGTTGGTAATACTACTTCAAAGTAACTTCGTGATTTAGCACTCATATCCTCATGTCTCAATCTCTTTTTTTCACTACTGGGAATCAAACCCAGGGGTACTATCCCACTGAGCTCCATGCAAAGCCCATACTTTAATTATTTTTTTATTTTGAGGTTAAAGTCTCATTAAATGGTCCAAGTTCAACATAATTTCAGTGATCCTCCTGCCCCAACACCCAAGCAGCAATAATTGCAGGCCTATACCACTACACCCAGCCACATTCAATCTTTATAATTTTATACACAAAATTATAGTCACACAGGATTACAGGCATAGGGAAGAGACTACTGCACTTAGTATAACACAGAAATAAGATAATATGGGAAGAGTAAGAAAGAAAGTTTCACATTACCCACATCACCTCTTTGCTAAGTCCAGGAAGCATGTTGTGGGGTGAGATACCCTCCATGTGAAAGAAAGAGAGTGAAATGAGCACCAGAAACCCTGGTGAAGTAAAATGAGCACTAAGCCAACCCCATGGCTCCTAGCTGGTACCTGCACCCTAGGACTACAGACTCATTCCTGTGGCCCTAGGTATCAGGCTAGCCTCCATGGTCCTGGATTTCAAGCCCACTCTGCACCAAGTGGGCCTCCATATCCCTAGACTCCAGGCTAACACTCAAAGACCTAATCACAAATCCCACCCCACCCTCAGGCTGGTCCCTGTAGGCCCAAGTTTTAGGCATACCTTAACATCAGGCCAATCCTCAGAGGCCCCAGGTTCCAGAACAGGGTTTCTGGTTCAGGCTCCAGACCCACCCCAAGCTCCAGAGTAGCTGCAGCACCAGGAAAGGCCCCATGGCATCAGACTCCAGACCAGCACCTATAGACCCAGCCTTCAGTCTAGTCACAGTGTCAGGCTAGCACCAAGAAATGCAGACTCCAGACCAGTCTCCACTAACTCCAGACTCCAACCAGCCTGCCTGCTGCCATCAATTTTACCACTAGGTCTGTGGCCCTAGGATTCAAGCATACCTCAGTAAAAGCAGACTCTAGGTACATTTAATGGGTCCAGGCTTGAGGCTCTTCACTGAGAACCCAGTAAATATAGCACGGGTGTTATGGCTTCCATCTAGATATCCCACAAAAGCCTCATGCGCTCATAGGTGGGGCTTTTCAGAGGTGTCTGGATCTAGGTTGTGTGATAACTAAATTAGTCTGGTGATTGGTCTAGCATAGTTCTGTGTGTATATAATGTATGTGGGTGACACCAACCACTGTGCTGCAGCCTGGAGAGGATAAAAGGAAAAGGAAGGCTTGTTAGTGCTGCTGCTGCTGATCCTGCTGCTGCTGCTGCTTTTAGCCTGCCCTATAGTGGACTGTTTCTCTCCTCTGCCATGCACATCCTCCATGACCCTCTGCCATGTCACTTTGCCTTGGAGCCAACTATATACTGAAAACTCTACAAACTGTGAACTAATATAACCTTTCTTCTTTTCATTTGTGGGTATTAGATATTTTGTCCTAAGACAGTGGGCTAGTTGTGGGGGCACATGACTGTACTATTAGCACTCTGGGAGGCTAGGATAGGAAAATTATAAGACTGAGCCCAGCCTGAGAAACTTAGGAGCTTAGTAAGACCTTATCTCAAGCATAAATTTTAAAAGGCTCAAGGTGTATCTCAGTGCAAAAGTTCCGAGTTCAATATCTAGTGCATAAAATAGGATTCAATTATATGATACCAACATGATATCCATTTGCCATTTCAGCTTTAAGAGTACATTTAGGGTAATAGTGCAAAAATAAAAAAAATTCCATATAAGAAGGAATTAATAAGACAGCCTCAATACCTATATTTATATTGTACATAATAGTTTTAAAAATCTAGCTCAAGAGGCAAAGAATGGCATTATATAATGATAAAGGTGTCTTTTCATCTAGAAGACATAGCAGTTGTAAATATATATGAATTCAGCATTGAAATGATATCTAAAGTAAACACTAACTGAAATAAAGCAAGAAATGGTAATAAAGTGATAATAGGAGATTTAAATTCCACACTTTCAGTAGTGGATAAATTAGTCAAATAGAAAATAAGGGAACTGTAAGCTTGAAAAAAATAGATCAAATGATACTAATAGACATATAGAGAATATTCTATCCAACAACAGAAGAATACAAATTCTTTTCAGTGCACAAGGAATGTCCTCCAGGATAGATCATATGTCAGGGTACAAAATAAATCTTAACAAGTGTAAGAAGATAATATCATATTAAGTGCCTTTTCCAAATTCCATGCGCTGAAACTAGAAATCAACAGGAAAAAATAGAAAAATCATAAATATATAAAAATTAAATAACACTCTGAACAAGAAATGGAATGGAAAAGAAAACAAATTTTGAGATAAATAAAAATGGAATCAAAACATGCCACAACTTTGTGTATGCAACAGAAAGGCAGTTTTTAAGATGGAAGCTCATAATCGTGAATGCCAACATTGAGAATAAATGATGTAGAAATAGACATCTAACTTGTTTCTTCAAAAAATGAATAAAAGAAAAACAAATCAACCTTATTATCACCAGGAGGAAGAATATGACATTTCAGAGAAGAAATAAATGAAATGGGGATTAGAAAAATAAAAATGACTCATGAAACTAAGGAAATTTTTAAAAAATAAAATGGGCAAATATTTACCTTGACTAGAAAAAAAGACAAAATATAAATTAAGGAAAAGACATTAATACTGATTCCACAGAAATACAAAGGACCATGCAGATTAGTATAAGCTTTTCCAACACCATTTAGTAAAAAGACTAACTTTCTTCTAGTGAACATGTTTGGCTACTTCTTCAAAATAAGGTGACTGAGTGTATTTGTGTCTGCATCTTCTCATCTGTTCTACTGATTCTCAGGCCTCTTTATTTATTTATTTTTTTAACCAATACCATGCCGATTTTATCACAGTAATTTTGTAGTATACTTTCAGGTCTGGGATTGTGATGTCCCTGACTTGTCTTTGTTGCCAAGAACAGCTTTTGCTATTTTAGGTCTCTTCTGGTTTAAAATGAATTTTATGAAAGTTTTCTCTAGATCTGTGAGGTATGCTAATGGTATATTGATTGGAATTGCACTAAAACTATACAACAGTTTTGGGAGTATGGCCATTTGCACCATATTGGTTTTTTCTATCCAAGAGCAAGAGATATCTTTCCAATTTCTGGTATCATCTTTGGCTTCCTTTTGAGGGTACTGTAATTTTCACTGTACAGATCTTTTACAGTCTTTGTTACTTTGATTCCTAAGTATTTCATTTTCTTAGATGCTACTATGAAGGGTGTGGTTACCCTAATTTCTCTCTGTGAGTTTGCTGCTTCTACAAAGAAATATTATTGATTTTTGAGTGTTGACCTTGTATCCCACTACATTACTGAATTTTGATGTTAAATCTACAAGGTTTTTGGTGGATATTTTCGGGTCGTCTATGTAGAGTATCATGTCATCTGCAAATAGTGATAATTTAACTTCTTCCTTTCCTGTCTTTGTTCCTTTTAATTTTTTCTCTTGTCTGATTCCTCTGGCTAATATTTCCAGAACTGCATTGAATAGGAGTGGTGATAATGGACATCCTTGTTCTTGAGTTTAGATTGAAAACTTTCAATTTTTGACCATTTAATATGATATTAGCTGTTGGCTTGTTATAAATGGCTTCTAAAAGATTTAGGAAAAGACCATTTATTCCAGTTTTCTGTAAGATTTTTTATCATCAGTGGGTGTTGGACTTTGTCAAATGTGTTTTCTGCATCTATTAAGATGATTATGTGATTTTTAAAAGGAGTGTATTTTTTCTTGTATTCATTTATATTGACACATAATTTTACACATTTGTGGGGTACAATGTATTGCTTTGATACCTGTAAACATTGTGTAATGATCAAATATGGGTAATTAACATATTTATCACTTCAAACATTTGTCATTTCTTTGTAACAAAACATTCAAAATCTTCCAGTTATTTTGAAATAACCATTTGTTAAGTAGAGTCACACTACTGCGCAAAACTTAGAAAAGGAAGTATAATCTCTGTGCATAACTTGACTCACAAAAATATCCATAACAGCTGAAATAAGAGTGTATTTTTGTAACAAATAACTAGGTTTCAGCAAATACAAACAGCTGGGCTTTAGCCAATTCCGGGCTTTAGCCAATTCCAGGCTCTCGCTGGAGGAGATCATGTCCAACCAAGGCAACAGCTCTCTATAACTAATCAAGTTGTTTCTATACTTTGTGTCGGTGTTCAGCTACATGTTCAGCCTGCTACTTGTGCTATACACCAGAGCTCTCTGAACCCCTTTCTGTTCAGAGTGCTGCCTGATTCATGAATTGTTCTTTGCTCAAATTGTTAGATTTGTCTGAAGTTTTATTTCTTTAACAGATAAGAGCACCACAGTAATCAGAAATGCAAAACACCTAGAATTGCATTCTTTTTCACAGAATTATCAGGTATATATCAGTTTATTTTTAAATCGTTTATTTCGCTGCTCCTTGTTAGTTGCTGGATTGTCTAAAACATCAATCTTGCCTTTTCCAGCTTCTAAATTAGGAAGTTTAATATTATTCACAGTGATACTCTCATCCTCATCCTCATCCTCTTAATTGTCCTCCAAACTGTCTTGGGAACTCTCTTCTAATCTATCCTCTTCTTTTGAATCTGCCTGATGCATCTCAAATAAGACCACGTCCATTTGTATAATTTTGCCTAGGGTACTGTCAATATTTTCAATATGGAAATGACCAGGGGGAGTGGCTTCCATTTCTCTTCTGAGCTTTTCATTTGTCTGGGCCATCTGTGGGAGAAAGTTCTGAAGTTGCTCTAGTAATGAACTCCTCTCTATCTGAACTGTTTAAAGAGTAGAGGATTTTCTGGAATTAGGCTTGGAGTTGATGAACAATTTGCCCCATATACCTCCTGGGCCATTAACCCCAGTCTCAGTTTGGACACTGGGACCCCTGAGTACTCCTGGGTGTGAGATGAAGAACTTGAGCTAGCACAAGAGTTGCTGTGGACCTCCATATCTCTGCAGCCAGCCTTCTCTAGAGATGACCACACATTCTGCCAAATGCCACTTCTGCCCAGTTGATCAAGTGATTTATTCTTTGGTTCTTTTAATATGGTGTATTAAGCTCATTGATTTGCATATGTTGAACCATCCCTGCATCAATGGGATGATTCCTATTTGGTTATGGTGCATAATCATGATTATTTGCTGCATTCTGCTTGTCAGTATCTAAAACTAGACCCATGTCTATCAACATTTACTAAACTAAAGTCAAAATGGATCAAAGATCTAAATATTAAAATACAAACACTATGGGGCTGGGGATTTAGCTCAGTGGCATAGCGCCTGCCTGGCAAGTGCAAGGTCATGAATTTGATTCCTGGTACTGGAAAAAAAGCCAAAAAAAAAAATTACAAACACTAAATTTACTGAAGAGAACATAGGTAGAAATCTTGAAGACAATGGTGTAGGGAGAGAATTCATGAACAAAGCCCAGACTGTAAGGGATATATTACAAGGAATCAGCAAATGAGATCTCATTTTATTAAAAAGATTTTAATAACAAAGGAGATCACCATAAGAATGAAAAGACAACCCACAGAGAGGGCAAATTATAGCCATTTATCCCTCAGACAAAAACTTATATCTAGAATGTTTGAAAAATTGAAAAAATCAGACTCTGCAAATTTAAGTATCCAATCCAAAAATGGACATCTGAGATAAATACATATGTCTCAGATGAAGAAATTCAAATGGAAATTAATATACAAAAAAAGTTTAACATCATTGGTAATTTGAGATAAGCAAATTAAAATGGCACTAAGATTCTAGCTCACTCCAGAAAGAATGGCTATTATCAAGGCATCAACCTATAACAAACGCTAGTGGGGCTGTGAGGAAAAAGGAACCCTTCTGCACTGTTGATGGGAGTGTAGACTGGTGCAATCACTGTGGAAATCAGTCTGGAGATTCCTAAAAAAACTAATATTAGAGATTCCATTCAACCCAGTATTCCCCTTCTGGTTATCTCCCTAGAAGAATTAAAAACATCATACTGTAGAGATATATGTGCTCCCATGTTTACAGCAGCACAATTTGTAAAAACTAAATCTTGAAAGCAACCCAAATGTCCATCAACTGAGAAATGGATAAAAATGATTTGGTCTTTTTATATAATGGAGTACTATTCAGCCATAAAGAATGATAAACTTTTATAAGTAAAGGGATGCCACTCAAGACCATACTCATAGGTGAAATGAATCAGACCCATATATATAGATCTATCATATTTTCTCACTAGTGTGAGACACTCAATGAGTATATAAGATCCAAAATGTACAATAGATATTGTGAATTAGGAAGAAATTGTTCAAAAGAATAAGGTGTGATGGAGGAAAGGGGAAAGAAAGAAAGCTAAAATGATAAAAATATATTTATACACAAGATAATTAAGATAGTTATACAAATAAGTTCTCCTAGTTCACTGAAAAGAAAGGTTTGTGCTAATATTGTTTGGAGAAGGTATCATGCCTATATCTTGTATTCTGAACAACTACTACAAAGACAATAATATGCAATGTATTAATTATTGTAACTCTCCTACTAACCTGTTTTTTTTACTCTATTTTATTGTTATTTTAATTATTTTGTCTTTAAAAAGACAAGATTTCACCAGTCTGTGAAAATCAGTGTGGAAATCAGTGTGGAGGTTCCTCAGCAAACTAGATCTAGAGGTCCCATTCGATCCAGCTATTCCCCTTCTGGGTATTTTCCCAGAAGAGCTCAAAACATCATATCACAGCAATATATGTGCACCCATGTTTATAGCAGTGAAATTTGTAATTGCTAAATTGTGGAAACAATGTCCATCCACCAAGGATTGGATAAAAAGTTATGGCATTTTTATATAATGGAATATTACTCAGCTATAAAGAAAGATAAACTTGAGGCTTTTATAAGTAAATGGTCACAATTAGAGACCATACTCATAAGTGAAATAAATCAGACCCGCATGTGTAAGCAACGTATTGTGTCACTAGTGGAAAAACCTGAAAGAGTGAATAAACCTAGGAGGTATGATAAACATGGTGTAACGAAAGGAAACTGCTCAAAAGTAAAGAGCAACTGGGATGAGGGAAAAGAGAAAAGAAAGAAGAGGAAAATTATGTATATATGTATATACAGGATAGCTAACATAGTTGTACTACTGAATTCTATCACTTTACTGAAAGGAACAGTTAATGATTGATTATTTTGATGTATCTTGCATGTCTATATTTGTTTTCCTGAGTAACCACTTTGAAGTTATCAATATGTAATAAACAACCATTGTTAATTCCCTGTCACCTTGTCTGTAATTCAGTATTGTTTATACTATTCTTGTGCTACTTTGTAAATGGCTGTTCCTGAATATGTTTTCATTGTTTTATTTTTTGTTTGTTTGTTTGTTTGTTTGTTTTTCTCCCGTACCGGGAACCGAACTCACAACCTTGCGCTTGCCAGGCAGGCATTTTGCCGCTGAGCTGAATCCCCAGCCCTGTTTTCATTGTTTTACTTTTTTGTTTTATTTTGTTTTTGTTTTTTTCCCAGTACTGGGAATCAAACTCACAACCTTGCGCTTGCCAGGTAGGCACTGTGCTGCTGAGCTAAATCCCCAGCCCTCATTGTTTTACTTCTAATATAAAAAAATAAAATAAAAAGGACAAGATTACTATGAGCAATCAAATGCCCACAAATTGGGTTACCTATAATAAATGGTTGAATTCCTAACAACATACAGTCTATAAAGATTGAAGTATAATGGAAGAAAACATCTAAACTGATCAATAAAGAGTAAAGTGATTGAAAGTGTAATAAAAATCCATCAGCAAATAAAACTTCAGGACATGGTATGTTTTCTGGTCATTTCTATCAACCAATTAAAGAAGAATTAACATCAATCATTCTCAAATTCTTCAAAAAAATGGATAAGATGGAACGTTTCCAAGCTTATAAGGCAAGCACTACCCTGACACCCAAGCCACAAAAAAAACATGGAAAAAAATATAGGTTAATACATTTAATCAAGGAGACAACAGATTTGTACACGATAAACTTTAAAATATTAATGAAAGAAACTGAAAAAAACACAAATAAATAAAAAGATAGCCTATGTTCATGGATGTAGAGAATTCATATTATTTAAATGTTCACATTACCCAAAGTAATCTATAGATTACCTGCAATACCTGTCAAAATTCCAGTGATTTTTTTCACAGAAGTAGAAATTGCAATACTAAAAACATGAAATCACAAAGAACCTGAGTAACCAAAGCCTTCTGAGCAAAAAGAAAAAAGCTGGAGCCATTATATTATCTCACTTCAAAATACACCACAAAGCTATAACAGCCAAAGCAAAATAATATTGGTAAAAATATACATGCAAGTAGAACAGAACTGAAAGCCCTTAAACAAATCCAGACTTTCTGGGTATATTGCTCTTGACAAAGTTGTCAAGAACACTCCATGGGAACAGAAGTGTCTCTTCAATAAATGGCAATTGGAAAAATTGAATATCCATATGCAAAAAAATGAAATTCAACCTTTATCTCACACCATACACAAAAGCCAAATCAAAATGGATTAAATACTTAAATGTGAAAAGATGAAACTGTAAATTTACTAGAAGTAAATGGAGGAAAGAGATGTTTCTGTATATGCTGTCAATCTTTGGTAGCTATAGAAGATTGGCTCCAGGTTACCCCCTGGATGCCAAAATCTTCAGATGCTGAAGTCCCTTATTATATAAAGTGGTGTATTATTTAATTATAAAGTAAGCACATTTTCCTACATACTTTAAGTCATCTCTTGATTTGCTATGTAAACCAATAATATGTAAATAGTATGTAAGTTTTTATTGTACTGTGTTTTGGGGAGAATAATAACAAGACAAATGTTCACATATTTTTAGAACAGATGCATTTTTTAAAAACTTTTTTGATATGCAGTTGTTCGAATTCATAGATATAGTCCTCATTTATATCAAGGGCTGTTGTGTGATCCCAAAAGTACAGAAAATAAAACGAAAAATTGACAATAGGGATCGACTCAAACTGACAGCCCTCTTCACTGAGAAAGAAGCAACAGAATGTGTAGATCATCTAAGGAATGGCAGAAAATATGTTCACATCAATCATCTGATGAGCAGTTTATATCTAAAATATGTAATGAACTAAAACAACTCAATAGCATGGAAACAAATAAGTGGACTATAAAATGCTAAAAAGACCTGAATATTTCTCAAAAGAAGACATACACATGATCAAAAGTATATGAAAAAAATGGTCACTATCACTAATTGTCAGTGAAATGCAAATTAAAGCTGCAATGAGATATTATGTCATACCTGTTAGAATGAATGTTATCAAAAAGATGAAAGAAAACAAGTGCTGGCATCGATGTGGGGAAAAGAACACCCTTGTTTCTCTGTTAGTGAGAATGTGAATTAACATGCAGCCACTACAGAAAACAGTATGGGGATCCTCAAATGATAAAGGAGAACTACCATATGATGCAGAACTCTTAGTACCGGATATATATCTAAAGGAATGAAATTAGTATGTTGAAGTCATATCTGAACGCACATATTCTTTGGAACACTATCCACAGTAATCAAGATATGGAATCAAATTAAGTGCCTATCAATAGATGAATGGACAAAGAAAATGTATTACATATAATAAACAATATTATCCAGCCTTGTCATTTGAGACAGTATGAGTAATCATGGAGAAAAATATGTTAAGTGAAATAACCAGCGCACAAAAAACTAATACTGTCTGATTTAAGTCATATATGAATTTAAAAGTATTGAAAACGTATAACCAGAGAATATAGTGCTGATTTCTAGGGACTGGAGAGACTGGGGTTGCGGTAAATAGATGTTGGTCAAAGGGTATGAAGTTTCAGTTATGAAAGACAATAAATTACTGTGATCAATTGGACACCATATGATGATAGTTAATAATAATGTATTGTATATTTAAAATTTTTGAAGAGAAAAATGTATCTAGATGTCCACACCAAAGCCTCATGTGCTCTTAGGTGGGGCTTTGAGAAAGTAACTGGATCACATGATATTGGATGGTTATTAATTGGTTAATAGTTCCAGGTGTGGATGATGGATTTACTGAAGAGAAAAGACCTACTTTGTGTATATGTGGGACAACTACTAGGGTTACACCCTGGATGAGATAAAAAGGGAGAGAAGGAAGGCCTCCTTGAGCCAGTGGGAAATAAAGTGTGTGGGTTTGTGCATATTAAATTTTAATCTTAGTTTTTGCAGAGGTTCAGATCTAACTGGTACAGAAACCATGTCCACTGACTTAAATTCAGAGTGAGCATTAGTAAAAAACAAAACCAACAAAAAACAATAATTAGAAGTTTACTGGTGTGATCATTAGTAGAAGGAGTTATAAAAGTAAAAAGGGGGCACTGGAACGATACATGATAGAAGCAACGGATCAGAATATTAAGGTTACAAGTAAATATAAAGGACATTTGATCTAAGCATCCTTTATACCATCTCACTGAAATAATCAAACACCTTCCTCCCCCCATTCTTCCTTCCTCTTTTCTCCTTCCTTCCTTCCTTTCTTCTTTCTTTCTTTTTTTTTGTGTTGGGTAAGGGGAGTTAAACCTAGTGCCTCATAAATGCTAGGCAAACACTCTACCACCATGGTACATACTCAACCCGGATTTATTTTATTCTGAGGCAGAGTATTGCTGTGTTTCCCAGGCTGACCTCAAACATTTAATCCTCTTGCTTTAGCCTCCTGTAGCTGAGATTATATGCATTTACCTGGCTATCTTCTTAGTCACCACTGATAAAATTAAGTTTTTTCTGTGCTCCTAAACAACTGTAAAACTTCACTGAACGCCTTTTATCATGGTGATCTTTTATAACCAAATCTTTTCCCCTGCCTACATGATTCTGCCTATCATACTTGTGCTTTCTGAGAGACCAATAACAATGTCCTGTCTTAATTGTTACATTAGATAGTGACATCAATGTCAACATCAGTGTTTATTATATCCAAAGCATCCCAACTTCCCTAAACTTCTTAATTTGGATATTGCATCAAATCTAGAGAGCCATACCTTTAGAGTTCTACTGAGAAATTAAGGTATGCCACAAGATGAAGGTCCCAGCTGGGGAAAAAACTGAATTTGTGCTCTGTTAGGAATCACTATCGTGACTTGGAATGTTGAGTCTACAGAAAAGACATTACAGGCAGATAATATAGGAAACAAAGCTACTACACTTAAGAAACCTTGTTAAAAATGTATTAAAGACAAGGTTACCCATATGATCTCTACTGGCAAGACAGCTGAGGGAGCATGGGGAGGCTCATAGCACTGTGCAGTACTGAAAGTACAGGCCTTTCACCTAGTCTTGTCTAGTGTACACCCACAGTGTAGGAGGAAGTTGAGGCTACTTCCTTAGAGACTGGAAAGTGTGGGAGTGTTATCTCATCCTGCTTTTGCTGGCTTAAATGAGGATGGAACATAGTTTTTTTTTTCCCCCTCCCTATGCTGTTTTATTGGAGTAGAACTGTGGTTTAAAATTTTTCTATCTTACTGGATGGTCCTTTCTTGACCCTTTAGCTGGCTTTCTTGAGATTTGTTCTATACCTTTGGCACATTTGGGTCATCTACTTTTCTAGTATCCTGTTTGAGGTATGTGAGGCAGAAAGAATAATAAACATGCTACTTTTATGTCTTGTGTCCCAAAGACTCTAGACAATCTTCCTTCCTCTCTTGACATTCTAATGTTTTCTTATGTTGGTATTATGTATAACATGTAGAGTTTTAGTTATATTTAGCAGAAGAAGTAGGGAGAATTACATTTATTCAATCTAAACTTTTTATAAATCTAAGTATGCGTGAAGTGGGAAGCCCAAAGATAGAACAGATTTTTTTTTCTTATACATATTCAAGCAGAGTTGGAAGTAATCAACTTGGCTAGTAGTGTTATAGATGTGAAGTAAGCATTAGATAGGGGAGCTGAACAGAAAGATCTCAAAGTCTCTGCCTAATCTGTAATATCTGTGTTACTATGATACTATGGACATCTTATTCTTTCAGTCAACAAGTATTATCTCAGCACTTGTGGCAGGGAGTTGCAGGAGGATTCTGAGTTTGAGCCCATCCTTGAAAAAAAAAAAGCAACCTAATCCAAAAAAAACCACAAGTATTTATTGAGTGCTTTCTGTATGCCAACCACTGTGTTAGGTGCTGAAGATACAGCAGTAAATTAGACAAAGAAAGTTTCTGGTTCTCACAGAACTTTTATGTTCTTGAGAAGGGAAACTGAAAAGCAAACAAATGTCATCAATATAATTTCAAATATAAGTGCAAAAAGGAGCTCAAGAGCCATTTTATGTTCTTTTTTTTTTTTTTTTTTTTTTTTTTTTTTTTTT
>NW_004955475.1:6159626-6166580 GCF_000276665.1 Chinchilla lanigera
CTTTGCCGCTGAGCTAAATCCCCAGCCCCCATTTTATGTTCTAATTGTTTTGGTTGTCATGCTGGGGATTGAAAGCTGGACCTTGTTCGTGTTATATAAGTTCCCTACCACTAAACTACATTCTCAGTCCTGAAGAGGCCACTGTAGTTGGGGCAATCCACCAAGACCTCTCTCAGGAGGTGATATTTGAATTATAAGGAACAGGTTCTGTGAGATCTGGGGAAAAACATGGCAGACAAAATGAGAAATTCAAAAAACTGAGTGAAATAAACTCAAAAAAGCCAGTGTGATTGCGACATAGTAGATGAAGAGTTGAGATGACCTTTTGGGCCTTGTCTATCATAATAAGGAATTTTCATTTTCCTCAGTGACATGGGAGCCTTTCATGGATTTTAAGAAAGTAATATGATTTCATTTACATGTAACAGATTTGTTGAGAAGTACCACTCAATAGAGTAAAAGTAAATGAAAAAGGTTGGTTTTTGTGCATTTTATGCTATGTCAAAATTCTTTTTTCCTGCTAACATATCTCTTAAAGACATATTGAGCAAATTCCATAACTATGTGGTCACATTTACTGAAGTTGACCCAATCAGGTTCACAGCTTTTTCTTTTATATCACAGGCCTGACTTGGAGCTTGGAGGGCTAAAATTGTGAAGATGAGGCAGAATGTTCTTTTCATCTTTCTCCCTCTCCAGCACTTTGAAATTGCTATACATTTGTATATGCGCCTGTGGGGAGATGTCTAAGGATACTTTCTCCACTTCCCTTTTCAAGATCCATGTACTCTGCACTTGAAGGAATAGAAAAGGGACAGATAAGTAAGGTCAAACATCTGAGAAGTGCTTACTGCATGGTTTTCTCCATTGGGTATCTTGCCTTCTCAGGATAACATTTGCTGGATACTGATGCTCTTTGAGTTTAAGTAGTTCACCTAAAAGTTGTTAGAGCCTTCTGTAATGGTTAGTTTTCTACTGTAGGAGGTACACCTCCAGCTCATCTTCTTCCTACCTTTCTCAGCTGCCAATTTTACCTGTTAAACCCTAAACTTCTTGCTCCAGGCTGCTTTTGCTGCGTTCAAGGCAGGTTCCTCCTTGACGAGGTGTAGTCAGAGATAAGCCTATGACACTTCAGCATCACCAAGAAGCCATTTCTTCCGTGTATAATCGGAAGATTCAGCTAGCTTTTCATTTGTATGGTCTAACTTGGTGCAAATGTGAAACCTGAGCCTCCTTTCTTAATCTTTGTCCACCAAGTTTTCTCTTCAGGTGAATGCTTAAAAACAATGAAGTCCCTGTTCTGTAAGGATTGTTCTGTTGTTATTTTCCCCCAGTTGGGAATAATAGAAGACATTTTCTCCCCAACTTCAGTATCAACTTTTGAACAGATAAGCCTATTTCTTTGACTGGAAAATCAGGAAGTGCTGCTAAATTACAGTTTTCATAGTGCTTAGGGAAGCAAGGATCTGATTTATAGAGTAGATAGATTTCTGGTACGTTTATTGTACTCAGGAGTCACCAAAAAGAATCTGAGAAACTAGGAGTCATTGAAGTTTTCCCTGTCCACAGGTCAGCAAGTCTGTTAGACTTTGTCATCAAGAAAAGGAATTCCTATCTTCTGAATGCATATTGCATCCTGCACTGTGACTATTTCATATGTATACCTTATCTATATTTAACAACAATCCTTATATGGAGTGATTATTGTCCCAGTTTAATAAAGGAGGAAACTGAGGTCTTAATGGCATAATAGGAATTGCCAAAGGTCATATTCTTAAGAATTGGAATTTTGATTTTATACCAGGGGTATCAAATTCCAATCATGCTTTCTTGGAGCAAAATTCTTCTGATTGTAAGAGATAGAATCTCAGCTCAGTCTAGATTGGGAAAAACAACTACAAATGGTATTTACTGAGTTTCTTCTATGAAGAAATTATTGTGATAATATGGGAAGAAGCTTTTGGAAGTGAAGTCATAGTTGCAGGCACCAGGACTTCCAAGAGAAGAGAAGAGAAGAGAAGAGAAGAGAAGGGAAGGGAAGGGAAGGGAAGGGAAGGGAAGGGAAGGGAAGGGAGGGGAGGGGAGGGGAGGGGAGGAGAAGAGATGAGAAGAGAAGAAGAGAAAAAAGAGAAGAGGAAACAAATTAGCCCAACATACATTTTTTTCCTGGGTAAAAGATTTCAATGAGTTAGGAAAATTATTGCTATATTTGTCACACTGTGACAACCAGATACAAACTACACAATACCAAACGCAAGGAGTTACCTTAGGAATGTAAGCTGGCCAATCAGAAAGAGTCTTGCCAGATGTTTTTAATAAGCGCACAAAAGCTCATCCTTCCTCCTCAGGAAGTTGACTCAACTCTTTCAGCACTTTCTGTTTGTCTTGATGATTGATAAGGTGGGTGTGACCAGAACCACATTTATATCATGGAATACTTTTATATCTCATCTCCTAGCTGATTTTTATACCAGTGGAGTGTTTTGTCTGTTGTGCCTCTTTCATGTCCTAGGAAACAGAGAAACCACAGCCTGAATCTTTTCTATGGAATCAGGTACTTGTTTTTTCTATTCTTCCTCTGTCTCTCCTTCTCTCTCAGCAGTGCTGGACATTGAACTCAGGGTCCTCACACTGAGCTAAATTCTTTTTTTATTTTTGGATTCTGAAACAGGGTCTTAATAATTTGCCAAGGTGCCTAGGCTGGGCTTGAACTCAGGATTCCCCTGCTTCAGCCTCCAAGAGTGCTGGGATTACAGGCATGCACCACTACACCCGGCTTAGTAAATATCAAATCTTAAAGATAGTTCTGTTTTTTTTTCAGTACCTCCCCTGCAATTATCTCCTCCCTGGATTTCTTTCACAGACATGAATGAAACTGCTGAGTATAAGAGAAAAGCTGATGACCAAAGAAAAGATCGACTCTTCTTTTAACTCTCCTTTGACAAGCAACTGCCTTTTTCTAGGCCTCACTTTTACTATCTGCCAAATGGATATAATAATCTTTTCATGGATCCCATGGAGTCCTTAATGATAGTTACAAAGAGTATTGTAAAATTAAGTGTTTATTTCATATTAGGCAAAATATAAAATAACCAATATTTATTAAGGGATTCATTAAATACTAACTATAATCTAAGTACTCCTATATTCTTTATTTGCAATACCTTATTCAGGCTTCACAACATGAGGTGAGCATGCTTATTATCTTAGAAGTGTGACAGCTCCAAGGCAAAGTCATTTGTCAAGTGCTGATTAGTAAGTGCAAGAGTTAGCTTTAAAGCTAGAGAGCTGGACTCTAGGGAACACACTTTTAACCAGTTTAATCTATTGGTACAGTGATCCTCTAATGACACCTAAATACTTACAGTACAAAGTTCAGACTCTTTAACATGGCCTATAAGACCCTGAATAATTTCCAATTTCCATGTCAAACATCTTATACTACTTTTTCCACCCAAACTGTTCCCTCATCTTGGCTTTCTAATAATGACCAATGTTTAGTTCCAGAAAGATTGCCACAGTTATTTCACCCCTTGCTATGGGTAAAATTAAGTACCCTCCCCCCCCAATTCTTTACAAATTTTTACTTAAATCCTGAGATGTTTCCATAAATATATTGTCTTACTTATTAGCATGCATATCTAACTTATTCTAATATTTTGTAAATGTTTTGAAGTCAAGGGCTTTGTTTTTGTTCTTCTCTATTTTGACTATTTTGCATTACAGCTTATCATAATATCTAACACCACAGCATTCTCAAAAGGATGAAAGAATGTGCGAACAAGAAAACTGATGAGCTGTACCAACAGAAATGTACATCTTCAGGAGGGGGAGGATGATCATCTTGTGTTAGTACTTTTCATTTTGACATAGTCAACCCTGTATTTGAATGGATTCTATTTAGAGATCTTTAAAACCCTTTCCATTCCTTAGATTTTTGTGACTCTACTCTGTCCTCAATTTAACAAGGGATTCAAAGTATGAGATAAAATATATACTCCTGATGAGCTCACAATATATCCAAGGAAATGATTTTAACAGCTATGAAAAACCTATGAAATAATACATGTGGAGTGATAAAGTGATAGGTTTGGACATAAAATTAATCACGCTACATAAGTGAGAAAGCAAGGAGAGGATGTTTTACTAATGGTTGGAGTAGTTAGACAAACACTCCTTGGAGGGATTAGACTTGATTAGGACTTTAGCAATTGGAAAACATGAGTCATGCAGTATTGTTCATAAGCATTTTCTTTTTTCTTTTTTTTGAGATGAGGTTTTGCTATGCAGTTCAAGCTGACTTTGAATTCACTTTATATCCAAAACTGGCCTCAAACTCACAGTGATCCTCCTGCCTCAGCCTGTTCAGTTCTGGGATTACAGGTGTGCATAACCACACCCAGCTAACAAGGCTTTTGTTGTTTAATTCTAAAAAAAGGCTTTAAGGTTTCAGGAAATTTGTAATCTTCTATATCTAAAAGAGAAAATCAAAGCTTTAGAAAAAGTTAAGTAACTTATATATTCAGTAAGTGTCAGGGCCAAGATTCAAAGCCAGGCAAGTATTGATTTAGTCCCTGACTGATTAATTAATCTTAGAAATGATGTATTAGAAATGGATGAAACTGTAGGGTGAGAAGAGTTTTAAGAGGTAAAATTTCAAGGCACAACAATCTGGATGAAAAAGAAAGGCCTACAGACAAGAAATTGAGAAAGAATATTCAGAGCAGTAAAAAGAAAAGCAAGCCTGAGATGTATGGAAGAAACCATGAGAGTACATAACAGAGTCAAAGACCATGGGGCAGGGATTAAGAAAACAAGGTAGCTGCAAATCGAACAACATAGCCAGTAATAAGAAAGTGTTATGGTTTGTGTCTGGATGCCCCCCCCCAAATCCTCATGTGGTCACAAGGGGTTGGACATTTGGAGGTGGTTGAATCTACCTTGTGATTGGTTCATTGTCTAGTGCTGTAATTGGAAGTGTGAGTGCTACATCTGCCATAGGGCGAGTAGCCTGCATACACTATAAGAGAGGAACAGAGGCTTGCTTTTCTCTTTTTTGCTTTTGTTTCTTTTGCTGTCTTCTGTGCCATGAACTGTTTCCCCTCTGCCATGTGCCACTCTGCCTTGGAGCCAGCTGATTATAGACTGAAATCTCCAGAAACTGTGAGCTAAATACTTTCCTTCTTAAATTTGGGTGTTGGGTATTCTGCCTCAGCAATAAGAGAAAAGTAACTAAGACAGAAGGCCATTTATATTCCCTTCCAGAACATATTCTAAGGGTGGAGTGAGTGTAAGCTGGAGTGTAGTGTTTTGTAGAGTTAAGAAAATAGAGGCTGGAGGCTCTGTTGAGGTATTTACCAATGAAGGAAAAGAGGGAGACAGTGTGTCACCTTTGAAAGGAGGCCAAATAGAAAGATTATTTTTCTAGCTGACAGAATTGGTTGGTAAGTGGTATCCAAGGTTTGAGAAGTGGTTGAAGATGTGGCATATCTAATGGGGGGAAGGGAAAGGGGGATGAACATGGAAATATTAAAAATTTTTCCAAGTCTACATTTGGAAGACCAGCTGATGAGGGAATGCATGGATTTTCAGGAGTCCTAATGTTTCTTCCTTCATGATGGTGGCAGCTTTGCTCAACAACTTTATTATGTAGGACAAGAGCACACCAAATGTGTTCTAAAACTTTTCCTACCTCAGCGATCCCGAAGAGTGAGATATAAACTGAAACTATTGAAGCTTCAGTGGAGCAATCATTAGCGAGCAGTACTTATATAAAATCAGTATGATACTGGCAATAAAAGAGACCTGAATATCAGTGGAACAGATTAGAAGACGCAGACACAAACACAAACACACTCAGCCATGGTATTTTGACAAAGGAGCCAAACATGTTCACTGGAAGAAAGACAGTCTCTTTAATGAATGGTGCTGGAAAATCTGGCTTTCCATATATATCAAAGACTAAAACTATACTCATGCTATCACCATGCACCAAAATAAAATCAAAATGGTTTAAGATCTAAATATTAAAACAGAAACACTAAATCTATGGGAAGAGAAAGTAGGTGGAAGTCTTGAAGACATACTGGTAGGCAGAGATTTCATGAACAAAACTCAAATTGCATGGAAAATACTTCATGGAATCAACAAATGGGATCTCATTGGAAAGTTTAGTACATCAAAAGAAATCACCAACAGGGTGAAAAGAAAACCCACAAACTGGGAAAAAAAATTTATCCAACTATCCCTCAGACAAAGCACTCCTGTCTAGAACACATAATTTTTAAAAAATCAAGCCCCAAAATTCAAAGGCCCAGTACAAAAATGGGAATCTGAGATGAATACACACTTCTGTGACAAAGAAATACAAATGGCAAATAAATATATGAAAAAATGTTCAACATCATTAGTCATTCCAGAAATGCAATATAAAACAATACTGAAATTCCATCTCCCTCTGGAAAGAATGGCTGTCACCAAGAAATCAACCTATAACAAATGCAGGGGGGCTGTGGAGAAAAAAGAACTCTTCTCCACTATTGGTGGGAGTGTAGACTGGTGCAGCCACTGTGGAAATCAGTCTGGAGATTCCTTAGTAAACTAGGATTAGAGGTTCCATTCAACCCAGCTATTCCCCTCCTGGGTATTTTTCCAGAAGAACTGAAAACATCATACCACAGCAATATACGTGCATCTATATTTATAGCAGCACAATTTGTAAGAGTTAAATCCTGGAAACAATTCAAATGTCCATCAACTGAGGAATGGCTAAAAAAATGTGGTATTTTCATACAATGGAGTATTACTCACCTATAAAGAAAGATGAACTTGAGGCCTTTATAGGTAAATGGATGCAACTAGAGACCATAGTCATAAGTGAAATAAATCAGGCTCACATGTGTAAACACTGCATTGCCTCCCTACTATAAGAACCTGAAATAGTAAATAATATCT
>NW_004955475.1:6166804-6182212 GCF_000276665.1 Chinchilla lanigera
TATTAATATCTTATCACCTTGTTTTGAAATTTTGTATCATTTTTATTGTTTTTATGCTATTTTGTTTATGTATTTGTTTTCGTTATTTTGTTTTTTTTTCTTTTTCAAATGGAGGAACAAAACTTATACGTATATATAAGGATAGCTGAGATAATTGTATTGCTGATGTCTGTGGTTTACTGAAAGGAACAGTTAATGCTTAAAATTTTCTTTTTTCCTGAGCAATTTTGCACACCTGTATCTGTCAATCAGAATGACTGATGTGAAGACAATAATATGAAGTAAAAGAACCATTGTTGAATTCCTACTATCTTGTATGGTGAAGCTTTGTATCATTTCCAATTTTTTTATTCCTTATTGTGTTTTTGATTGCTTGATCAATCTTACATTCTTATGCCTGGTGGGCTGAGCATCTTCGCTGAAGATAACAGTATGTAGTGTAACAACCATTGTTAAGTCCTATCATTTTGTTTTGAGGTCAAGTATCATTTTTGTTGTTTCTGTATTTTTGTTTTTGTCTTCATTGTTGTTGTTTTGTCAGTTTTTTTTCTCTTTAAAATAATAAAACTGTAACAATTCTGAGCATTTATTGCCTCTGGGGTCACAGTTTTAATGCTTTATATATTTACTCACCTAATACTTGCAAAAAACCTTGGATTTAAGAATATACTTTCATTCTCATTTTACAGATAAATTGAAATGTACAGGTTAAATATACTACCAGGAAACCTAGAGGCCAGGATTCAAACACAGCTGGTCTAAATATGAGTCTGCATTTATAGCCACAATGATATAACTATATCACTAAAGGTCACTGATTATTCATCCAGGCTCCAGTGGGTATGGAATAAAATGTCTGGAAAGGAATTATGTGAAGTTTGAACATTCCTTCCTTACTCACTTGTTCTTGTTTTGCCTCCCTGAATATTCTGATGACACCTGCTTGAGAATCATTTAACCATGTGGATGTGGGTACAATACAAGTACTGTGACATTGAAGTTGTGGATACTATGATGCACGTGAGGAGTTAGGTTTCCTAGGAGAAGAAATGGAACAGTTCTGGGCAAATGTTAGGGCAAGAGACCAGGGTAATCAGACTGAATGTGTCAAACAGAAGGAAAATAGATTAAAACAATGGAGAAGACTGGAAGAATATGAAATTGTGTTCAAAGTAATATTTAATATTCTGTCAGTGGATTAATTCTAGGTGATCACAAGACCAACGCATACTTTTGAGTGTAGATAATATTCATGTTCAATAGCATAACACCCTGTTTATTCATAATGAGCTAATAATTAAAACTCTTAAATGAAAAATTGCACACATTTCACATATATACTGGACCGCCCCCTGCCATCTTCAGCCTGAACTTGGATAATTATATTTTTGGACTCAGATGAAAAAAAATTGCACTTGTAAACTCTGTTATATTTGTCTTAATTAGATCAGCTTGTGGAGATTTTATGGGTTTGGTCTTACATCAACACAGTTAAGAGTTACTTCTTGCAGCTTCATAACATGCCAACACTGAACATGCATACCTTCTAGATCTGCTTCTAAGAAGGAATTGAATTGAGCTTCTTAATTTAAAATGTAGTCCTCAGTATCATCTAGGTGTATAGTTCTATATTATCCAGATAATACTCAAGCGAATAATTAACAAATCTTGCACTAAACTACACTTTGGAGGAAATGCAGACATAAGGCATTGACATTAATAGCATGTCTACTATGTACTAGGCAGTAAACCAAACACATCACCTATGATAGTCATATGATTAGCACATTTACTATATGTGATATGTCCATTTTGCAGATGTAGAACTAAGACTCACAGGGAATTAAACAGTTAATCAAAGCCAAAATGTGACCTAAGTCAGCATAAGAATTTGAAGCCAGTTCTTTTTGGCCTAAAGTCCATGTTCACTGCAGCATGGGGGAGAAAATTAAATTCTTGCACTTTTGTAGCTTACAGCTTAATTGGAAATATCATTGCTCCCCAGTTGTTTCATGTAAAAATATTAATGAATAAATTGTCTCTGCCCCAAAGAAAGTGACACACATTTTTTAAGTAGGAGATATAAGACCAATGATTCAGAACACTGACTGTGGAATCAGAGAGCACTAGATGAGTTATCCATCCTTCCATCTAATTGTCAGGTATATATTGAGGACTTACTAAGTGTTAGGGTTAAAACATAGATATGAAGAAATACATAAAATCTCTAGAGGCCAGTGGAGAAGAAAAACAATAAATAAGTCAAAATTATATATCTTTAAGAAATGACAGCTACTATAAAGAAAAATAAATCAGGATCAATCAAACAGTGATAGGACTGTATACATGTGCATTAAGCTTCAAAGTTACAAAAAGAGATCTGAATAAAAACCAATCAGTCAAAGGAACAAATCTTGGAGAATGGAGTTATTGCCAGAGGAAACATTAAATGTAAAGACCATGAGATGGAGATACATTTGGTATACCTGAGGAATAGCAAGAAAGTCACTGTGGCTGGGCCAGGGTAACAGAGTGGAAAAGTCATACTCGATGAGATTTTTGATGTAAGCAAGAACTAATTTTTTCTTTTTCTGTAAAATGATAATTTATTGGGCTAGAGCAAGAAAGAAATTAGATAATGCATGTTAAGATTTTGGTATATGGTGAGGGGTCAAAACACTGGTATATGCCATTTTTATTATTATTATCTGGCTGATTGTGCCTAGTTTTGCCATACAAGTGACAGAGTTTGAATTAGAGGCATGAGTCAGAACAAGGGACATTTGGAAATCAAGCAGAGATAAGAGTATTAGTAGAGATGAGGCAGCCTGAAATAGGAAGTCAGATCTGCATCTTCCACTGGCATAGATAGTATGGAGTTTTGTCACATAGAGTGACTGATACTTAATATGGGGAGAAAGACTGGAACACTGATAACAGGGCTGACAACCACCAAATCATCTCACAGAGGAAGATGGCCTCAGGATTAGGAGGCTTTGTCTTCTCATCAGTGAAATAAAAATAATAACTACTTCTTAAAGCTGGTAAACTTGATGAATGAAAGTACCTACTGTAGAGCTGGCTTGTAAGAAAGACAGAAAATGTTTTTGGTTATTTTCTTGTTTCTTGTTATTCTTGGAATGAAAGCAAAGGATGGCTATCTCTTCTTAAAAACTAACCGGGATAAATGAGATTCCTGGCTCCTTTATGTTTAATGGAGAACTCTGTTCTCCATGGCATATTTGCTCTATAGATACAAGTCCCAATTGCTAGATGACATTCGTGATGATTTCTTCAGACTTATTTTCTCATTCTCAATAATTTGTTAACTTTACGGTTCTCTACTTTGACTCTAGCCCATTAGCTCTGATCCCAACAGAATTTTAAATTCTTCCATATTTTCTGTCATGGTTTAGATCTAAAACATGTCTCCAAAAACTCCGATGTGTTTGGAAAGTGACTGGATCATGGGAATTACATATACATCAGTGACTCCTCTACTGTGCTGTTGGGAGTTTGGTTCTCATCAGGGAAGGAGGACCACTGGGGGTGTGACTGTCATCCTTGGCTCCTAATGTTGCTCTCTCTGCATTTTTGCTGGCATAGTGTGAGCAACTGTCCTCTATTAATCCCTTCTACTATGACATTTCTTCCCCAAAGCCAGCTGACTTTGAACTGAACCTATTGGAAATTGACTCAAATAAATCTCTCCTGCTTTAACTTGTGAGTGCTGGGTATTTTGTCACAACAATAGAAAGATGACTAATGTACTTTCTTTTCCTGCATTTGGGCATTTGATTTGCCTACATATGGCTCTGCATTCATTATTGATCACTTATTACACTCTGTTATTTTGGGAAAGTACAGGATTTTCTACTAGTGAAGAATCTAACTAAATTTGATTTCATATTAGGGCAGGGAATGGAGTGAGATGGATGTGAACATCTGTCCATACAAGGTCCGGAACAGCAGCACAAGACAATCTGCGAAGACTCACTATCCCTGAATACATCTAAAAAGGAAGTTAACTCAATAATAAACCTGCATATTCTCCCCTATCTATGTAATTATTTCTTTAACTTAGGGTAGAGAGAGGTATAGGAAAGAACTCCTTTAGTATTTCTTGGATCAGGCCAGAATTCTCTGTACTATGGGCCAAGGCTGAACCTTTATGTGCAGAAATAAGTAGTATCAGCTATCATCAAAGTCAGGTGAGCAGACCAGGAAGAATCCTGCAAGACAAAAGTCATTTTAAGTATTTTATGGAGCTAAGTGAGGGATAAAAAATGCTCAGAAAGTACTTAGATTAGGGGCTAGGAACTTAGCTCCGCAGCACAGTGCCTGCCTGGCAAGCACGAGATCGTGAGTTTGGCTCCCGGTACCAGAAAAAACAAACAAACAAACAAAAAAAAATCAGTATTTTGAATTAGAAGATTTGTTTGTGTCTAACTTTTGATGAAACCTCCTCATTACCCTCCAGGTTACAATGAGTCTGATCTTGGCTTGACATGAAAGCTCTGGAAAAATAAGTTAACTGGCTCAGTCCCTTGTGTTTGAGAATATAGTACGAAGAAACCAACAGTAATCAAGCAATATGCATTAACCACATCATTTTGGGATGACTACTACCTAAGGTTTGACAGATCTGTGAAAACAGTACCCACTGGACTGTGACAAAGACATTCCCAGTCCATCTACACAGCACTGAGGAAACAGTATTGCATTTGAGGTTGAATAAAAATGATTTTCTGTAAAGCCATTTGTATTAAGGTCATGGACCCAGTTTAGACTGTTTATGCATGAAGATGACTGTATAACTTTGGCTTGGACAGTTGAAAGTATTTCTAAGTAATGTTCACTTCTGTATGGAACTAACATCAACAGAATAGCAAAGTGTCTTATATTTGTGTCATTTTGTGAAGAGAGGAAGGAGTGGAAAATCAAAACATGATGGAATGAAGTGGTTTCTTTTCAAAGAGGGGAAACGGTAGTATAAATGATTCACTTTAAATTCCAGTGACACCTGAGAACTGACTGAAGTTCAGCATACATTGGAAATTAACCAATATGTTTTAAGAGGGAAATGTAAGCTAAGTAGCCTAGTAATTTCAAAAAACAAATATTCCTGGCAGAATTCTACTGACTGACATTTGGGACAATATAAAATGCTATCAACTCTGCTTTGTTCCTGACAAAAAAGATTCAGGGCCTTTTGAGAAGAGTAACTTTCCCAGGTCCAAGAAAATGACTGCTTCAGATATTTGACTTTGATACAATGTAATGAAACTATCATTCATTTTCTGTAAGACAGTTTTGTAATATGTAATGTAAAAATCTTAGCAACATTCATGAACTTGGACTTAAAATCTTTGTTTTCAAAATACACCTTAAAGAATCATAAAAAGATGAAATGTACAAGGGAAATATTTGGAAGTGAAGGATATGTTTATGCCAACGAGTGTGGTAATGCTGTCATCAAATTGCATACATTAAAATGTAGCTTTTGGGCCTGGGATATAGCACAGTGGCACAAGCCCCTTCCTGGCAAGCAGAAGGCCCTGAGTTCGATTCCCAATACAAAAGAAAGAAAAAAAAAAACAAAAAAAAACAGAAAATGTAGCTTTTGGGTGTCAATTTTGCTTTAATAAAGTGGTTTTGAAAAGTTAAAGTCATATATTTTATTCATAAAAGTGTTCATAACAGTAATACATTACAAATAATCTCAAAGTCTATAATAAGAAATTACACAAATAAGTCACAGGTGATAAAAAATTATGCAGTCAGTAAAAAAACTGTTTAAATGAGTTGTTAAAATGAAAGTAAATTATGTTTTCAATCTAAAGTTATATAAAATTATACATGTATATCAAATAATTTCATTATGTAAATATGCTTGTATGTGGAAAAGAGATTTCAAGGAAACAGACCTTTTTAATGATGATTACCATTAATAGGATTACAAATGGTTTTTAGTTATTTATTTTTTCTATTTTTCAAGTATTCTACAGTATATAGTGATGCTTTAATTAGGAAATAAAGATTGTATGAGATATAGTGAAATTAGTGTTTTCTTACAATTTTCTTTTGCAAATAGGAGTGTGTTGGGATGCAAAAGATGTGTTAAGAACAAGAATTTGAAATGGAAATGATTGGTAGCTCTGCAATCTCTCACTGTGAATGGGTAACTGAGTTTTCTATAAGCCCATACAGTAACAATAACACAAGTTCTTTATACACCGCATCAGCTTATCCTTGGTGAAGGAAAAAGACAAAGCTTATTCCTTGTTAAGTGTGAAGAAGACACCATTCAGTTTATGGGTTATCCAACCTACCTATTATAAATATGCATTGGAGGATATGCTTATCACTTAAATGAAGCTCAGGTATCTGGTCTAGGATTAAATGGTTTAGAGGGTGGTGATGGAGAGACATTTGAGTAGCATAGCAGGTAATTATTAGGGGCTAGAAATAGATCTTGGGAAGATGTTGGTCAAAGAATACAAAATTTCTCTTAGACAAATGGAAAAAGTACCATATAGCTATTATACAGCATAGTGATTATAATTAACACCAACATACTGTGTATTTAAAAGTTGCACAAGAGTAGATTTTCAGTGTTCTCACCATAAATATGTGAATTAATATGTATGTTAATTAGCCTGATTTAGCCATTCTAAAGTGTATACAACTTTCAGAAAAAATATGTTGTAGATCAGAAATACATTTTTATTTGTCAACTAATTTTTTAAAAAATAAAATATTAAAAATAATTATGTTACTAATATAATCATGGGGATTTTACCAATGTATCTACTGTCCCAATGAATTAAGTCTGTGTTATCCAAAAAAGAGATTATCCTGCCTATTTTTAACCTAATAAAAATGGCAAGCAGTAAGTATTCTCTGAGCTTGGAGTAAGAAACAAATTCTATGTTGTGAAAATTTCCCCTGTCCAAGAAAAATGCTGGTGTTAAAGAATGGAGAGAAATCTATAACTAACTGTTGTTGATTTATTAATCAAGAATCTTAGTCATACAACCGCAAGGAACTGCCCTCTGCAAACAACCTGAATGAGATTAGGAGGAAACCTTTAATCTTTCTTTCCTAATTAAAGAGAAAACCTAAGAAATGAGAGTGCAGCCTCAATCAACACCTTTATTGTGGCCTTGTGAGAACTGAGCACAGCAGAAAATTTATATAAGATGTACTTGGACTCTGGACCCATGGAGATTGTGAGATAATAAATATGTATTGCTTTAAGTTACCGAATTAATTTTTGTGCAGAAAGAGATATCAAATGCAACTACATTCAAATGATCAAATTCAAAAGCCCTAATAATACTTTTTCTGATGTTGTATACTGAGAAAATAATATTTTTTCTGGTGTTGTATACATGTCACGTAAGCAGTATTTCTTTCAAAAGATGTTAAACCAACACTAATCACTAGAAAACTATCAGACATACCCAAACAACTGGCCTGAATTATTCAAAAATATCAGAGACACAAAACTGAGAGGGCTGGACAACTCTTTTTATTAAGCAGAATTAAAAACATAAGAAAATGAAATGCAATGTGTGACCCTTGACTGGAAACTGGATTGAGAACTAAAAACTAGGCCTAAAAACATTATTTGGGCAATTAATGAAATTTTAATATGGACAAAATTATTCTATCAATGTTAGTTTTTTCACATATGATAACTGTATTAAGGATGTATAGAAGGTGTGGATATTTTTAGAATATAAAAATTGAAGTATTTTGTGAATATGGGTTAACATTATGATGTCTGCAACTAACTTTCATGAGTCTCAGCAAAAGCAGCAACCAACACTACAAAATACTCATGAGCATCCACCCAGCTCTACTGTTATGGCTTTTATCTAGATGTTCTCCAAAGTTTTATGTGCTCATACGTGAGGCTTTTTAGAGGTGGCTGAATTGAGGGTGTGTGATAACTGGATTACTCCACTGACTGGTTTAGTATAGTTCTGCATGTGGTTGAATAGGACTACTGAGAAAGGAAACCCCACCCTGAATGTTAGTAGCAGAAACCAATAGACTTACAGCTCATTTGAACAAAAAGGAAGTGAAGAAAACAGATTATCTACTTTTCTTTCCCCTGCACTACCACGGACTGTCTCTGTTCTGCCATTGTGTGTTCCCTTAGAACCAGGCAACTATGGACTGAAACATTTACAGACTTTGAGCCAAAATAAACCTTTTATTCTTTAACTTGTGGATGCTGAGTATTTTGTTCTACCAACAAGAAAGTCACTAAGACACCTACACACCTGGTGAGGAGGGAGAAGAAAAAGCATGCGAATGCACTTGAAACAAAGTACTAACAATTAGTCAGTCTAGCTGGAGGCTATTATATAGTCCTCATTGAAATGCTATTTAAATTTTTCTAGGAGTTTGATATTTTCAGAATAAATTTGTGGAGAAAACAATGAGACCATGTATGTAAATGGATCACGTATGTTAATATTAAAGGGTAAGTGAAAAGTAAGCCTTTTATACATATAGAATCCCAGTGAGTTTATTTTATTTTTATTAAATTAGAAAACCTTAACATAGTTTTATGAGAATTAGCATAATCTATGTATCATTGAACTGAGACTATTGGCTGCTGTACACATATAGAATCACAATTATTTGTTGAACACTTATATTGCAGGAGCTGTGTACTGAAATATACACTTAGTATAAAATGTTATCTACTTTTAATCCTCAAAAACTTAGTAATAAATTATTATCATCTTTTGTTTCTTGAGTCTATTTCAGATGAAGTGCAGAAATATTCAGGTTGTTTTAAGCAGAGAAAAATATTTATTGACACTCATAATAATGAAGTTATACAAGATCATGTCTACCTTATTTTCTACAGTATTATCATTCCTAAAACAGAGTCTGGAAAACAACAGATGCTCAAAAATATTTGTTGAATCATGAAATCATCCAGGGATATATAGCTTCAGGCATGAGTGTATTTATTGGTTCAAACTGCAGCATCACGATCCAGTATTTTGGACCTATGCTTCCCATTTGCTGTCTTCACTTTCAGTAAGGCTCCTTCTACAGAGTGCCTCTTAGTATCAAGAGATTTATATCTGCATAGATTGTGGTCTATAGCTAGGAAACATCTTACTAAATTATTTGAAGAAATGTCTTAAGCCTCTGAGAGTAAAAATGGTGATGGAAAGACTAGCAGAAAAGCATAGCCTCTCTGAGAACTAGAATCAAGATATACGGAAAACAACATAGTGAAATAAAAAAGAAGCAGAAATATGGGAATCAAGAAAGAGCTGAGAGGAAAATTAAAAACTGCAAAGAAACTGATGACAATATGAAGAAAAGAAGAAAGAAGTCTGGAATGATAATTGCATCTCCTGGGGAGGAAGTCCTGTCTCCACAAGCATAAGATAAATCCAGAAGGGGTTGGCCGCCTTCAGAAAAACCAATGAGTAGTTGTGGTAGTAGTAGCCTCATGAAAATATGGTTTGAAGTTTCACTATGAAAGTGACTCCTTTCACATAGCAGGCTAAGGTCTACATTGTTATTGAAAATCCATTTTCTAATGTTAAGGGCGTTATTGTTGTAGCTGTGATTGATTCTTATGGTGTGTCAATAACCAATTAATATTTGACTTTAACATTATTGCTGATTTCATTTTCCTTGTTAATCATGTCATAGCTGTTGCTTTTAATTGCTTTTTACTATATGCCAATTACAAGTGTGACTTTCTATTATCAAATTACAGTGGTCCACTTTGTCCTCTGAGTGGTGCTGGAGATCAAGCCACCAGAAAGTTGAATACTAAGAAGACCCTCAAGGGTTATGTTGAATACACTGAGAAGGGTTATAGACAGCAAAATATAATCGTACACATGGGCACATCACAGGGTGACAGAATGTAACTGAAGAGATCTCTTTCTTAGTTACAGTTTCATTGCTCTGACTGATCTCCAACCCACAGTACAAAAGCAACAGAAACTTAAGAAAGCAAGGCAGCATGATATTCCCTCAAACTTTTACCTCCCTAAAAGCTGATCTCACAAACATTGGAGGAAAGGATGCTATAGGAACAGAATTCAAAACTTAAATGGTTATAATGTATGAAGAAATAAAAGAAAAAAAAACATAACAAGTGCATAAGATGTTCAATGAACTGAAAGAGCATTTAATTAAACAGATAAATGATTTTCCCAATAAAATGTTCAATACTTAAAGAAGAAGTAATTAATGAAGTTAGGTCAAACAACAAAAGACATGAATGGCCACTTTGGAAAATAGCTAGAAAATATGAAAAGAAACCAAGCAGAGATAGATATGAAAGCATGGGTAGGACTCTTGACCAGTGTGAGGATAATGTCATGAATAGATGACAAAGTGGATATCATAGATCACAAATTTAGTAATATTTCAAAAATGACAAACCTTGATGTAAGTTGGATGAGACAAATATTACATGATTTTTAAAAAACCAGAATTACAGGAAAAAGGGAAAAATTAGAAAAAAACTCAAAATGTATAAGAAATTTATTCACTAAAACCATAGCAGAGGGCATCAGTGGTTACTCACGACACCCATAGTGTGTCTACTGTGGCTGAGCTGAATCCTGGACATCTTCAGGAAGCCTGGCAAGTTGCCACTGAACCTTCCTGACCAATGTGCAAGGCAGGCAGAGCCCTGGGCACCCTCTGGGGTTATGGTGACTACTGCTCACACACACAGTTTTTCTGTGAGTGCTGGGCTGAATGCCAGACACATTTAGGAACTTTGGTGAGCCACTCTAGTGCCTCCCCCACTAGTGTGTGAGGCACATGGAGCCCTGGACAACTTCTGGGGCCTCGGTGGTCACTGACAGAACAACTTGTAACCCCCTCGGAGCTCAGCTGAAACCTGGACAGAGTCAGCGACCATGGGGAGTCCAACTTCACCACTCCCCTGCCAGAGTGGGAAGCTGGCTATGTCTTGGGCAATATCTGAAGCCTTGGTAAATATGACCTGCATCCCCTCTACTCTTGTGGAAGCTAGGTCAAACCACAGATAGTCTCAGGAACTCTGGCAAACCTCCCCCACCCTTTCCACACATGCCTGGGAGCCAACTGAATGCAAGAAAGTTCAGGAGCATCTGGGACCCCACCTTGTCACCACTCACCAGCAAAGGAACTGCACTGAGCATTGTAGAACATCAGACACTCGCCCTGCTGCTCACACACAATCAGTAGAGTGAAGCTGCAGTCCAGGGAACCTCTGCATCTTCAAAAATGACAAAACGAAGAAGCAAAATGCAATCCCAGACCTCCACATCACCAAAAACAAGTCCGGGAAACATCAACATAGAAGAGCCTAGAAGTCATACACCAGAAATTTCTGAAATGATAGCCACTGAAATAAAGAAACAACTCCATCAGGCCATGGAAGACACCAGATCAGGAATAAAGTCTCAGATGAAAACTGAAATGACAACAATAATGAAAGAAATGTTCAACATATCCAAAGACGACATTGACAGGAAAATAGAAAAGTGTAGACAACACATGGAAACCTTGAGTGAACAATATAGAAAAGAAGGAGAAGGTATGAAACAGATTCAAACAGATATTCACGAAATTAAAAATTCCATTGAAACCTGGCAAAACCACCTGAAAGAAGCTGAAGATAGACTTACAAACCTTGAAGACAGCATTGCCACTAATGAATGTGAAAGGAGGAATCTCTTAAGAAGAACAAGGAAGGAAAGAACAATTCAACAACTGCAAGACGAAGCAAAGAAAAACAATGTCAGATTAATAAGTATTGATGAAACAGCACGTGTCAACACAAATGACATAAAAAGTCTATTTGCAGAAATAATACCAGAAAATTTCCCAAGCATGGAAAAAGAATCAGACATTCAGATAAGTGAAGGATATAGACCTCCAGTTAATCATAAGCAAAATAAATCTACACCCAGACATACAGTGATCAAGATCTCAGAAACTCAACAAAAGATCAGAGTATTAAAAACTGTTAGAGAAAAGCAACATATCACCTATAAAGGAAAACTCACCAGAATCATGGCAGACGTCTCAAAACAAATCATCAGGCAAGAAGAGCTTGGAGTGAATTATTTCAGGTCCTGAACGAAAACAACTTTCAACCCAGATTGATGTACCCTGCAAAACTATCCTTCAAATTTAATGGAGAAATAAAATATTTTCATGATAAAGAATAACTGAAGAAATTCAAGAGCAACAAACCAACCCTACAAAGAGTACTAAAAGATATTCTAGAAAGAGATAAAACAGACCGCAACTTCAAGAATAACAACAGAAAGGAACAACCAAGCAGAGCAAGCAAATAAAAGGAGGGAAAAGGAGGATGTAACAGCAGGGAAGTATCAAGACATAGATAATCCAGTACATATCAGTTATAATCATCAATGTAAATGGTCTCAATGAACCAACCAAAAGAAGCAGACTAGCAGAGTGGATCAGAAAACAAAATTCAACCATATGCTGTATGCAAGAAACACATTTAACTCTAAAGGAAATTCATAGAATGAAAATTAAAGAATGAAAAACAATACTCTATGTGAGAGGAACCCAGAAAGAAGTGGGTGTAGCTATGCTGCTTGCAGACAATGTGAACTTCAAACCAAGGACAGTCAAAAGAGATAAAGAAGGTCACTACATACTTGTGAGGGGAAAGCTTGAAGAGGAAGAGACAACAATCATAAGCATCAGTGCATCAAATATAGGAGCACCCACCTATGTAAGACAAATTTTAACAGACACGAAAACTGAAATAAGTAACAATGCAATCATTGCACAGGACTTTAACGCACCATTGTCACAAAGAGATAGAGCAACTATGCAAAAAACATTGGAAAGAAATAACAGAACTTAACCAAACTTGTGAACATATGGACTTAGTAGATCTTTACAGAGTGTTCCACCCAATAGCATCAGAATACACATTCTTCTCAGCTGCACATAGGATGTTCTTTGAAATAGACCATATACTAGTACAAAGAACATGTTTAAGTAAATGCAAAAGAACTGAAATTATCTCATGTATACTATCAGACCATAGTGCAATGAAACTGGAAATTAATGACAAAAGAAAACACTAAAACTGCATAAACAGTTGGAAATTAAATAACATCCTCCTGTATGACCAATGGGTCACAGATGAAATTAAAGTAGAGATTAAACACTAATTACAATCATATGAAAATGTACATAAAACCTACAGGAACCTGTGGGGTGCAATGAAAGCAGTCCTCAGAGGGAAATTTATAGTGGTGAAGTCCTCCCTAAGGAAAACAACAAGAACAAATAAACAATCTTATGGTGCACCTCAAGTTCCTAGAAAAAGAAGAGCAACTCAAACCCAGAACCCAAAGAACACAGAGAATTATAAAGCTCAGAGTAGAAACTAATGCAATGAAGACTTAAAAAATACAAAAATTAATGAATCAAAGAGTTTGTTTTTTGAACGAATAAATAAAATAGATAAACCTCTAGCCAATCTTATCAAAAAAAGGAGAGAAAAAACTGAAATAAACACAATAAAGAATGAAAGGGGTAAAATCACTACACATCCTGAAAAATTCAGATTATCAGTACTTACTTTAAAAATCTTTACTCTCATAGGATAGAAACTACAGAGGAAATGGACAGATTTCTAGATATTAATTATGAAAGCTGAATGAAGAAGATATAAAAATCCCAAATAACTCAATATCAGCCAGTGAAATTGAGAATGTAATTAAAAACTTGCCAATGAAGAAAATCCCAGGTTCCGATGGATCCACAGCTGAATTTTATAAGCAATTTAGGTAAGAGTTAACACCAATTCTTCTCAAACTCTTTAATGCAATTGAAAGGGAAGGAATTCTCCCCAAATCATTCCTGGAGGCAAGTATTATCCTGATACCAAAACCAGAGCAGATGCAAAAATAAAAACCTGAGGCCAATCTCCCTAATGAATATAGATGCAAAAATTCTCAATAAAATACTAGCAAACAGAGTACAACAAATCATCAAGAAGATTATACACCATGACCAAGTGGGACTCATCCCAGGAATGCAGGGATGGTTCAATATATGCAAATCAATTAATGTAATACAGAATGTCAATAGAGTGAAAGAAAAAAATCACATGATCATCTCCATCAATGCAGAAAAAACTTCCATAAAGTCCAACACCCATTCATGATGAAAACCCTCCAGAAAATATGAATAGATGGCTTTTACCTGAAGCTGATCAAAGCCATCTATGATAAACCAACGGCTGACATCATACTAAATGGTCAAAAATTGAAAGCTTTCACTTTAAAATCAGGAACAAGACAAGGATGCCCAGTGTCACCAATCCTATTCAATATAGTTTTGGAAATATTAGCTAAAGCAATTAGACAAGAGAGAGAAATAAAATAATAAGGATTGGAAAGGAAGAAATGAAATTATCATTATTTGCACATGACATGATACATTGCATAGAAGACACAAAAACTCCACCAAAAGGCTCATAGATTTAATAACCAAATTCAATAGCATAGCTGGATACAAAGTTAACATTCAAAAATCAATAACATTCCTGTACACAAGCAACAAACAGACTGAGAGAGAAAGTAGGGAAACCACACCTTTCACAATGGCATCTAAAAAGATGAAATACTTAGGAATCAATTGAACAAAAGAAGTAAAAGATCTGTACAATGAAAATTATAGTGCTCTGAAAAAGAGTTGAAAGAGGATATCAGAAAATGGAAAGATATTCCTTGCTTATGGATAGGAAGAACCAACATTGTGAAAGTAACCATACTTCCAAAATTCTACATATTCAAAGCAATCCCAATTAAAATACCATTAGTATACCTCACTCATCTGGAGAAATCATTCCTAAAGTTCATCTGGAACCAGAAGAGACCTAGAATAGCAAAAGCAATCTTGGGAAACAAAGGAAAGGCAAGAGGGATCACAATCCCTGACTTAAAATTATATTACAAAGCTAATGTGATAAATCAGCATGGTACTGGCACAGAAACAGACCCGAAGATCAGTGGGACAGATTAGAAGATACAGATACAACTACAAACACACTCAGTCACCTTATCTTTGACAAAGGGCCCAAATATGTACAATGGAAGAAAGATAGCCTCTTTAATTAATGGTCTTGGAGAACTGGCTTTCCACATGCCGAAGACTAAAACTAGACCCATGTCTTTCACCATGCACTAAATTAAAGTGAAAATGGATCAAAGATCTAAATATTAAAACAGAAACACTAAATTTATTGCAAAAGAAAGTAGGGAAAAATCTTGACGACATTGGAGTAGGCAGAGAGTTCATGAACAAAAACCAAACTGCATGTGAAATACTTCAAAGTATCAACAACTGGGATCGCATCTT
>NW_004955475.1:6182807-6244422 GCF_000276665.1 Chinchilla lanigera
GGAAACAACCCAGATGCCCATCCACTGAGGAATGGATTAAAAAGTTGTAGTATTTTTATACAATGGAGTATTACTCAGCTATAAAAAAAGATCAACTCAAGGCTTTAGTAGGGAAATGGATGTCACTAGAGACCTTACACATAAGTGAAGTAAATCGGTCCCAGATGTGTAAATATCATATTGTTTCCTTGGTGTAGGAACCTAAAGGACTAGGGAAAACTCAAAATATAGAACAGATGACAGGAAAGGGAAAAAAATTGCTCAAAGGAAGGAGTGACTGGGGTGAGGGAAAGAAGAAAAAAGAAAGAAGGAACACAAAATATAAATACATATATGAGTAGCTGCGATAACTGTATTGCTGATGTGTGATGGTGTACTGAAACGAACAGTTAATGCTTACACATTTTTATATTCTCATCGATTTTGCATGCTTATCTCTGGTAATCTGAGCAACTGATTTGAAGGTAACAATATGCAATGGAATTACAATGGTGAATTCCTACCATCTTGTCTAGTGAAACTCTACATTATCTCTAATGTTTTACCTAATAATTATTTTCTTATTTTCTTTAATGATTTGAACAATCTTCCATTCTTACATCTGGTAATCTGAGCAACATAGTTGAAGGTAGCGATATGTAATATAATAGCTACTGTTTATTCATATTATTTTGTCTTGAAACCCTGTATCACTTTAAATGGTCTTGCTTTGATTTGTTTATGTTTGTGGTACTGGTATGCTCCTGCTGTTCTTCTGTTTGTTTGCTTTTTTCTCATTTACTACTCTCTTTATAATGAAAAGAAGAAAACCATAGCAGAAAATTTTCCAAGTCCAAGGAAAGAATTCAGTATTGAAGTGCAAGAGGTGGAGTGACTGCTCCCTCCCTTTTGGGCTGCCATTTTTTTCCTTATTTTCTTCTTTTTTTTTTTCCTCTATGGAAAACCACAGCCACTAACTGGAACCTCTAGTGACAACAAGGTTAGGGACAAGCCATGGCATTGAGGATTGTTAGAAAACCAACAAAACTACCCTACCACTAGCAGAAGAGAGGTATAGACAGCCTTTCCGGGTCCTTTTTGTGGTGCAGGAAGTTTGTACTTGTAATCCCATGAAAAGTTATGGAATTCTAGTCAGTTAATTCTAATCTACCACTTCCATGGCAACCCATGGCCAGAATAAAGACACTAAGACATATCTGTAGTTATGGGGAGCCAAGGAGTCCTAAGTCCAGCCACAGTGATGGCCATCTGGAACAAAGGCCTCAACCCAATGCTGAACCCAGGTTTTATTAATGCATGAAGAAGGGAGTGGACTGAGGATGAGTGACTGTGAGAATCACGGGAAATAGGTAAGTGCCATGAGCTGGGCTAGATAAGCCTGAAATCACCTTTGCAATTGCAGAGAGAAGGATATGCAGAAAGAGCAATCTACATTACACAATTGAGATAGTATCTAATGTTTTGGGGTTGGTGCTTTAGCTCTGATGTGTAATGTTTGGAGCCCCAGGAAGTCATAGCCTCTATCCCAAGGCTCAATCCCAGCCTACGGTGTGGAGCATTGGCTCACACATCCTGCCTCATCCTGGCTCACTCATGGGAACTATGGGGAGTCCAGGGAAACACACCTGCCATCTCTAAAGATTACCATCAGCACCTCAGCTAACCCAATATGCATTGCTTAAAACCAATTGAAGGGATGAAGAAACGTCCTAGCTAGCTCTGTACATATCAGTACATGAAAACAGCATCAGGTTCAGCCAAAATGGAGGCAATTGCTCCTCTTTCAAGGAGAGTCACTCAGGTGGTCCTCCACAAGAGGGACTAGGACCATGCCACAGCAGCCTGAATAAGTACTTCTCTCCCGTGTGACCAGTGACCAGCAACACAAGCACCCTTGGCCCAGGAAATCAACAACTCCTTCTGATCTGTGATCTGCAGTGCACAGCTGAAGAGTGGGAAACAAGAACTCCCCTGCACTGTGACAACCAGCATGGGACAGACTTTTGACCACTATCACAGTATAGGGGAGTGCTTCTCTGGGGTTTTTGGGGGGTCTTTCTTTTTCAGGTTTATACGTATAGTTTTGTTCTATTCTATTCATCTTTTTTCTCTCTCTCCTTAACTATTTCTCTTGATCTTAGGATATCTTCCTTGTGAGTGAACATTGTTCCTATTCTATCGAACTCACTTTAATAGCCTTGTTTTCTCTTTCCTTCTTTCTCTCTTGCCCTCCTCTCCAACTTCCCAAAGCTTGTATGATCATCCTTTGTCCTCCACTCTTACTTTGGCTATATTTCTCTTCAACTTTCTCTGTAAATGCCTGTAATCCCAGCACTTGGGAGGCTGAGGTAGAAGGATCATGGCGAGTTTGAGGCCAGCCTGGGCTCCAAAGTGAGTTCAAGACCAGCCTGAGACCTTGTCTCAAAAAAACAGATGAAAGCTGTTATAAAACCAGCAAGTAACCTATAAAAGCAGACCAACTGGATATTTCAGCACAAAACTTAATGGTCAAGAGAGCTTGGTATGATTTTTTTCAAGGCATTAAAGAAAATAATTATCAATCCAGACTTCTATATCATGCAAAATTAACCTTCAAAATTGGTGGAGAAATAGGCTTTCTACAACAAAGTACCCTAAAATAATACATGACCACTAACTAAACCAGCATTGCAGAAAATTCTTAAATCCTGGAGATAAGGGTGCATATGAGCACCAACTAGATGTACAAAATGTATACATCTAAATAGGAGAATAGCTAAACAAAAGGAAAAGATATACAAAGATCAGCCTTTGCAAGGACAAGATTCCATAAATACCTTGTAGTAATAACTGTGGGTGTGAGTGATTTCAATTCCCCAAACAAAAGACACAGATTGGCAGACTAGATCAAGAAACAAAATGCAATCAGATTTTGCTTACAGGAAACACACTTCATCCAAAAGTCTGAAAGTGAAAGCATAGAAAGGGATACTCTATTCAATCAGAGCCCTAAAACCAGCAGGAGTAGCTGTCTTATTTTGAAAAAGATGACGTCAAGCCAGAACTGATCAGAAAAGATAAAGACGGCCACTATACACATGTAAAGGGAACAATTCAACAAGAAGTTACAACAATTATAAATGTCTATGCACTGAATGTTGGCACACCCAACTTCATAAAACAAAAATTACTGAACTTAATAAGAAACTTAAGGACTACTGACATATATAATGATAATGGAGGACAATACTCTCCCTCTTACAACTAAGACAGGTTACCAGACAAAAAAATTCAACCAAAATCACCACTGAACATTCAACACCATTGAAACTTATCCAACAACAGAATATAGGATTTTCTTTTTCTATAACACATGGAACTTTTCACAAAATTGTCCACAGCTTAAGCCGTAAATCATGTTTAAATAAATACCAAAAAAATTGAAATAATCCCCTGAATATTAGTGGATGATTGTGGAATAAAGCTGGACATCAACATCAAAAAAAGTAATAGAAACTATACAAGCACATGGAGATTAAATAATATATTATTAAACAATCCAAGGATCACAGAAGAAACCACTAAAGAAATAAAAAAGTTCTTAGAGTCAAATGACAATGGAAGCACAACCTGCCAAATCAAATAGGACATAATGAATGCAATTCAAAGAGGGAGTTATAGTAAATTTTTACATAAAAAGAATAGAGTAATCACAAATCAATTAATGATCTCATTGCTCCAACCAAAAGACCTACACTAGAAGATTGGATCAAAAAACAGGATGGAATCATATTTTGCCTACATGAAGCACACTTTATCCAAAAGACTGAAAGTGAACAAATGGACAAGGATACTCCATTCAACAAGAGCTGAAAACTAAGCAGGGGCAGTAATATTGCTATTTGATGCATCTCAATGTCCTAGAAAGACAAGAATAATTCAAATCTGAAATTAGTAGAAGGAAAGAAACCACAAAGATTAGAGGGTAAATTAAGAAAAATAACAGAGAAAACAATAAAAATGATCAATGAATCAAAGATTTGGGTATTTTTTGAAAGATAGGAAGGAAGTTTGGTGATGAGGGATAAAAGAGGGAGTGGAAGGAAGGGGAAGTAAAAGGATCAAATGTATGCACACACCAATTCCATCACAATGAATGTATTTAACATATAACCCAAAAATATACTGTACTAGTACTATACTATACTATATACTGTAATATAATAAAGTCTTAAGTCTTTATTATATTGGCCATTTGTCTATCTCTGAAACAATTTCTACCATACACACTGTTTTGTTAGACATTTTGAAAGGAAGGCTGTTCCTGACTAGGTGAAATATCCCTGTAAAAAAAGACTTGTTATATTACCTTTCAGGGACATAGTACCTCACAGAAAATGTGGTTCTACCATCATAAATGAGTGCAGTTGGGAAAAACTGATGAGAACTATTATTGGAAATGTTTAACTTCCATAGCACTTTGTATCAGTTGGGGTTTATTAGAGAAACAGATATAACACAAGATACATAAATGTATAAGAAATTACAAGTTTGGCTTACAATGGTCAGCCACAGAGTTGGATGACGAAGCTTGCAGAGGGTGTCTGCATGCTGGAGATTGAAGAGTCCACTCCAAGGTCTGAAGTTTACTGCTGTGTCTGCAAGCCCTTATAAGGAGGCTGATAGTTCTGCGACTGAAAGCTGAAGAATCTATGATGAAGGCCCAAAAGTCTACACCAGAAGACTGAAGATTCCCAGGCAAAAGCCAAACAGTTTGCACCTGAAGCTAGGAGACCACCAAGCTGAAGGTAAAGCATGGAGCTCCTCTAAAGAACCAGAACTCAGTCCTTCCTCATTTCCTTTTTACTGTGTGCAGGTTTCCTGCCCTGAGGGCAGTTGCTTCTCTACACGGACACCATCTCCAGGCCCTCCTCTGGCACAGGCTCAGGATGAATACAAAGTAAGGACCCTGGCTCCCTGCTGAGTCAAATAGTTAACCTTCTAAACTTCTCAAATTGACACAATGAACAACATCCCAGAGCTGTAAGGGCATGTCCTTTTCACCCCAGGAGGTAGAAATGCTGAGACACTTAGCCAAGCCTCTAGACTCCTCAAGTAGACACGATGTATGAACCATAACACACTAGGTACTTAGAAGCCAGAAATGACAGTTGACAACCCACTGGGGTGGAATACTGGGATTCAGGAGTTTACCCCTTCCTGAGCTTTCCTTGAGTCAGAAAACTTTGTAATCTTCTGATCATGGCTATTTGAGGCTTCAGGTAATCTATAAAGACAGTATTGCCTAAAAGGTATAGAACCATTCAAGTATCTTCTTGGAAGGCACAAAAGTCATGAGAACAGCTCCTATCTAAGTGACAATTTTTTATCATAACAAAAGAAGCACCCTGTCAAATGCTATGCCTTGGCCATAATGTCAAACCAGTATGCCACTACAATCCCTTCAAGAACATTAATAAAGCCTAAAAACTGTTGGAAATTATGTACTCAGTATGTATGCCAATGTTCACATATCTGTGATACCTATATTGGTACTAAATATAGTCATTAAAAAATTACTTTCTATGTGGCTTTTTAGCCTCTGAAAACCCCTGGAATGGCATGACAATGAACAAACACCCTCATCATGGTGGTACACTTTGTCCCATGCACTAGACCACCTTCTCCACTAGAACTCATCATAAGAAAGTATTTCATAAAAACACTATTCAGTTTATTCATGTCTGTATAGCCTCAAGTCTATAGCCCAGTTCTGTTAAACACTGGTTGTACCACTATTTTGAGACTCATATGATCTAACATCTGAGGCTATTTGGATAAAAAGTAACTTCAGTTATATGCCAATCAGTATATGAATTGATTGATCCATGTACTTCTTCCAATGAAATTAATCTGTAGTCAGTTTACTGTTATCCAAATTTAATATATTTTCCCTAGAAAGCTATAATTTTTACTCTTTATTATTTTGTTTTTCCACTAGGCTTCCCCACCACAAACTCTACCTTATCACTGTTGTTAGCTATTCATTACCTAAAGACTTGTCATCTGGCTCCTAATAAAAATCTGCAAGCTCCCTTTAGCAATGCAAAGAACAACGCAGGCTTATGATGGAGTGGTAGAACATTCCAGCAGGAAGATTTGTCTATGTCTCCACCTGCTTTGCTATTTAGGGCTATGTAAAGTTACAGAAACTTGAGAACCTTTGACATTCCTGCTGTGAATTCCCCTGCTTATATAATTTTAGCTGCTCAGCTTCCATCACTTCCTCTTTGCCTGAAATGTCAAGACCTTTCCTGTTACCTTACCCTGTCATACTCAGTGATATTAACACAAAATGGAACACTAGAATACAAAGTATGCTCATTTCTGTCATTTCCTTGGCCCATAATTTTTGATTTCTACTTTAAACATTAGCCTTCCTCATTTTATATATTTCTAGGACCCTGACATTCCTACCACACTTATGACCCAGCTCACATCTTCATTTATTATTGCTAATTTCATTCAACATGGGACTTTCTCTAAAACAGACCACGTTCTAGCCCATAGAGCATACCTAACTAAATGCAAAAGAACTGAAATTATCCCACACATATTATCTGACCACAGTGCAATGAAATTGGAAATTAATGACAAAAGGAAGTCTTGTTTTAAAAATTAAATGTTTTAGATAAAGTGTTTCTTGATCACCATCTCCAATTCAAGTGCCCTCTCCAGAAATAACAACTGTTAAAGTTAATAAATGTGCAAATTTGTTAAGTAACTTTCCAGATTATTCTTTATGCGTTTACATACATACATTCACACTTGCAGAAATACTGTGTGTGGTGTTGTATTTATATATTTTTATAAAATTAGCAGCATTCTGAACATATTGTTATTTTGCAATATTTTATTAACCTCCCTACAATGATTGGAGAGCTTTCCATATTACACATCACTTTTATATTTTGAATAGGACACAGAGTATGGATGTATCAAAGTTTTTTTTAACCATTTTACAATCTACAAACATTTAGATTTCATCCAAATTTTCATTATTGCAAAGTGTAATAATGAAAACACATTCACATCTCATGGTGCATAATTTTGTAATTGCTAGGGAAGATATTAAGTACTGAAACTATTATATCACATGGAATATTATTTCAAATGATAATACACACTGATGAACTGTTCCCCAGAGTATGCTTTCAGCAGTTTTCACTGTTTGGTGGATTGACAACTGCTGGTCAAATGGTAATACCCAGTAGAACTGAAACAGCATGATGCTGGATGTGGGAGGCCCACCTAAGAATTGTTGCTGTCAGAATAAGAGGCAGAACTGGAAAGGAAGAAGTTTAGGTGTTATTATGGAGCTGTTGGTTCTCCTGGAGAAGCTTGTTGTGCTGGCTTTCCTGAGGAATTTCGCTGTTCTCATGATCAAAGGAGCTCGGGAACTTGTTGTTGCTGGGAATAGCTGTGATTCATTAGGTTGCGCATTGCTTCCTGGCTCTGGAGGGAAAGATGCTGCGCTGTTCAGTGTCCTGGAGAGGCTTGTCATGCTGGCTTTCCTGAAATGGACATGGCTGTTCTCATTGTCAGCTGTTGCTGAGGATGGCTGTGATATTTTTTGGGTAGCTCTTGTTCTTACTTTGAGCATTGCTTTCTGGCTCCAGTTCAGATCCCTCAGTCGGCTAGCATAGATCCTGCATCCCACTGGCACAGACTTTCTAGCTTCCACCAGTGACCTTTGGGCCTTCCTAGTACAGATCCATGAAACAGGCCTGCATGAGAAATTTTCAGGGCCTCTTGCCCTCCAAGAGAGGTACTGTCATGGGCTCCAGGTCTTCAGCTGCACCCATGCAGGACATTGGCGTAGGATCCAGGACCTCAGCTAGATTATTTTGGTCTTTCCTGTGTAGACAGATACCTGCACTCTCTTTGTATATGACTCTTTGGGTGACTATTATAAAATAATCCTATCAATTGTGTGTCCTCCATTGTTCCCCTTGGAAACCCTGAAAACAACACTCTCAGAAATAAAGTATCAGAGTATGTTTTCCCATGTTCTTTCTTTATGAGGTATCATCAAACTTTTGAAATGATGGCCCTCTCATGGTGAAACATTTGTATCTTATTTTCATTTTGTTGTCTTGATCAACAATGGACCACATATGCAATGGTGTTCCCATAATATTTTACCAAACAGTGATGTAACCATTTTAGTTCATAAAAATGCACTCTATGATGTTTCACAACAACAAAAGACTGAATAAAGTATTTATCTGAGCATCTCCATTACATTAAAAGAGAGAAGAGTGTATATACATATCTGCCAGACAAATATCCATAAATATGCATATTCTGGACATTAATATTTCATATTTTCTGTATGTGGAAATATTATTCCTAGTATCTTACTTATTGCTTGTCATTATTTTTATGTGGTCTTCTAATACATATAACATTAAAAAATACTTATATAATCAAATTTCTCAACCTTTCCACTATGGCATTTTCTGTTTGTGCTTCTGGAAAATCCACTGTACACAAAATTTATAAAGATAGCATACTTTTTTGTGGTATCAGGGATTGAACCCAAGGCCTTTGCACTGACCTACCTCACCAGTCTTTTTCTTAAAATTTTATTTTCAAAGAAGAGTTGTCCAGGTTGGGAGATTATATATATATATATATATATATATATATATATATATATATATATATATATTCCGTGTTCCAAACTCAAAGTTCAATAGAACACAGCAAGTGCAGGAATCAAATAAAGGCTTTGACATTTAGAAGTACTAGCAGGATTTAGTGATGCATTCAATTCTTGAAAGCCTCACAGTATGCAATAAAATATGCAACACCTGAATGATCATTAGGTTGACCAGATGACTCAAGGACAAAGATTATTTTACAAAGAATCATGATGAGCAGTGTCCATGTACACTGTAACTGGAATTTGAGATGGTAGAATCTGTAAGTGCAGAAATCTTCCATACTGAAGGTTCTGTGGTGTAAAGTTATGTAGTTAAAAGAAGAGGAAAAATTTACTGAGCTGCAATAGATATATTTTAGCTACTATATTCTCTCTCAGAACCTTTTCTATTCTCTCTATGAGCCTTTTCTTCATCTAATAAATGAGCTGATTCCTTCTATTCTTAATTAGAGGTGAGGATATAACCTTGCTGAGATGAAGAATGACATACCTATTTCCATAAATGTCTTATTTAACTGTCTTGCATGGCACACAAAGAATTTTTAATGGTTGTGTATTGAATGATTGAATGGATGAATGAATGAAATTTTATAAACTGGTGATATACTTGTTAAGCTGGATAAATCACAGTATCTGATGAAATAAAAACAATTAGACATTTTGGTTCCCTATAAATATAATACTATGCCTTCTACATGATAAGACCTTTACATATTTGTTGACTAATTGAGTGAATTAAAGTTAGTAGATTTAGACTACAACTCATGTTTTCTAGTCAGTACTTTAATGATTTTAATGACAATGTACTGCATTGAGGTTCTCTCTCTGTTTCTCTCTCTTTCTCACACACACATACACACACACATTATTATTATTATTATTATTATTATTATTATTATTACAATAGGAATCTAACTCAGGACCTCGTACTTGCCAGACAGGAGCTGTGCCACTGAGTTATATCCCTGGCTCACACAGGTCATTTTGAATGTAATGTCCCATAGAATGTAAATTGAGGAAGGGGTGTAATTTATTCAATTTGGGCTCTAATACCTCCCATAAATATAAAATTTGGAACACAATAGAACTGTCCATAAAAATAAACATATACAGAAAGGGAAATATGGTCTTCTCAGGTCTTTTCTTCTTTATTTGAGATTTATAGTGTTGGGAAGCTGGGGATGTCTGATTGGGGGTAAATTTAGGTTTGAAAAGTGAAAGTAGTACTCGACCTATCAGAATGCAAATTCAAATTCTTTTTCCCCCAGGGAGATGGATAGGTGGTGTAATTGTTAATTTTAGGTGTCAACTTTACTGGATTAAGAAAAACTTTGATACTTTGAAGAGCATTATTTGGGGTTGTGCCTGTGTGGGTGTTTTCAGAGAAGATTAGCATATGAATCTGAGGGGACTGTTCTGGAACGATCCATTCTCAATGTAGGCAGGCATGATAAAATCAACTAGGGGTTCAGAGAGAATAAAATGAGATAAAAAGCAAATGTTTCTAGTTATCTCCTGAAATAATATACACTCCTCCTCTCTGTTTTTCAGTATCACAATGTCAGGCTCCTTGCTTTTGAACTCCACGATTTTCACCAGAGTCTCCTTTGGTTCTCTAGCCTTTGACTGTGGACTGAGTCACACCACTGGTTTCCTTGGTTGTGGAGCCTTCAGACGTAGACTGAGCTATGCTACTGCAGGGTCTCCAGGTTACAGATGGTTGGTGTCTTAGTATTTCTCAGTTTCCATAGTAATGGGAATCAAGTTTGCTAATAAATCCCCTACCATATGTCAATAACTTCTATTGACTCTGTCTCTGGAAAAGCTTGACTAATACAGGCAGTGAATATCACTCAGCAGGACTCTAGGAAGCTGATGGTTTAACAAATTTCTCAGAAATCATAAATGCCTTGAAGAACTGCAAAACGTGGGAGGTGGCAATAGTCTTTAATGAAGACAGAGAGAAAAGTCATAAGGCTTATGAGACGAAGAAAGAAAAAAAGGGGAGACTTTGGAATTCTTATCTGAAAAAGATCCATTATACAGTTTACTTCATTTAATTTTAATATTGATATATTTAAATTCCTCTATAATATCATCTATTGTTTTTCGTGGTTGTGACTTTTAAAACATTTCCTTTTCTTGTTGGTGCATTTACTATGGGCAAGGCACACAGTGTGGCACTGTAGTTAGACAGAAGAGCAAAAGGTATGGCCAGTACCTTCATATATCCACAGCCTATTGGGGAGACAGATATATCAGAAAATAATTACAATGTAGTACTTGCAGTATAATTACAGAAATATGTACACAACACAGAAATGGTACAGAAAGGTAATAAAATGCCTCCGGAAGTATGAAAATGTTTCAAAGACCAAGTGGTAGCCTGTAAAAAGACAAATAGGAATTTACTTGGCAAACCAGTTGAGGATAAAGTATTATAGGAAGAAAACACAGTCAAGTCAAATTCATAGAAACATAAAATAGAAGGATGACTGCAGGGAATTGCAAAAGGCAAGTGTACGGCTGATGGTTATTAATGGGTAGGGGGTGTTAAGGATCTTGACTATCATTACATAGTTTGAATAGTTGTCCCTTTTAAATCTTACGTTGAAATTTAATGACATTAGAATAATGCTAAGAGGTGGGACTTTGAGGAAGTAATTAGATTATATGAAGTCATAAGGGTGGAGCCCATGACTACATTAGTAGCAGAGTGAGAGAGAACTAAGGAACCAAGCTTGTTCTGTCTTGCCACATGATGCCATGTGATGCCTCAGAACATTGCAGAGACTCCAACAACAAGATTGCCCTCACTAGATATGGCTCTTTGACCTTGAACTCCCTGAACCATTATCTGAATAAACCTTTATTCTTTATGAACTTACCCAATCTGTGGTATTTGCTTATAGCAGAGAAAATGTCCCAAGTCATAATCTTGTGACTGGTACAGAACCATTTAATGATTTAAAATATGGGAGTTGTATGGTCAGATATAGGTTTTGGACAGACTATTTTGGCATCATTGTGGAGAAGCACAAATCCAAATAACCCACTGAGAATACCATTACAATAGTTCATGCAGTAACAGTGATAGCCTGGACCTAGGTAACTGTCACAAAGTTACAGAAGAAAGGATAAATTTAAGAGCTTATTGGAAGGGCTGGGGATATAACTCAGTCGCACAATGCCTGCCTGGCAAGTGCAAGGTTCTCTGTTCAATTCCTGGTACCGAGAGACGGGGGACACTTATTGGAAAGTAAAATCAAGTTCTTACATTCCCATGTGAAATTTTCTAATCGTTATTGATCTTTCACAGCTAGACTTTTCAATAAAGCTATCTGTGCTTCTTAGCAACATTTCCCTATTTTCTTTTTACTTTTTAACTTTCTCTAATCTGGTTTCTGCCTCAAAAACGCTATCCAAGTTTAGTTATTGTAAAGTGCCCAACTATTTACTTGTCAATAAAGCCAATAGACATGTTTTTTAGTCTTCATCATATTGATCTTCCTTTCTTTTTACAGTATTTATTTCTCTTGGACTCTGGACACTAAGTATTCATGGATCTCCTCTTATTGTTCTGCCTGCTCTCCTTTGGCAGTTCGTATCCCTCTAAAGGATGTTTAAATGTTAGTAATCCTCAAGACTGTGGCCTTGCTTCCCTTCTTTTCTGTCTGTATTCTCTCCTTGGGTTATCCTATTCACATTCCTGGTTTCAACAAGCCAATGTAAACAATATGTCATCTATTTGAAGCACACTTTTTATGTACCACTGGGAGCAAAAATGCTTCCAATTAAATTTTAATATCTCAGATTGTACTAATCACAGCACTCCAAGCTTGCCCCTTGTTACAGAGTTCTCAAATAAAAATGTTACTGACATTCGCTTGGTTGTTCAAGCAATGAACAGAAATCTGGCATTCCTTTATACCTTGCCTCATCGCTTCTTACTTCTCATATATAATCATTCTCGGTGTCCTATTTCTTTTACCTCCTAAATAATCCCTGAATATTTCCACTCTTTGATCCTCACTATTATGTACCTAATGGAAGTTATAAACTGCCATTCTGACTGTACCTGAAAAACATCTTAATTGATCTTCTCAAATGTCTAATTTGCTTTAGAACAGGTTGGATGATTTTTTTAAAACCCAAATTTAACCAAATCATATCCATAATGAAACCCTTCAGTAACTCCCTATTAGTCTCAAGAAAATTTCAAAGTTATTTTTGTGGCCTACAAATTGCTGATCCATTGTTCCAGATTTCCATCACACTACTTGGACTGTGGTTTATAAATGCCAACCACACACTATGCTTCATTTTTATTCTCAAATGTGTTACCATTCTTATTGCTTCAGGTCATAGTGTACATGCTGTCTCCTCTGCCAGGACTCTCTAAATTCTCATTAATTAATTAAACCCTATTCATTCCTCAGCCTTCAACTTAAATATCACTTCCTCAGAAAAGTCTTCCATAATCCCAGTCTGTCATAGGTGATCTAATAGCACACTACTCTTTTCACTTTCAGAATTTAAAATTGTAATAAATTAACATTAAGGAACTTCAAATCTGAACAACAGTGAGATTCTACTGCATACCTATTATAATGGATAAAATTCAAAAAACTGACAACAGTAAATGCTCATGAGGATGTGGAGTAACAGGAACTTTCATTCCTTATTTTAACATGAAATTACACAGCTACTGTGGAAAAGAGTCTGGCAGTTTCTTACAAAGTTAAATCCAGTCTTTCCATAATGTCCAGAAATCATGCTACTAGATGTGTACTTAACTGATTGGAAACCTATGTCTACAAAATCTATTATATGAATATTTATAGCAGCTTTGTAATAATCACCAAAAATTGGAAATAACGAAGATATCCTTCAATAGGTGAATGGAGAAATAAATTGATACACAAACGCAGGGAAAGGTTATACAATGATTAAATAAATGAGCTTATCAAGTCACAAAGAACATACTGTCAAGTAAAAACACTGAAAATGTGACATACTGTATGATTACATATGCATAACATTCCAGAAAAGAAAAGAATTACTGATTGTAACAAGATCAATGAATGTCAGTGCTTGTGGTTAGAAGGATGAATAAAGAGGCCACAGGATTTTGAGAGTAGATATTGGCCATTATAAATTTGGATAACTCATAGAAATATACAATAGAAAGAATGAATCTTAGTACTTACTGTGGACTTAAGTCAAAGTAATGTATCAATGTTAATTCATCAGTTGTAACAAATGTATCTCAGTAATGTAAGATCTTAATAGTAGGAGAAGGTGAAGGTATGGGAAAGGATATGGCATAGGTGGGAACTTTCTGTACGTTCATCTAATGTTTTTATAAATCTAATGCTATTCTGAAAACAAAATCTATTAACTAAATGTGTCAGTTATACTTCAAAAATATAATCAATTTAGTGTATAAATCACAGCTTAATATTTTCTTGGCTCTGGGATGAAATCTTCATCAAGGCACACCGTGGAAGGAACTCAGCAAGTATTAGCACAATACTGTAAACAAAATAGATTCTTAGTGTCTGTTAAATGAATGGATATATCAATGATTGACGGTAAACAGAAGTTAAGAAAAGAAATAATTAAGAATTATAGTCAATACATTGCAATTCACTTCAGCTAATATTCTAATTTGTGTTACAGTGTCATTGCATCTGTTTTCTTTAAGCTGTTTTTTTTTTCTTTTGGTTAGAGAACACAAAAAGAAAAAAATATAGAAAGTAAACACATTTGTAATTAAATAAACTAAATAAAAGTATATGCCTTATTAAGGAGAATTATAGCAAAGTTTCTGGCTTTGGTGAATATATGGGATAGTAGCAACGCAGATCTGAGGCAAGTGGGAAATGATAAATTGAGCTTCAGAAGTTGGAGGTACTGTGAGACACATGTTAGGCAGTTTGATACATGGGTCTGGAACTGAGGAAACAAACCTGGGCTATGAACATAAACTTAACATCCATTAGCTCCAGGTGTTGGTTGAAGCTGAGTGAAGGGATGAGATCATCCTGCCATTGCGTGTAACATAAGAAGGAGAGAGGACAAAAGATATATCTTTTTAGAACATCAACACTTAAGGAATAGGCAGAGAAAAACCAGAGAGAAAGGGAGAAGAAAAGTATAAATAAGCTAAAGAAAAATAAAAACCGTATGGTACTTTTAAGGTCAAGAATCAACATTATAGGTGGCACATAAGACAAGTTTTGAATGGTGCCTTTTGGTTTTCTTAAGGAGGACTCTGATAAGATGCTTAGGGAAACAAGCTGATAGGTGAAAGCTTCAAAACCCTAAATAAATAGTCCTCTTTTTCCAAGCTTGCTGAGAAGGGAAGGAGAAAGATAGAGACGATGATAGCTAGAGAAAGATTAGTATCAAGTAAATATTTTCTTCATTATCATGTGAAAAACCTGAATCAGTCTGTATGTTAACAGGATATATCAAAACAAAGTTGTCTCTCTATAAATTATATTGGATTGTTCCAATATACAATTTTGTCCTTGTCACGTGCCAGATGTAAAACCACCCGAGGATGTCTTTTATCAAGTACAAAATAAAGGTTAGAAGGGTCGAACCAAGTTTCCCATAAGGCTATTGCAGCAGTCTACCATGGTAAAATGGAAAGAGTATTGGGTAAAGAATCTGGCAGACCTGTTTTTAGAAACTCACGTTGTCATTTATTAATCTATCTAAACTTTATGTGTAAACCAGCCTCGAAAATCATAACATATTAAAGAAGAGAACGTATGTTGAGAATATGTGTGTGAATGTAATGCCTCCGAGGGTTACCAAACTCTTTGGGGAAGCCATTAAGTTATTTTTAGCTAATGAACACTACTGATAATTTTTATTTAAATTCATTTTATAACAACCGTATAACTTAGATACTCTTATTACTTCCATTTTATAGATAAGGAAACTGAGTCACATGTTGGAAGACTTTCTTAATATCATATAGCTAGGGATTAATTAGTCGAGTAAAGATAGAAAACTAGAGTTTAACTCCAGAATTCTCCAAAATCATTACGCTATGCTATCTCTGGCCCAAAGCCACCTATCTTAATGCAAGTATTCACCAACACCTTTGAAAAAATCTGGTGAACGCTCTCTTTACTCAAACGTACAGAAATGTACACTTGTATGTTTTTATACACTATTTGAAGTAATGCATTCCTAATCTTCACCACTGCCGAAAACCCTTGTCATGTGGCCCTCAGTGATCTCATATTTAAAAAATCTTAGTTCTAAATTTAATTCAATCATTCCTTAACTGTGACTCAGCCTCAACCCGGTCATAAAAGTAATAGCCCAATTCCAGAAAATTGGGAGCAGCTGAAGCTCTCTACTGCCGCCTGCTGAAAGGCCTGCTGTAACGATAAGTACATCGTTATACCTGTATCTTAGCGACTCTTTCTCATATTCGCAAACATTTGCACAAAACGTGAACCCACAGCTACTGGGTCGGCGACCCCAAACGCAGTGATCGGGGCTTGGGGCTACTCTCCAGAGATTACCCGTTATTCTCTGCAGCCGAGCGGGCGTTGCCGCCATTTTAGTTTTTTATCGGAGTGTCTGCATTGCCAGAAATAGGGAGAGAACTTTAGGGATTCGGCAGAGGGTGCTGGAGCATAGCTTTCCCGGGCTAAGGCTGCGGTTTTAGCCCAGTATAACCAAATATCAACTTTCTGATCTGTTCTCTTGGGAGTGGAGTATGGACCGCCTGTTTCCTTTGTAGATTAGATAAATTTTAATATCCACCTTTTCCAACATTTTACCATTCATTATTCCTTGACTTTCTGACGTTCTTTGTTTTTTTTTTTTTTTTTTTTTTTTTTGCACTTTTGAGACAGGGTTTCATTTCACTATACAGTTCAAAAAACACAGAAGACACCCCACTACCCTAATTTAAATCCCACAGTTTAATCCTTTAATATTTTTGCTGTTCACATTTACTATCTGCATCCCTGCAGTCTTTTTTGTTGGCTACCTACCACTTCCACACCTGAAAGTGGTAATCAGAGCACTGGGCTCTAAATCAGATCAGATCTGAATCAAAGTTAAAGCTCTGACAATTTATTAGTTGTGTGACCAATCACATGACCTCTTTGGGTGTGATTTATTTAACTCATGGGAAAGAGTTCAAACTTCATATTTTGACACCAAAAATTTTCACAATTTTATCCCTTCCCTCTCCAATCTGTATCTTTATCATTTTATCGCCAAATACCACTCAATTTACGGTATCTGGCTCCCCTTATTAATTTATATTGGGTTAGATGCTGTTATAATTTCCATCCTAGTATTGTAAAAATGTACCATTAATTATATATTTACTTATATATAAAATTAATGATACATTAATTGATGGTACTCTCCCAGCCTAGCCTGTGAGCTCTTTGAGGACAAGAACCACTGTTAAATCTCCAGGTGCTAGACTAATGTATGGACCTTTGTAGATGCTCAATAAATATTTGGGTTGTTTTCTTTTTTGCATTTTTATTAGTACATGTTTCCAGTACATAACGATTACATTCATTGTGGGGAGTTGGTACATGTACCTATTACATCTTTATTCTATTTTTAATACCCTTGTCTTTTCCTCCAATCTTACCCCTCCCCATCTCTTAGTTGCCTTCCTTTGTGCAATGAATATTTATTGAGTGAATGAAAGATTATGCTTTTGCATCCCTGGTGTTTATCACAATATATTCAGTGAATAAATAAATATGTTCACAAAACATCACTGTCTCCAATATCTCATACTCCTTTCCTTCCTTCTTTAATGCCTTGTCAGATACTAATCATCTTTATCTGGATTATTGGGAAACCTCTTAACTGGTTTCCTATACCTTGTCTTTCTCTCATTACAGTCATTTTCCTTAAAATAGAATTCTGCAGTACTATTCTCTGCTCCAAAAATTTCCAGGACTCCTTATTGTCTACAGGATTAAGTATGAACTTCCTCTGCAAGCAAAAAGACCCTTTTCTGATCTAACCCATAACAGGAATCCAACATGATTACTTTCTATTCCTCAAAACTTGCCTCCTTCCATTTCAAAGATGAACAGGTAAGAGATAAAAAGCATGGAATAATAGGGATGAAATGTGGATGAATTTGAAAAAAGTCATAGTAAAATGATGGATTTCCTTTCATACTGTGTGTCCACTTTTCCACAGTCTTTGTCAAACTTTAAATAATTTTGCCCTAGTTCTAAAAATAATAATAAGCAAAAATAGTTGGGTGCTCCTTGTGTGCCAAACAGTTTTTTCTAAGTGCTTTGTATGCACTGAAGCATTTAGCCCTCATAATAGCATTTGAGTAAGTACAATTTGTGTCCTCTGATCACTTATTATGACACAAAGACGATTTAGGACTAAGTTCAGTGTTACATAACCGGTGCAAAGAGCAGAGCTACAACTAAACCAGTAAGACTCTGAGGCCTGTGGTTTACAGTGTAAGGCATGTTATCAGATCTTCTCAAGGCTCTCATGATATTGTCTGTTTCTAATTCTCTATTTTGTTTTTGATAGCATTCTATAACCTTGTATTGGCCCCTTACACATACAGATATCCCACAAAATTCTGTTCTTTGTATCTCTTTCTCTGTTTGCTCAAATAGGTAACACTTATCTAGCATACTGTACAGCAGAAAGAGCCCTTACATACTTATATACCTCATCTGATTACCTCTTTCAGCATCCAGTTGAGGTATGGACTGTTGTTGCTATTTCACAGATAAGGAAAAAAGACCCAGAAAAGTAACATTATTTGGCCAGTATCCTACAACTGGCAGATGGCAGAGACAGGATATAATCCCAGACAGTTTAACCTAGAAGTCACACCCTTGTAGTTCACTTATTTGTGTTGTTTTGTTTTAGGATTAAAATCCAGATCCCACAGTTAGATTGATGGGTTTAAATCCTAGATTTATTGTTTTCTACCTGTGTGACCATGAGCATATAGCTTCAGCTCTTTAAGCCTCCGTTCCCTCATTTGTAAAATGAAAGAATAATAGTAAATCTGATATAAAGATTGAGTTCATTCATGTAAAACACTTAATGTCAGTTCCCCAGGCAAGGTTGGCGGGAAGTCCAAATCTCCCTTCCTTCCTTTCTTTCTTTCTTTCTTTCTTTCTTTCTTTCTTTCTTTCTTTCTTTCTTTCTCTTTCTTTCTTTCTTTCTTTCTTTCTTTCTTCTGGGGATCACTTTCTAAAATTACTCAGAACTGCTGCCTTTAAGCAGTCCAGAAGAAAAAGGAGAATGGAGACTTCAGTAGTCCCTTATAATTGCTCTCTGATACTCATCATATATTAATTGGTCTCTTCCAGTGTCTAATAATTCTCTTTCCATGTTAAGCACCAAATAGGAGCCCATGTTATTACATAGTGCTATACTGCCCTCTTCTGTGAATTACAGGAAATGAGATAACCATGGAGTTTACAAAGTTTCACAGATGCTTAATAAAGGGCAGGGATCTTATTTATTATCTTTCATTTTCACTACTATGAGGATGACTCCCCAACTCTTACTGTCACTATGAGGGGCTAAGACAGAGGAAATACTTATATTACCCAAAGTTACATAGATAATGAGTTGTGAATCTGATTTGAACTCAAGCCTTTATCATTTTATATACCCAATCTTTTCTCTTTAAATGTTTTATCCTTTATAAAATGCTCAGTAATATAGGCTTTTTATTTCTTACTTCAAAATTGATTTCTCCTTCACAATATCTTCCTGTATTATAGCATATGGTATTTTACTTTTATATTGATTATCTTCATGTTGTTTATGGAGGTATGTGTTATCCTCCCTAGAAGATTTTTTAAGTTAGCTAAATATAAGGAATTCACTTTCCAATTCCTTATAGAGGTGATTTCTAGGAAAGTTGCTACCAAATAGAATCTACAAAAATTCAATAACTTATTTTAAAAGAGAGTAGAGAAAAGCACTAAAATAAATAACTCAGAGCTTCAAGTTAAAAGTACTTCATAATAATAAATGTTTGAAAAAGTTAACATCTTGGAAACAGGATCTGTTTCATATAAAACATGACATTCTTCATAACCTAGCTCAGAGACTAAATTATGGTAAAGATTCAGTAAACATTTGCCCAATTGCTATTTGCTGATGGGCTTCAAATCTAATCATACTATATTTCCTTGCAACAGCTAGAGAAGGAAATGTTCTAATAAGTGAGATTTGCAAGTCATGAAATACTTAACTATTTACACAGAAAATTAATCATGTAGTTTCTGATTTTAGTGTACTAAAATATGGTTTTGATTTGATTTTTCTTACTTATTGGGTATTATATTTAAGAATATCATTACTCTTCACTGCTATAGACAGAGCAAAAGATGTATCTCTAGCTGTGAGCATCACAACCCCTATCAGATAGTTGACCTGAAGCATATAACTTATTTATTGTTTTCTGCTTTCATTTCTAAAAGCTGAATGAGAGCAGTATAGTTAAGTACAATCAATGGCACAGTAACGTGACTGCTTTTTTGGGAATTTAAAAAAATAAATCGAAAGACAAATTGGCTGTGTATAGAGTGATAATTTCATCTTTTAGAAAATGTATACCAATATCAGATGCAAAGTAGTGTAATTAAAAACCCAGTGAACAAGTCAAAGTGTTTCATTCTGAGGACAGTGCAATTGCATGATTGCAGAATCACTGACTAGTTCTATACACCCCACTGAATTTCAGTTTCCTAATCCTCAGAAATGAAGACTACAATGTCTGCCCTAAAGATTGCCATGAGACTCAGTGGAAGTGCTTAATAATTACACTGACATACAAATTAGAAACAGTAGTGTGGTAAGGTATCGCTAGTGTTCTTTTACTTATGAGGAGTCTTCCTGATGCTATCAGTTATTTTAATATTGGTAGCATAAGGCACCATATTGGTTTCATTGTGGGGTTTTAATCTACTATTTACTTATTTATCCATTTATTTATTATTATTTTGAAACAGGGTCTCACTACGCAATTCAGGCTGGCTTTGAGCTTACTTTACACCCTAGGCTTGTCTCGAACTTGTAATGATCCTCCTGCTTCAGCTTCCCAAGAGCCGGGATTACAGGTGTGTGCCACCACAACCAACCTAATCTGCACTTTCATTAGACCTTCAATAAGTCAACTTACAGGATATGAAGGAAGAGAATCCTTTACCATTTCAAGAAACCATGTCAGTATATATTGGGACATACTTGCTCCTGGTCTAATTCACCTTTGTTGAAAAAAGACATTATCTGCAAACACAACACTGTGTTGTTTACTTTACTCCAATTTAAGAGGCCTTTATCAATTTAGTCCTAACTTTTCTCTAAATAGCTTCAATTTAGTACTGGAGGAATACAAAATATCCCAAGGCTAACAGGTGTCCACAAGGAATGTCCACACTAAAACATAATCATCATGCTTCCTAGTATCTGCAGTGTCCTGCTTTGTTGACATTAATCAGAAATTTTGTAGTACTGTCTCAATAATCTAAAGAAGTATAGAAATATCAGGGGATCACATTTTAGCACTGCCATTATCTACAAAAGAATGTATTACAAGAAGTACTCCTTGTTGATGGTAGTGGTCAAGGAAGGGCATGTAAGAACTAGATCCTGAATGATCTTGCATGTTACCCAAGGGGTATAAGGCCTATTTTGTCATAAAGGCATATTACTGAGGGTGTATAATACCCATGTTTATTCTTTAGAATATTTCTTTTGATGAATTATTAAAGATATGTACCAAAGGAGAAAGACACTCCAGGCTGAAAAAGCAGCAGACATAATGGAAATTTTCAGTAGTGGTGGGTTGGGAGAAGCCCCCACATATATGGCTCTAGAAGAGAGATAGAGTTGAGAAGGGAGAGAGAATTGAAGAAGCAGGGTAGTTCAAGGCTGTGAGAGCCTTGTATGCTATGCCAATGAGTCTGAAATTGATTTTTAAAGTAATCTGGAGTCAATGATGAATTTGAATGATTAGTACATCAGAAGATGTCTCTGTTTGCTATAAAGACATTGGTAAAACAGAATTGAAAGCAGAGACAAACAAACTAAAAAGTAATACAGACCAGAAATGACAAGCGTCTACCTGCGCTAGCAAAGTGACAGCACAGACGCTAAAACTGACCAGACTTGACAAAAGTTCAAAAGGAGGGGCAATTTCCAGGTTTGTGACTTCACTGTCATATTTTTAATCTGGTACTTTTATGTGAATGGCATCCAATCTGTATTCATGTAGCTCGATTTTAGAGAAACGAACTCAGTTCCTTTCGAGAGCCATCCATTAGAAGAAGCAACTTGAGTTAGCAGATGTCACAATAATCACTTGAATATTCTAGGTGGTTTCTCTACTGAATGCTTCCCCACCGTAGATTGATATTTTTCACTCAGCAAAATTTCCTGAAAATTCATCAGAGTTGTCTTGCATATCAATATTTATTCCTTTTTAATTATTAAATAGTATTCCATCATATGTATGTATAGTAGATTTCTTAAGCAAGAGCATATGTTCCCATATATGTTTCAGAATAACCTTGTCTGTCTGTAGCATACCTTTCAGGCATTATAATATGATTGACACTGAAAATTTTAGTCATAAACAATATGTATCTCTCATTTATGTTTAATGAGACTTCTGTCTCCAGCATTATTTTCAGCAGCAGCATTTAGCATACAAATTCTGTACATTTTTTCAGTGTTTACCTAAGCATTTCATTTTAATTGAAACATTATTTTCTTTTGCTATTGGTTTATATACGTTATCTCCAAGTATAATTGTGAACTTATCTATTTTTTATGTTAATTCTATCAGTTTTTACTTCATGCATTTTTGGAAACTCTTATTAGTACATATACACTTAGGATTGCTCTGTCTTCTTGGTAGATGGACCATTTGTCATTATGAAATGTACCTGTTTTCCCTAGCAATATTCATTTCTCTTATGTCTGCTTTCTGATACTATGTATTCCTACCTTAATTTGATATTATTATCATATATGTACTCCTACTTTAATCTGGTTAATGTTTGACTGATATACATGTTTTCATCTTTTTACTTTTAACCTACTCAGATCATTATATTTGAAATTATTCTTTTGTGAAATCTTGTGTCATATTTTCATATCTCTTCTGCTAATCTTAGCTTTTTGAATAGTATGTTTAGATCATTTACATTCAAGGAAAATGTTGGTTTTTTCATCTGACATCATATAACTTAATTTATTTTAAATTATTTTTCCTTCTGCTTTCTACTGTGATTATTAATTTGTATTTTTGAATTCCTGTACTCACATTTTATATCATTATAACTTCTTTTCTTGCTACACTTTATTTTTTTATTTGTATCAACCATATTAATACTTGCTTGTTTAAAGGTTGTGATGAAGGTTAATTAAAATCCTTGTCAGATAATTCACACATTTGTGACATCTTAGTGTTGGTATACTAGTTTGCTAAGGCTGCCATAACAAAGTACCATAAATTTGACAGTTTAAGCAAAGAAATATGTTTTCTTAAAATTGTGGAGTTTAAAATTAAAACATTAAGTTGTCAGCAGGCGTAGCTTCATCTCAGGCCTTTGTCCTTGGCTTGTAGATGACAGATTTTGCAGTATTCACGCATAGTCTTCCCTCAATTTCAGCGTTGTCTGTGTCCTAAACACCACTAAACTTCCTGGCAAACATTATTGAGTTCCAGCAGCCTAAAACAATAAATAACCTACTTTCCATCTCTATAGATTGGCATTTTGTAGATATAACACGATACGGGCTCACACAATATATGGTTTTTGTCACTGGTTTCTTTCATTCAACACAAAGTTTTAAAGTTTTGTCTATGTCATAATGTCTGGGTTACTTTTCTCTCGTTGCTCAGACAAAATACCTGACACCCAGAATTAAGGAAGGAAAGGCTTATTTAGCTCACAGTTTGTGGAGATTTCAGTCCACACTCTGCCTCGGAGCCAGAGGGACACATGGCAGAGACAACAGTTCATGGCAGCAGAAAAAAGCAAAAGCAACAAAAGTAAAAAGGAGGAGCAAGAGAGCAAGACTTTTTCCTTCCCTTATATTGTATGCAGACTCCCTGCCCCAGGGTGGGTGTAGCACTCACACCCATAATCCCAGCATTGGCCCATGGATCAATAACAAACTCTAGAAGCCTGCCCCATGACTGCATGAGGCTTTGAGGGGACATCAAGATAAAAACCATAACACATAACATATATCAATGCTTCTGTTGATTCATTGCTGAACAATCTCATGCATGAATATGCCACATTTAATTTATTCCTTCACCAACTGATGAACATTTGGATTGTTTTAAATTTTTACTATTGTGAACAATATTGTTATAAAATTAATGTACTATTTTTGTGTAAATAAATGTGTTTTCAGTTCTTTTAAATATATATCAAGCATAACTGCTGGATCATATAGAAACACTATGATGAACCATTCAAGGAACTGCAAGGCTCTTTCACAAAGGGACTGGACCTGTTTACACTTCCACCAATAGGGTATGATTATTACAAATATCTCCATGTCTTCAACAGTAATTATTGTTAATTTTAAATTTTTGACTATGTATGAAGTTACAGATAATGATGTTAAGTAGCTTTTTATGCATTTATTGGCCATTCTGATGTCTTTTGTAGAGAAGTGTCTATGCCAAATCTTCATCTAGAGGCTGGGGATTTAGCTCAGCAGCACAGCTCCTGCCTGGCAAGCACAAGGTCGTGAGTTCGATTCACCGTACCAGAAAAAAAAAAAAAAAAAGGAAACAAAAATCTTCATCTATTTTAGTTACCTTTTTATTAAATATCTTTAAGTCATAAATTTTTGTTAAGTACAAATCCTTTATAAGATATATGATTTGCAATATTTCTCCCATTTTCTGAGATATCTTTTACTTTCTTTTTTTGTATCAGGAATTGAACTCATGACCTTGCCATTGCCAGGCAGGCTCTTGTGCCATTGAGCTATATGCCCAGGCCTATGCCTTTTACTCTCTTAATGCTATTCTTTGAAACACAAATGTTTTTAATTTTGATCATTTCAGTTTATCCATTTTTTAATTTGTCTTATCACTGTTATATCTAAGAAATAACTCTTTAATCCAAGAACCCAAAGATTTCCAACTGTATATCCTTCAATATTTATAATTTTATCTCATATTTAAGTCTTTAAACCATTATATATGGTAAGAGGTAGGACTCAAAATTCAATTCTTTTACATATAAACATTAAGTTGTACTAGCATTATATTTTGAAAAGACTATTCTTTCTCCATCTAATAATGTTTGCACCTTCATTGAAAATCAATTGACTGTAAATTTAAGAGTTTATTTCTGTCCTCTTTCAACTGTCTCATTTTTCTATATGTTTACCCTTATGCCAGAATCACATATTTTTGATTAGTGTTAATTTGTAGGAAGTTTTAAAATCAAAAAATAGGAGTCCTGTTTGGTGTGGTCATGCACAGCTGTAATCCCAGCACTTGGGAGGCTGAAACAGGAGAAATGCTGCGAGTTCTAGGCCAGCCTGGAGTACATAGTGAGTTCAAATCCAACCTGCACTACAAAGTGAGACCGTGTTTCAAAAAAAATAGAATACGAGTCCTCCAAATTTGTTTTTCCTTTTCAAAGTTGTTTTGAATATTATTGTACACATGAATTTTAGTATAAATTTTATTTTAAGATTTATTGAATTATAATTAATTTCAAAAATTGTACTATTTATTTAAAGTACTCAGTTGATGGGCTTTGACATATGTATATATATACTTATGATAACAACACCACAATGCAATAAACATCCAGTGCTTCCCAAAAACTCCTTGAGTTCTCTGAAGAAAGTAATTGAAGAAGACACTATAAGAGGTGAAAACCTCTTGTATTCATGGATCAGAAGAATTTATATTGCTAAAATAGCCATATAGCTAAAACTGATGTTTAGAATCCTCATCAAAATAACAATAACATTCTTCATAGAACTCAGAAAAGTAATTCAAAAATCTATATAAAAGCACAAAAGACCCAGAATAGCCAAAACAACCCCAAGCAAAAAGAGGAATGCTACACATATTATATCACCTAATGCCAAAATACACTACAGAGGAATAATAGCAACCATAGTGTGATACTGGCACATTCTGAGGGGGTAGAGGTTGAAGTTCATATTCCTGCATGATGATGCTTATACCTCCTAGCAAAATTAGAGGACTTATTTGTGGCATCAGTGGTTAGTTTTGTTTCGGAGCTCAGAATTCAGCTCTCCATATGTCTCTATGATAAGGTAGGGTTAGGGTAGTGAAGGGGAGGTAAGGAAGGAATTCAAGTGCCAGCTATCACCATCTTGCATTGCCTTTTTCTGCCTCATTACCACTGGGTTGAGTGGAACTTTACTTCCCTGCTGCTCCCACTAACCCCGGGAAGAGGCAAGCATGAAGTAAAGTGCTCATAAACACTGCTTAGCACCCCCTTACTTTGCCGTGTCAGATGAGATGCAGGTTCATTTCCCCCACTAGGCTTTTCTGATTTCGCTGCCAGAGGAAGAAGAGTATCAATGACAGTCATTCTTATCACCTCACATTACCTCATTCTGTCCTATTGCTTCCTTGTGAGTTAGGGAGTCAGCATTTTCCTTTGTACTTCTGGTACTGTGATACAGGTAGAGTCTTGCCTCAGGGCATTTGCCTTATTTTCTTGTTGTTGAGTAAAGATGGAAACTCAGCATTACCACTATCAGGACCGTGCTGAAACCACCCCAACGATTGCCAAATGTGAACGTACACTACCTTGCATTGCTGAGAGGAACAGTTTCAGCTTCTTGTTAATCCCTGCTCCTGTTACATTGACAGACTGGAGTACTGAGTAGCATTGCCTTGCATCACCTTGCTCTGCCTCTTTTTCACCAAGTGGGCCCAGGAGTCAGCTCCCTGCTCAGGCCTCCTGACACTGGGGGATGCCAGTAAGCAAAGCAGTTTTTCTTTTGGTGTTTGACTGTGCTCTGTTATTCCACCATTATCCCAATCCTTTGCCTACAAGTAACTGGATTTGAAACTTTTTGTGGTTATGTACCTAATGAATATTTCAGGTCATGAACTTCTTTCAGTGCCTTATCCAGGATATATAAAAGTTTAAAAGGAAGCCCATGGAGATCACTGGTACATTGTTTCTCAACTCTGGAAAAATTTAGGGAGCTTGCCATCTTCTTTCCAGTTTTTAAAGTCTATCTATGTCTGTTTGTTATATTACATCTGGATATTTCTTTGTTGTTTAGTGAGGTCTAGTGAGGAGTGGGATGATTATTCCCATCATAGCCAGAAATAGAAGTCAGTAATCTATGTTCTAACAAGCCCTCCAGCTTATTTTGATGTGTACTTAAGTTTGAGATTCACTGGTTTTATAGTCCTATGATCTCTTTGCACATGTCAGTTGCATTTCAGTTTATAACAGGAGAATCTCAGTGTTGTGTGAAACTAACACTAAACACTAAACAACCACCTAAAAATATCTGATCAGTGGAACCCTGCAATAAGCGGTCCTGCCACTTTAGCTTAGGCACATATAATGATAAGGAGCTCATTTGCCATCAAAACAGCTCATTCAGTCTTTGTTTTTAGATATTTTTATTGGTGCCTGCTTGCAGTACATAATGCTTACCCCCCCCCGGGGAATTTGTACATACACATATCTCATCTTGATCAGTTTTACTCCTGCTTACCCTTCCTCCTTTGTCCAAATTTTTGCTTTCTCCTTTTGTAGATTCCCTCTTTATCTCCATATCTATCTCCCTGCTTCTTATAATATTTATTTTGGTCTTCCAATTGTTATTATTTTGGGTTTTTCATATTAGAGAATCTATGTGCTATTTAATCTTCTTTGTCCAGTTTATTTCACTTTGTATTATTTTCTGCCTTGTCTTTGCTGAAACTTGTTTCTGCAGCTTATTTCAATGCATCTTAACTTTGATCTTATACCAGGTGTCAGACCTTCAAGGCCCAGAAGACAGAGACTACCCCACTCAGGCAGAACTTCTCTAGGCCAAACTTCCCCAATTTAAGAAAACAACTTTCTTATCTCCTCCTCAGCCAAGTAATTTCTTGTGGATATATTCACACTTATTTGAGTTCCCCTTAAAACATGGGCACTCAATAGAATCTAAACAGATAAAGTACCACATATTTTATTCTCAGTCAGTATGTCTTAGTATATTTCACTTAGCACTGGTATCACAAAATATTATGCAATGCAAAATTTCTATGATGAAATAAATCGAGGAAACAGTGCATGCTATCATTCCCTCTTGAAAAATCACAATGCACTTCATTATCTCAGAAAATCAAGAACTCCATTAAAAAGAGAGTGATTTCCTTTCCTTTTGCTCAGTATTTGGTATGTTTAACTGTAGAGTTTCTTGTCATACTAATTTTTATGAATGCCTAGAAGGGTCTTTCTTTAAAAATCCATTTTATATATGTCCTATGTGATATTTTAATTAATTAATTTGTTCTTTCAACTGAATATAAGTTGGTTGATAATTTGCTAGACTGAGTACTGTAAATCTTCAAACATTATTTAATGTTTCTATATATGCAATTTAAAATACATTTATTCTGTTAGCCGCTTCATCCTATTTACGCAGTTTGTAGGTAAGTAAAGGCCACTAGTTTTGTTTATAGATGCCAGTGCTAAATCTCATTTCCTTTCCTCAGTATTTATTTACACATTTTCTTTTATGTATGTATTCTAATTATAACTCTTCTGCTTGATTTTGCCTCATCATTCCAGCTTCTCCAGAGTTTTTGGTTATTTATTCCTAACCTAAACCCTTGTTCTACAATGGACTTTGCAAAGTGATTGATTAATAAATGTGGTTTAATTGAGTAACCTCAGAGGAGATATGTAAGAGTTTCATGTCTATGACTGTTGAAATGAGATCAACTAGCTCTTTTGTTAGGTACAGAAAATATTTAACTGAAGATGCTAATAATGACAAGGAGGTATAGACTTGATAATGGAGAGGCTTTCTGGAGCCTGGGAGGTAGAATTAATAAACCTTGTAATAGTCACTGCAAGCCAAAGATTTTGTAAAATTGAAACTGTGACCAAGAATAATGGTAACAGCAGTGATTATCAGTTCCTTATATATGACTATCTCTTTACAGTTTTCAAAGGATTTTCATATTGATGTTTAGTTTGATCCTCCAAACAACCAATGCAACAGACAATGTGGATTAAAACTGGATTAAACACTAAGTATCACCGTTTTGTATTGCAAATTCTGGTTAGAGGAACCCATGTGAATTATTAGAATTAAAATCCTGCCTTTGGGTATGGTACACTTGACCATCTACATGTGGACGGAGTGTAACAATTACTGAAATCATATCTATTTCAATGAAGCATATTTTTACACATGCCATCTACTTTGTGCAGTTTTTGAGATTTATTACATCCATTTATTGTATAGTGTCTTCCAGTCCATATTCTTTTAAACTGGAGTTTATGATCTGAGCCCTCTCCCTTTATCTGACCCTTTATCGCATATTCCTCTTTTATTTGAATCCTAGAATAACTCCTTGTTAGAGTGATACACTGTGTCGATTTGAGGAATCTAGAGGCTTGGCTAAGTGAGTCAGCAATTCTACATCCTGAGATGGTGTGGGACTGGGCGGAAAGCCAGTATACAATATAAGGGAGGAAAAAAGGCCTGCCCCCCTTTTACTCTTACTGCTTTTGCTGTCTTGTGCTGCCTTGAAATATTGCCCTCATACCATGCCACCATGTCTTGGAGTCAGCTGATTATGGACTGAAATCTCTACAACCTGTGAGCTAAATAAACCTTTCCTTCCTTAATTTTGGGCCTTGTGTATTTTTTCTCAGCAATGTAAGTAATTCTCAGTGGGTCTATTGACAGTTTTGAAGTTATAATAGTACTAGTAGCGGAAGTTGGACTACCCAAAAAACCATGGACTTTCATGATGGGAGTCTCAGGGATTAAGAACAGGGTAAAAAGTGGGAAAATGAGTATTCCTTTGTTCTACTTAAACCAGAACAGCAACGCTTTTCAAAGTCTATTTTACTAGTGGATTTTCCATTTCTTCAAAATGAGAAAAACTTAAATTTTGGACTACAAGTTTATCTTATAAATCCTTTTAAACTTTGACCTTTCGTGATTTTATGATTGAGAATCCAGGATGCATAGGAACAGAATAGAAAGAAAATGGACTTTAGTACTTACGAAGATTGCATTTTGACACTAGGGCTTACTAATTGTGCACTGTTAAGCAAGTTATTTAAGTCACATCAGTTTTCTCATGTAAAAAGTAAAGATGCTGAGTTGATGTGACAGTTTAATGCTGTGATGTTTATTGTTCATTTAGATTTTATTCATGTCAGAAAATATACCAATTGCTCCATACACATTAAAATTTCTTGTCCACAGTATTTATCACTACTTAATATTATATTATATATTTATATTCTCCTATTTTTATCTATATTTCCTTTCAGTATGAGTAGGAACCTCAACTTTATTGTTCAATGAAATAACATATTCAATACCCACACAAATTTTATTGTTTTTTCATCAGTTTAATAAGAAGAAATAAAATTCAGAGGTAAAATAGTTTCTCCCAAATGACACAATTAATACATAGTAGTGATGGGATTCAAACTCCTACCTACATGTTTCTTAAGCAATACTTTTCACATTTATAGTATGTGTCTTTACAGGTGGTGCTAACCGTGAGCATATGTTTGCCTATGTAAAATTTGTCTCATACCTCTACTTACAAGTGTCCTGGGAAGCTCTGTACACATCTGTATAGTAACAAAGTCTTTTCTTCCTTTCTTCATTATAATTGCTATAACCAAATTGCCTATGTGCCTTTTCCTTTCTAGAATATTACTGTAGTTAGAAAATAGTTGTTTACAAACATTTGTGGAAGAATTGGAATTTTGGTGAACAATGATTGCAGTAACAAAAATAGTCTAAATGGCTGCCTTTCAAATCTAGACTGGGATACCTGGAATAAAAGTTTACTCTACTGACTGGGGACCTTTAACTAAGTTTCATGTGGCTTGGAATATCACTGTTGGTGTATCATCTGATATAAACCAAAGTAAATTGTAGTTTGCTGAAGGATAGCTGAAAAGAATGAAGCATAAGATTGTTGAGAGCTAGGCATGTTTTCAGTGCTCAGAATGCCTAATACTGAAGCAAATTCAATAAAAAGGAGAGTTTTGTTGCTATTGCTTTCTTACACTTGTCTAACAAAAGAACCTCACTTACATCTTGGAAATAAGAAATAAATGAAGTGTATTAAAGTAAAGAATTGAGTAGCTTGGCAGGTTATGTGGGCATTTCACTGGAAGCTAAATGACTAATTTTATCCAAAAGATATCAGTAATACATAATTAGGAAGTTTCGTGAAGATCAAGACCTTAAAGCCAATGATGAGTCTCTAATTTTGACAATATAAAGAGAGATAGGGCAACTGTGCTTGAACCTGGAATTAACCAAGAATATATTGCTTCATATTTTGTTGGAAGGAAGGTAATGTTGAGAAGGGGCATGGATTTAGGCTATACAGTGAATTGTGGTCTACACTGGCTTAAAAATTTAAAGAAGACCCTTGATTGCCTAGTGCTGAGATATGGTCCACATAACCTTGGTTTTAAATTATTGGAAGGGTATAGATTCTAAAAAAATTCACACTGCAATCATTATGCCTAAAAATCATACAATTGTCTCAAGATGTTCCACCAAAGCTTTATGTAGTTGTAGGTGGGGTTTTGTCAGAGGTGACTGAATCAAGAGTATGTGATCGATTCATGGCTCAGTGCTAGGATTAAGGATGAGTGATTACTAAATTCAGTCACTGGTTTGGCAAGGCCCTAATCTCAATAACCTAGATAAAACATAAGGGACAGAAAGAGGCTTTTATTTCCCCTCTTTCTTGTTTGCTTTGCTACTTTCTGCCTGCCATAAACTGTTTCTCTTCTGCAATGTATGTCTGCCATGTTACTCTGTTTTGGTCCTGATACAGGGGAAAGAAATTCCCAACCTGCTAGATATCCGGGACAAGTTCATGTTCTCTAAAATCAAAGAATGAATTTTAGGAACAACAGAGATTAAGGGCAGAATATATTTATTGGGGGGAAATAAAGCTTCTGTCCAAGAAAAGGACAGAAGAGGGTGCTGGGGATTTAGCTCAGCAGCACAGTGCCTGCCTGGCAAACATGAAGTCATGAGTTTGATTCCTGGTACTGGGAAAAGAAAAAAAAAAAAAAAAAAAAACAACAAAAAAAGAGAAGGACAGAAGAGGACCCAAGTGGGGTGCCAAGGAACTTGCTTTTTAAAGGGATTTTTTTTATAGGGCAAATCCATAACTTGAGGCCGGTCCAAGGTGGGAAACATGGGAAAATTCAAGGTGGGTATGAGGTGGAAAAAACTATGGTCAACCAGTAAGATTAGAAGCATAATTGCTCAAGTAGAATGGATTAAATTGAGATCAAATGGGGAAGTGAGTCACATGGCAAGAGGGCATGAATACAAAACAGGGTCTTTTCCTACAAGGGGCTGAGTTAGTGACACTTTCTGGTTTTCTCAAGGCGTCAAAGACCTATTTAGAATATAAGTCCCTGAAAAAATAGAATATTAGTCTCTGATGTTCCTTCTTAAGGAGGTAAGTGGGTGCATCTGTTTTATCTTTTGTCTTGAGGTCTGTCCCAAAGCTGGAGGTGTCTGTCTCTCCCACAGTTGCAAGGTAGCGCATCTCCTTCACTGGCTCCTCTGAGGACTTAGCACCATCTGATTGCCTATATTTCTATCTAACTTAATTGCCTACAACAGACCCATCAAATTATATATTGAAACAACTACAAGCTATAAGATAAATGAACTTTTTCTCCTTTAACTTTGGATGTCAGGTATTTTGTCTTAGCAATGAGAGAAAATGAAGGAAGACAAAATTTGGTGCCAAGAGCACAGTCATTTCTGTGACTGTACACAACCATGTGGCTTAGTAGCGTTTGGAGCTGGCTTGTGGGAAGGAAAAGGATTAGGACAGCTTCAGAGATGCAAGGTGAAAAAGTATAGCTGTAACACCTTAGGCTAGGCTTGAACGGAGATTCTGGTAAGAGCTCACAAGACCAGAAAGCTGGCAGAAATGATGCTGATAAAGACCAGGCTTGTGAAATTTCTGCTGGGAAGAAGGATGGCATTGGTTGTTATACTCCAAATGATGTGTGTTGTGGCTTTGGATAAACTTTGTCTGCATTTTACACATGTCCAGTGACGTTGCCTGAGACTGAGATTACAGGAGGCAGAAGAAATTTCAAGACAGTCTAATGTTGAGGCAATGGCATGGCTACTGTTGAGGACATTTGGCCAGATTTATGTTGAGAATCAAGAGCAAGGAGCACAAAAAAATGGTTTAAAGTTTTGAATTTGGCCAGTAAAAAGCTCTACTAAAGTTGGGGGATGCAAAGACAAAAGAGGGGAGAAACTGATTGATGAGAAAGAAGAGAACAGAAAACATGGCCTGAACAGAAGAACCAGCAGGGCTCCATTCTTTGAAGCTTTAAAATTGCAAAAATGAAGGTGTTTGAGAAGACAGCCAACATAGAACCATATTCCAGATGATGGCCTAGGGAAATTATTCCTGGGGATTTGTTTCATAGCCACTGAACCCCTAAATCTAAGAGAGGAGAAAGCCTGGCTACTCCTTCAAGTGGCAGCATGCCTTGGGGTTACCCACTTTGTGCTGGTTTTAGGTGCATGCAAAATGCAAGAGTTGTGGTCTCAGGAAGTTATCCACTTAGATTTCAGAAGACGGCCTAGGAGGCCAGACAGTGTGTCCCTGAGAGGGCAGAGAATGAGACCAAAATAAGACCAAACTACAGCAAGGCAAATGTTATGTCCTGTAATTCCATGTCCAGCATCCAAGGTAATCCATAGGAAGTTGTGAACTCCAAAGGACTTCTGTGGCTCTACCCACACAGTACTTTGGTTTTACCTCTTATGGATTCTCTCTGGTACTGGCTGTGCTCCCTCTATGAAGATTTCTACAGATGATTAATCATTGTTGGTCCAGGCAAGTAGCCGGTAGGCACAGAATCAGGAAGCCCATGAACTTCTCACACCATGGTTCGCAGCTGAATGCCATGAGAACCAGGCAGTGTCCACATTTACTTCCCAGGAACAGAGCAGGCATCCCAGAACACTACTGCCATTGCAGTCTGTGTCTCCACCCTCCATGCCCCCAGAACACACAGGAGACTCTCAAGAAACCCACAAACCTGCTAAAACCGGGGTTGACAAGGGGCAGGGGCACCTCCACATGTGCCCAGTGACATGTGAAACCCCGGAGCAGGAAGTCCACAAAACTGCAGAAGCCATGATTCACATCTGGGTTCCAGGGTTTGCATCTGGGTGGGAGCATAGAAACAGGCAGCTCCTGATCTCTGCCAGCACATCTCCTGTGTGGTTCCTGTGTGAGCTGAGAGTGGCTGGCAGGCACAGAATCAGAAGGCCCACAATCCGCTCACACCACTGTTTGCAGTTGAATGCCATGAGAACCAGGTACAACCTCCATCTACTTCCGGGGAATAGAGCAGGCATCCAAGAAAGCTGCCACCATTGCAGTCTGTGTCTCCACCCTCCGTGTGCCAGGGACACACAGGAGACTGTCTCAAGGAACCCACAAACCTGCTAATATTGGGTTTGGGAGGGGCACACCAGGGGATGCCCAGTGACATGTGAAGCACCAGACCAGGTGGTCCATGAAACTGCTGAAGTTGTGATTTGGGTCTGGGTTCCAGGTTTCCTGTTTGGGCAGGAGCATGGAAACCATGTCTTGCTCCTGTGCTTACAGTGAGAGGCCTGAAGACACAGAATCAGGCAGTCCAAGAAGTGCAGAACCTGCTGTCTGTGTCTGAGCTCTACCTTCACCCTGAACTCCTTGGAGTCACAGTAACAAGTGGTCTGTGATCTCACCACCAATAGAGACCACTTCTGGTTCATACTCATGCCCTGAGCTGATAGGGGAAACTGGATCAGATGGTCTGTGACCTGATGAGCTAGTGATTGGAGTCTGAGACCTGGGAGAACTCGCTAAACTTCACTATCTGCTGGAAGAATCCAGATGAAGCAGTACAGCACAGCAGCCACTGAGGGGCAAGTTTGACCACCAGGAAAAGTAGGGAGGTTAGTGACCTTTGCTGAGCTGACAGGGAGGAAAGGGACTGAGTGCTTTACTACCAACATCAAACATGGCAAGACAAAGGATTAAAATGAAATCTCAGAACTCCCTCTCTCTCAGAACAAGTCCAGGACACATCAACATAGGAGAACTTGGTAAACACACTCCTGTAATTGCTGAAATGATTGCAAGGGAAGTGAAGAAATAACTTCATCAGGCCATAGAAGAGAACAGATCAGAAATAATCTCTCAGGCAAAAAATGAAATGACAATAATAATGAAAGAACTTCTCAGCACATCTAAAGAAAAAACATATAAAAATTAGATGAACATAAGCAATGGACAGAAATGTTAAATGAAAAATATAGAAATGAATTACAATGCATGAAACAGATTCAAAGGGATATTCAGGAAATCAAAGCTTCCACTGAAAGCTGCCAAAACTGCTTGAATGAAGCTGAAGATAGAATTTCAGATTTTGAAGATAGCATGGCAGCTAGTGATCAAGAAAAGAAGAATCTCTTAAAATCAGTGAGGAACCAGGAAAAAACAATTCAACAGCTGCAAGACGAGGCAAAGAGGAATAATGTATTTCTGATAGGAGTCAACAAAAGAGCAGGAGGCAACACAAAGGACATAAAAAGAATATCTAAAGAAATAATAGCAGAAAATTTCCCAAGCATGGAAACAGAACCTGACATACAGTATACGAGGCATATACAACTCCAACTAACCATAATCAAAATAAAACTTCACCCAGACATATAATAGTCAAGATCCCAGATTTACAGCAAAAGAACAGATTATTAAAAGCTGCTAGAGAAAAGAAACAGTGTACCTATAAAGGAAAGCCCATGAGAATCACAGCAGACTTCTCAACAAACACCATTCAATCAAGAAGAGCTTGAAGTGAAGTATTACATGTCCTGAGACAAAACAGCTTCCAACCAAGACTGATGTACCCTACCAAATTTTCCTTCAAACTCAAAGGAGAAATAAAATATTTCCACAACAAAGAATAACTGAACAACTTCACGAGTGCAAAACCATCATTGCAAAGAGTACTAAAAGGTATTCTACACAGAGAAAAACATGACCGCAACTTCAAGAACAACAATAGAAAGGAACCATCAAGAAAAGCAAGCAACTAAACAGGTAGAAAAAGTAGGAAACCACCGACAAGTAAATGACAATGATAAGCCAACATATATTGGTTATAACCATAAATAAAAATGGCCTTAATTCACCAGTCAAAAGAAACAGACAAGCAGAGTGGATTAAGAAACAAAATCCAATGATATGCTGTATAAAGGAAACACATTTTACTCAAAAGGAAATCCATAGACTAAAAGTCAATGGATGGAAAGCAATCCTCCTTGCAAGAGGAACCCAGAAAAAAGCAGGTGTAGGCATTATGTTTGCAGATAATATAAACTTTAAACCAACAACAATCAAAAGAGATAAAGAAGGCCACTACATACTTGTTAGGGTAAAACTGCAAGAGGATGAGATAACAATCATAAACATGTATGCACCAAATATCAGAGCACCAAACTATATAAGACAATCTTAATAAACATGGAAACCCATATAAGTAATAACACTACTGTAATAGGCAAACTTAACACCCCTTTCACAAAAAGACATAGGTCAACAAGACAAAAGATCAGCAAGGAAATAACACTTCTGAAGTAAATCTGTGAACAAATGGACTTAGTCTATGTATAGAGAGTGTTCTACCCTACCACAACAGAATACACACTTTTCTCAGCTGCACATGGGACTTTCTCTAAAAGAGACCACATTAAAGCCCATAGAGCATACCCACCTAAATGCAAAAGAACTGAAATTATCCCATGAGTATTATATGACCACAGTGCAATGAAATTGAAAATTAATGACAAAAGGAATTCCAAAATCTCCATGAAAACTTGGAAATTAAACAACAACCTTTTGAACAACCAATGGGTCACAGAAGAAATTAAAGAAGAAATTAAAAAATACCTACAAACAAATGAAATTGTAAATACAACTTACCAGAATCTATGGGGTGCAATGAAAGAAGTTCTGAGAGGGAAATTTATAACACTGAACTCACACATAAGGAAAGCAGAAAGAGAACAATTAAATACCCTGATGTTGCACCTCAAAATTTTAGAAAAAGAAGAACAAGTAAAACCCAAAGCCCAAAGAAAGGAGGAGATTATAAAGATCAGGGCAGAAATTAATGCAACTGAGAAGAAGAAAACCCTACAAAAAATAAATGAATCAAAGTGTTGGTTCTTTGAAAAAATAAGTAAAATTGATAAACCTCTAGCCAACCTTATCAAAAAAAGAAAGGAAAGAAATCAAATTCATGTAATAAGAAATGAAAAGAATGAAATTACTACAGATTCTACAGAAATTCAGAAGATCATTAATATCTAATTTGAAAATCTTTATTCCCATAAGATAGAAATGGACAGATTCCTAAATATATATGAATTACCAGGATTGAGTCAAGAATATATAAAAATCCTGAATGACCCAATATCAATTAATGAGGTTGAAAATGTGATTAAAAACTTACTGAGAAAGAAAAGCCCAAGGCCTGATGGATTCACAGCAGAATTTTACAAGAAATTCAGAGAATATTTAATATTAGCACTCCTCAAACTCTTCAATGAAATTGAAAAGGAAGCAATTCTCCCTAACTCATTTCTGGAGGCAACTATCATACTGATACCAAAACCAGAGAAAGACCCAACCGAGAAAGAGAACTAAGACCAATCTCTCTAATGATTATAGATGCAAAGATACTCAATAAAATATTAGCAAATAAAATGCAGTAAATCGTCAAGAAACTCATACACCACGACCAAGTTGGATTCATTCCAAGAATGCAGGGATGGTTCAATATGCACAAATCAATTAATGTTATGCATCATATAAATAGAGATAAAGACAAAAACCATATGATCATCTCAATAGATGCAGAAAAAGCTAGCAACAAAGTCCAACATGAAGTTATTATGAAAACTCTACAGAAAATAGGAATAAATGGTCTTTACCTCAACCTGATCAGAGCCTTTTATGAGAAACCAACAGCCAACATCATATTAAATGGACACAAACTGAAAGCTTTTACTTAAAAATCAAGAACAAGACAAGGATATCTGCTGTAACCACTCCTGTTCAACATAGTTCTGGAACCACTAGCCAGAGAATTAGAGAAGAGAGAGCAATAAAAGGAATAAGGATAGGAAAGGATGAAGTAAAACTATCACTGTTTGCAGATAACATGATACTTTACATGGAAGACTCCAAAAACTTCACAAGAAGACTCCTTGAATTAATCAACAGATTTATCAGTGCAGCTGGACACAAAGTCAACACCCAAAAATCAATAGCATTCTTATACACAAACAACAACAGACTGAAATAGAAATTAAGGAAACCATACCTTTCACAATAACATCCAAGAGGAGCTGGGGATTTAGCTCAGCGGCAAAGCGCCTGCCTGGCAAGCACAAGGTCGTGAGTTCAGTTCCCGGTACTGAAGAAAAACAAAAACAAAAACAAAAACAAACAAACAAAAAAAATCCAAGAAATTGAAATATTTAGGAATCAATCCAACAAAAGAAATAAAATATCTATTCAATGAAAACTACAGTACTCTGAAAAAGGAGATCAAAGATGATTTCAGTAAATGGAAAAATATTCCTTGTTCATGGATAGGAAGTACCAACATTGTAAAAATGGCCATACTCCCAAAATTGTTGTGCAGATTCAATGCAATTCCCATTAAACTACAATTAGCATATCTCACAGATCTCGACAAAGCATGCCTTGAATTCATTTTGAGCCAGAAGAGACCCAGAATAGCAAAAGAAATCCTGGGCAACAGGGACAAGTCAGGTGGAATCACAATCCCTGACCTGAAATTACACTTCAAAGCCACTGTAATAAAATCTACCTGGTACTGGCTAAAATACAGATATGAGGATCAATGGAACAGACTGCAAGAAACAGTCACAACTAAAAAAATACACTCAGCCACCTAATCTTTGATAAAGGGGCCAAACAAACTCAGTGGAAGAAAGATAGCCTCTTTAATAAATGGTGCCTGAAAAATTGGCTTACCATCTGCCAAAGACTGAAAATAGACCCAGGTCTATTACCATTCACTAAACTCAAGTCAAAATGGATCACAGATCTCAATATTAAAACAGAAACACTAATCTATTGGAAGAGAAAGTAGGTAAAAACCTTGAAGACATAGGGGTAGGCAGAGAGTTCATAAACAAAAACCAAACTGACAGTGAAATAATTCAAAAAATGAACAAGTGGGATCTCATCCTTCTGAAAAGTTACTGCACATCTAAAGAAATCACCAGGGCTGGGGATTTAGCTAAGTGGCACAGCACCTGCCTGGCAAGCACAAGGTCATGAGTTTGATTCCCGGTACTGGAAAAAAAAACAAAACTAAAGAAATCACCAGCAGAGTAAAAAGAAAACCCACAAATTGGGATAAAAATTTTGTTAACTGTGCCTCAAACAAAGGTCTTCTATCTAGAACATATAAAGAAGTAAAAAATATCAGGACCTCCAAATTCAAAGACCAAATCCAAAAATGGGCAGCTTAGATGAATACACTCTCCTCAGATAAAGATATACAAATGGCAAATAAATACATGAGAAAATGTTCAACATCATCAGTCATTTGAGAAATGCAAATTAAAACAACATTGAGATTTCATGTCACGCCAATGAGAATGGCTAGCATTAAGAAATCAACCAATAAGAAATGCTGGTGAGGCTGTGGAGAAATAAGAACTCTTCCTCTCTACTGGTGGGAATGTAGACTTATGAAACCACTGTGGAAATCAGTTAGTAGACTCCTAAGCAAACTAGGTCTAGAGACCCCATTTAACCCAGCTATTCCCCTTCTGGGTATTTTCCCAGAAGATCTGAAAATGTCATATCACAGCAATGTACTTACACTCTTGTTCATAGCAGCGCAATTTATAATTGCTAAATTGTGGAAGCAACCCAAATGTCCATCCACTGAAGATTGGATAAAATTTGTGGTACTTTTATATAATGGAATATTAATCAGCTATAAAGAAAGATAAATTCAAGGCTTTTATAGGTAAATGGTTACAACTAGAGACCATACTCATAAGTGAAATAAATCAGACCTGAGTATATAAGAATCATATTGTCTCAGTAGTGTAAAACCTGAAAGAGTAAATAAAATCTAGGAGATATGATAGACCTTGTGAAACAGAAGGAAAATGCTTAAAATTAAAGGGCAACTGGGTTGTTGGAAAAGAGAATGGAAGAAGGGGAAATTATGTTATTATGTATATACAGGGTAGCTAACATAGTTGTACAACTCTCTTCTATTGCTCTAGAGAAAGAACTATTAATAATTACTTGTTTCATCAATCTTGTATGTCTCTCTTTGTTTTCTTGAGAAACCACTATGGAGATATCAATAAGTAACACAACAACCATTGTTAATTTCCTACAATTTTATCTGTAACTCTGTTTTGTTTGTGTTGTTCTCATGCTATTTTGTAAATGGATGTCTGTTTGTTAATATGTTTTCCTTCTTTTATTTCTTAAAATAAAAAAAGTAAAGAAGGCAACATTACTTAGCAGTAAACCATTACTTTCTCATTATTTGAAAAAAGGCTTTAAATGTGAATTTTTTTGATAGCAATTATTTTAATATTTGCATTTTTTTCTTAGTTAGGGTCCATAAATTAACACATACCAGTTCAGAAACATTCCATTTATTTTAACATAGTTTGAGTTAACACTTACTGCAGGAGTTCAAGTGTAAAGAGTCCCTCTCCTTAAACATTTCTCCCACCTCAACCTCTCTTGTAGGTGGGTCTACAGATTCATGCTCTCATACCCAGCCTGGCCAAGGGGATCAAAATCATTAAATATCTTGAAGTAAGTTGTAACAAAATTCAAATCCTAGCTTTATGGTATTTATTTTTTGTTTTATAATATAAAAAATATTCCTTTGCTATGTATTTTTATCCATTTGACTTCTCACTGTCATTTTTTAATTATTTATTTTACTTTGTTAACACATGTATTGGTTTATTGAGCTTTCATTCCTTATGGGGAGTTCGTGCATGTACATAAGACAGTTAATTCTTCATTTATCTCTTTTCCCCTTCCTTCCCTTTCTCCTACCCATCTCTTGATCCCCTTTCTGTTTTGTACATGTTTGTAGTACATAATGGTTACATTCTCTGTATGGATTTTGTACATGTACACAATACATTCCACTACAATTTATTCACCCTCTACCCTCTGTTACACCCTTTTTCACTCTATCTCTAGATTCCTTTCCCCTTTGAGAGAGATCTATCTCCCTATTTCCTATTGTTTATCTTTTCTTTTGGTATTTATTTTTACACAAGTTCTCTTATAGAGAAAGCCATGTGATATTTCAGCTTGTGTGTCTGATTTCTTTCAATCAATATTATTACATCTTACCTGAGAAAGAATGGCCATCATCAAGATATCAAAGAATAACTAGTGCTGATTGGCTGCAGAGGAAAATGAAATGCCTCTGCACTATTAGTGGGAATGTATACAAGTATTATCCCTGTGCAAATCAATGTGGAGTTTACTCAAAAATTTGAAAGAAGAAATTTCATTTAAACTAGCTATTCCCTTTCTAGGTACATATTTTTTCAAAAGAGTTAAAGATATGATATTACAGTGGTACAGGCATACCCATGTTTACAGTAACGCAATTCATAGCTAAATCTGGGTAGCAGATTATATGTCCATCACCAGCTAAATGATAAAAAATGTGGTATTCTATACAAAGGAGTACTACTATGCAACAAAGAAATATAAAATTGAGTCATTTGTAGGAAAATGGATGCAATTTGAAACATAATATTAAGGAAATTAATTACCATATTTTAGGTCTGTAAGTTTTATTAAGTGTACCTATTGTTAAGTTTCCTCATTTACCTATTGTTAAGTTTTCTCATCAATAAAACAAGAATATAAATGATTTTTTTTATATTTATTGAGAGAATTGAATGAAATATTGAAAGAAAATGTTTGGTGGAGTGTTTTCCACAGAGGAAGCATTCAAAAAATGATTTCTGTTAGGATTTGGGGGTTGGTGATGTTTTACATTGCAGGATTGACAAAGACTGGAATATCATAAAAAAAATGATAAGACAATAGTTTCCATGTAATTCCTTTATAATTATTTCTCTATATTCAGCAAGTGATCACAAGTCTGTGTTTGATGGGTGTCTTAGCCATTTCCTCATTGTTGGGCCAGAATGCCCAACAGTCACAATTTAGATGTGGAGAGGCTTACTTTGGTTCACATTTTCAGATTACTTGGATGGCTCCAAGGGAGAAACAAGACTTATGGAGATCGCTAAGAAGCAGCCCTGAGCAGGACTTAAATTAACAAATGGGCTTTTCATGCTTACTTGTGAATCTCTCCTAAACCTAGGCTGTTTGTCTGGAAATGGGAGGCAGACTCACAGTATGTGATCCTCTGTGAGTCACTAATCCTTATGAGGCCTACAATGGTGGATGAAGCCAGAAAGCCTCAAAGGATAAAAGAAGATCACAGCCAAGGACACCTGGATCCAACCTCAACTAGATAAAAACTGTACTGTAAGGCATCTCACTTCTGTGTAGACTAACTGAATACCTTACTTGGAGCAGTCTTTGAGTGGTTCCACCTTTCTTAAGTCCACCCCCACTTGTTGTGATAGCTAAATAAATATGAGCAACTCAGAGAAGGTCTTAGTTTTATCACTGAGAGAATCTCAAATTCAGTGAGAGGGCTTTGATCCATCTGGAGCCCTGAAATCATTCCATTCACCTCTTTTTATTTAACCTTCACCATACACTTGTTCAGGAGACTGTGGACCTGATCAGCTCACAATATCTAGGGATATTATTAACTCAATACCTGGCATCCAAACAGGGATATATAGTCCTTGGACTGAAAAATTTTATCCTGAATAAATAAATTTACCTAGAGTGGAAATTGTGACAGACAGAAAAGGCCATCACAGGACAAAAACTTCACCAGGGATGCCTGGAGAAAGGAAGGAAAAGAAGAATTCTACAAGGAATAGGGCTAAGTCTTCCCACTATGAGCAAGCTATTTTTAATCCAGGAGTAAAATGGGCCAAAAATTTTCATCAGAGGAGCAAAGATACATAAAGCTTCTCCAAAGATTGCTTAAATGCTCAGGAGCCTGTGTGCTTAAAAGACCTAATAAAAATGTTATGAGAGCTAAGCAAATATAATCCATAATTTCCCCAGACAGGCACTGTTGATATTGACAATTGGGAATTAGTTGGAAAAAATCTTAAGAAGGCACACGGTACAGGAAAAATAATTTCCCCTGAGACATTCTCAACTTGGTACCTAGTTCATTCAGTTTTGAGTCCATTGCAGAACTTACAGTCAAAAGCCTCTGACTCAGACACCAAGGAAACAAAATAGTTCCTAGGAGAGACACTTAAGCAGGGGCAGGAGCCTTCAAAAGAACATCCCATACTGCTCTACCTAGAAACTTGCAAATTTTAAAGGAAGAGGCAGCCTCAAAAGGAGAAATCATTGGCACCCTTGCTTGCTTCCCAGGTGGAACTCAGCAAAATAATCACAATGAAGATATTGTTTCTCATTTGCATTTTGAAATTCAGATGCTAAAAAGTCTTAAACAAAGTGTTGTTAATAATGGGGTCTATAGCCCATTTACAGCAGGAGTTCTATTGACTGTTTTGGATACATATCAATCGACAACATATATCAGGCATGTAGCACAAACATGCCTGTCTCCTGCTCAATTTATTCATTTTGATGTACAGTTTAAATGTCTTGTTTCAGAGCAAGCTCATAGAAACAGAACAAGTCCTAATCTTTCTCTGGAAATAAGTAAGGAAATGCTTTCTGGGACAGGATGCTATGCACTCTTTTGGGATCAGCTCCAAGGTCCTGATGAGCTATACTCACAATCAGCAGATTTACTAAAAAGGGTACGAGCAGCTATTACAGAGGATGGGACTCCTGTGCAGTTCTTCTTACACATCCTTCAAGGCCCCAAGGAACACTTTACTCAATTTGTGGCTAGATTACAAGAAGCCATTCACAGACAGGTTACAAACACACATGATGCAGACATTCTAATTCTACAATTGGCACATGTGAATGCTAATCAAGACAGCAGGCAATCTTTAAATCCTGTAAAATCAACCAATGATCTGATGACATATATTTGATCTTGTCAGGGTACTGGAACAGAATCATATAAGAAAACCATCATGGCTCAGGTTATGGCTGGTTTAAATAATACAGGAGGGGTAATATAAAATATTTTAACTGTGGAAAAATGGAACATACTAGAAAAAATTAGAGTTCTTGCTGGATCTAATGGGACAGTTGCTGTGACTGAAACAGGTCAAAGGAGCAATGCTTCTGGCACAGAAGGGTTTGGGTCCTGCTCCCGGACCTTGTCTGAAATGCCAAAATGGGAGACATTGAGCCAGATATTGTCATTCTAAAATCAATAAGGATGGTACACCGTTACCAAAAAATGAGATAAAGGTATTTCCTCAGGCTGGCCAAACACTAGGGGAAATATAACTTGTGAGTCAGAATATCAGTCAACTTTATCCAGTGCAAACACACCAGCAGATTCTACAAAAACTCAAAGGTAGCTCACTGAAGAGATATAAATTCCCTCACCTGGGGAACAATGCAAAGTACAGGATTAGATCTTCCCATAGCTTGCAGAATCACCCTTAATGGGGGTGACATATATACCTGAATTCCCACAGGACTTTGAGGTCCACCACCTGAGGGAAGAGTTGGTCTTGTATTGGGCAAGGCTGATCTAAATTTAAAAGGAATAACTACCGGGCTTATTTTGATTGATAGTGATGGTCAAGATGAAATACAAGGTTTTGCATGTGCTATGGATCTCTGGGTTTTTGAACAGTGAGAAAAATGTGGCACAATTGATTTTGTTACTTATAGATAAACCTTCGTTTGTTAAATATAGACAGTTCATAAGGGAACAAGAGACTCAGAACAAGACTACAAAAAGAGAAATTTATTTTACTCTGAGAGTGACAAAACAGGGCTATGTGTTTTATAAAGATTAATGGAAAATGCTTGGAAGGGCTAATAGACACTGGTGTGTACATATCTGTACTTGCATTAGAACAATGGCCCAGCACGTGGCCAACACAAAAGGCCTTTACCTCCTTAATAGAACTGTGATCCCCCAGCAGGTACTACAAAAATGCCTCACCACTGCCTTATGAGGGGCCAGACAAGCAAAAGTGCTTCTTTTTAATTACATAGTTCCTATTCCAGTCAATTTGTGGGGAAGGGAGCTATTACACAAGTGAAAATTAATACTGACCAATTATTCTGATCTTAACTTTAAACAAATTCTGATTTTGAAAGTAAACAAGGAGACTTGAATCCTAAAATTAGACAAATGATGATTAGCATTGGATATCAAAAAGAGAGACGGCTAGGAAAGAACTTACAGGGAATCAAACAGCCTGTAAGGACTACATTTAAGGACAACAGGCATGATATCAGATATCAACAGTTTTTTTTAACAAGGAGCATTGATGCTTTTCCCCCTAAAACACTTCTGCCTTTACAATGGAAAATTGAGGAGCCTGGTTGGGTAGATAAGTGGCCCCTTAATAGGGTGAAACTCATCCAACTACACAAATTAGTTGAAGAACAATTCCAGCTAGGACATTTAGAAAACTTAGTTAATCTTTGAAATACTCTTGTCTTTGTTATTACAAAGAAATCAGGCAAATGGAAGATATTGCAAGATTTAAGAGCTGTAAATGTTTTCCTACTTCCTATAGGGGTGCTGCAACCAGGATTGCCAAACCCAACTGCAGTTCCCAGAGACTGGCCCCTTATCATAATTGATTTAAAGACTACTTTTTAAACATTACTCTTTCTCCCACAGATAGGCTGCATTTTGCCTTTTCTGTACCTATTTTAAACTTTAAAGAGCTAATGCAGTGATATCAATGGATCACATTACCTAAAGGAATGCAAAATACCCTGACTATGTTCCAGCTATTTATATTGCAAGCCTTACAAAGAGATAGAGAAGACTATCCTTCTGTTTACATAATTCTTTATATGGATGATATTTTGCTGGCAGCTACAATTAAAGAACATGACCTCTTTGCAGAGATAAAATGAGATTTGATAACCTTTGGTCGCTGCTTTGCTCCAGACATGGTACAATTGTCCAGTCCTCTTTGTTACCTGGGAACACTAGTGAGTAGTAGTGCAGTAAGACAACAAAAGCTACAGTTTTGTCAAGATCATTGAAAAACTCTAAATGTTTTTCAAAATTATTAGGAAATATAAGTTGGATGAGGTCATAACTGGGTATTGCTACTAATCAATTAAAACATTTAAATAATACTCTACAGGGAGATCCAGCTAGTTTATCTACTGAGGCTTGAACGGAACTATTTTTGCTGGAAAAAATGTTACAACAGCATCAAACTTTTACTATAAACACAAATTATCATTTATTCTTTATATTTTAAATACTCCTCATTCCCCAACATGTCTTATAGGTAGTTTTATAATAAACAAATTTATCCTATTGAATGGCTTTTCCTTTCTAATCAGTTAATCAAAATACTGCAATTATATATAGAACAAATGGCCAAGGTTGTCACTAGGGGATGGACAAGATCTAAACAATTCTTTGGTGTTGTAATTGTATTGCCTATTGATTTAAATCAATATTTGACTCTGCTACAACAAACTCTATACTGGCAAGTAGCATCTGCAGATTTTATACAGCAAATTGATAATTGTTTTCTCAGTGATGCTATCTTTCAATTTTTTCTCAAGCGCTCATATATTATTCCAAATATTAGTAAATTTGAACCTATTTCTGATGCAGTAGTCTATTTTACTGATGGTTCATCAAGGGGCAAGGGCATCCTTTGTAGTAAGGATTATCAAGAAGTAATAGAGACTCTAAGACTTTCTGCAAAAAGGTCTGAAATCACTGCTATTTTATTTGTCATACAACAATTAACTCTAAACATGTTAACATAATTAGTGATTCAGCCTATGCAGTCTACCTTACTCAGACACTTGAGAGTGCCACCCTATGATCAACTTTAGATTTGCTTCTATTTAATTTGTTTCTCAAGCTACAAAAGGCAATTCATAATCAAATGGCATCCTTTTGTATGGGACACCTAAAGTCTCATTCTTATTTTCCAGAAAGTCTCATTCTGGATTTTTAACAAATAGGAATCATCAAGCTGATTCATTAATCACTTTTACTACTCCATTTGATGAAGCTAGACAATCTCATTCATGCCATCGTTAAAATAGTAAGGCTTTAAACAATGAATATCAATTATCCAGGTCTCAAACAAGACAAATGATTATGTCCTGTCCTACTTGTCAAAAGGTTCCTACGCCCATGCCTCAAGAGATCAGTAACCCCAGAGGTTTAGAATGTAATATTATTTGGCAAATGGACATTACACACCTTTCCCGTTTTGACAAACTGCAATATATTCATGTATTTATTGATATATATTCTCATTTGATTCATGCAACTTGCCACATACGAGAAAAATTGGCCATGTTCAACAACATTGCTTGTCAGCATTTGCTTCTAAAGGTATTCCACACACCACAAAGACTGACAATGGGCCTTCATTTGTTAGTAAACCATTACAATCTTTTTTTCAACTATGGTACATTAAACTATGGTACATTTCAACTATGGTATATTTTTCAACTATGGTACATTTTCAACTATGGTACAGAAATCCCTTATAACCCTCAAAGAAAGCAATTGTAGAAATAGCACACCTATCTCTTAAAACTCAATTACAAAAACAAAAATTATCCCCACAAGCACAGTTAGATTTATCTCTTTTACTCAAAACCTTTCAAATCCAGCTACAGACAATAAGTTGACCCCTGTGAAACTACATCTATCAACATCCCACAATGATGTCCAACATAGGGCTGGAGTGCTTTGGAAAGACATGAACACAGGGAAATGGGAAGAACCAGTTCAGCTGATAACGTGGGGAAGAAGTTATTCTTGTATCCTAACAGGTGATTGATCCACAAAGTGGCAACCATCCAGGAATGTAGAACCTTGGCAGGAGTCATGACCAACCCTGGAGACAGTCCCATGTGATTGCTTTACCTATCTGAGGCCTCCAGAGGATGAGCCTGTACCATGAGCCTTGTCCCGAGGGACTTGCCAATCAGACAGGTAATCTACCATCAACCCCTGAAAATCTTTTGATTGCCTTAATGGACTCACTGGAAATATGTTATGCATAAAGCTAGTTCCAGGAGCAGAGTGTTGGACTTATGCTCCTAATCCACCATTATTCAGACCCATTACTTGGGCAGATTCTTCACCTGAGATTCATCATGAACCAGACACAACTGGCCCTAAACTGGAAAAATGTTTCTATTATTTTCAAATTTGTCTCATAAGAGATCTGTGCTAATGGACTTATTTTAAAAGGTTCTGACTATTCTTTTTATAATTACAAACAAAAAAATTATAAAAATTGTTATAATTCAATTTGACAAAAATGTATTTGAGTACACTTTGATTTTATTAGCAAATTTTCCTGTGTGTGTCTTTTTTTGTTCATCTCTCTGTCTAATCTGTAAACAAGTGTTTTATTTGAGTTCAACAAATTTTTCTTTTTGTGTTTTTTTGTATTTTTGAACTATTTGTCTATAATTTAATTTGGCTTATGCATGAATGTCATCTAAAATTAAGGATATGCTTCCACCAAGTTTATCAGCTGATCAAAATGATGTCAAAATTGGTTTTATAAAGGTCATGCATATTGTTGTTTATGTATTATGACTTCAGAGTCTCTCATTGTTCAAATTTAATGTGGTAGGTATTGAGACTGCATTTTCATGGGTTATCAAATATTTATTAAAATAACTAAAAGAAAACCCCTTAGAATGCAGAGAAACTATTGGATAGGACACTGATTGATGAATAAGAAAGAAGCTGCCTGGAAACATTCTTCCAGTCCTTGTTCATCAATGGGAAGCCTCAATAATCTCCATAGCCTCATGGGAGACACTCCAATAAATATTGCTCAAAATATTTCATTTTGATATATTTACAGTGGTTATCATAAAAAGGTTAAGTTTTTAAAAACAAGACAGTAAGGTTTTATGATTAAAAGATATTTTTGGTACAAAACTAAATTAAGAAACATAATAATGACAATTCATTATTGCTAATTTCATGGTACACTTAATGTATTCATGCCTTCCAAATGTACATATTCTAAAATGCAAAACTGGGATTGTTTATAGTGATAGAATTCTGACTTTCTCTTATGCCCCAGATATTTGTAGTAAGAGGTTCATGTCAAGCCAACATAAGGTCATCAGTCAAATGATAATTTTTAGCAAAAAACTACGTTATGTGTATTTTATGTATGTGTCACTACATTTAGAAATACTTAGATAGTGAGTAGCCCAGACAACGTTACAAACTTCTTCAATGGCATCCTATTTTTTTGTTTGTTTGTTTTTGTTTTTCTGGTACCGGGAATCGAACTCATGACCTCGTGTTTGCCAGGCAAACGCTGTGCCACTGAGCTAAATCTCCAGCCCACAATGACATCTTATTAAAGGACAACAAATTAGGTAAAAGTTTCTCATGTATTGGGTAGGGATGATTGACTAAAAAGGTTATTCTATTCTAAGATGGAGATTTAAATGTATTTCTAAAATGCCATTCTGCCTGTTATGCCACACTACTATGTATGGCTTTTGATTTACAATTTTCTCTGTGAAACTATATAACTGTTGTCTGTTAACATTCCATAGGGACTCAACTACTAGAACATCCTTGGTTGTTAAAACATAACAGTTCTCTGGCTATACTTTATATTTCAAGGTGCTCCCTCTACAATGGAATGTCATTGACCTTCTCTTGTGGATGTTCAACAACTGAAGTTTGGAGACCAAAAATTATACAGATAGATGGGCTAGGAGGATAACCAATATTTTGGTCCTAGCTCTCTCAGGTCAATGAGGGACCCAGAAAATAGAAGAACCTTTGCTCTAACATCCTATCACTCAGTTGAGTCCCTGAACTTCTGATCAAGGAGATTGTGGGACCACAGTAGAAATTGAGTCTATGGTGCATAATGTGCCTAAGAAGAATCACCATGAGAGAAGTTTCCCAAGCTATCAGAGAAAGAAACTTGGTCAAACAATGGCTGTGACTAATCCACAGGGCTAACACTGACAGAATTGAGGGGCACTGTACATGATTTCAAGGTACATCCTGAAGAGATTTAGGTGAACTTGATAGATAGTAAGAGGTTAATTATAATTAATAGAAGTCTCATTTTAACTTAGTCCTAAACATCCAGTAGAAAAGTAGAACCACAAGATGTATAAAATGCCATAATAATACTAATTTCTCAAAAAAAGTGGTTATTCTTGCCTAAAGACTACCAAACTCCAAGTAACCATACAGATAAAACCAGCAAAAAAGTATGGTAGATTCTTCTACCAGGATCCACCAGAACCACCTCATAAAGAGATTTCATAACATATCATAAATCATTATTATGGATGCCATCCTGGAACATGTTGTCATAGAAACATGAAATTCTCAAACCAGTGGTGAAGTCTGCTGTCAACAGACCCATCACGGATTCTACAATGAACTGATTATATTAACATGCTTGCACCTTCTACTTCTGTTGTTAATCTACCACAGGGGATGTCAAACCAATACTGCAAGCCATGTTTAAACTGCTGTAATTACAAAAACAAAAGGAGGAATTGATAGAGACCACTACAAAGCAGCCTTGAGCAGGACTTAAATTAATCAATGGGCTTTCCATGTTTACTTTTACATCTGTCCTAAACCTAGGCTGTTTGTCTGAAAATGAGAGGCAGACTCATAGTATTAGCTAATACTCACATTCTAGTTGACTACCTATTCACAATGAGAAGCAAATAAGGGAAATGGTAACACTACCTTATCTAGCTGGACAATACTGTAAAATGAGAAGAATGGTGTGAATGGGACGAAAAGAGAAGAAAGAGACATTCTAGACTGTCACAATGCTCTACGAAAATAACTAATTCTGTCTATATATTTTATATACTACCATTTTAAAAATGATGTAAGATGTGTAGCACACGTTGGGAGGTTTGGTCACAGGCATGTAAAAAGCATAGATCATGTCAGCTGTTAGCCAACTGGCAAACTGACTTCTCCTTAGAGAGAGCCAAAATTTCCTACACGCACTCCTTTTTTGTGGAAGGTCAGTGTGTACAAGTTTGGTTCAAGCTGGGGTGGAATGGGACTGCAGAGATCTTCAAAGACCATTGCAATTAGTGTCTATGCAAATGAACACCAAGACCAATTTGTCCTAAGCATTTATTGTTGACTGTGCTCTATTTTGGCAATACATGTCTGTAGCAATACATGTCAAAATTTATTTCTAATATTTAAAAATTTTCCTAACTATTAAAGGAAAGCAATTTTATTGTGGAAGTTGATAAAGTACAAAATACCAAACATTTATGACAAAAATTTACAGAATTTATGGAATTAACTAATACATCTAGCTTCATAACAGTCCTATGAAATAGATATCTTTTGGATTTCTATACTTTGGTGAAGGAAACTCAGATTCAATTTTCTTACTCAAGCTCAAAATGTTTATGTATGGTACAGCTAGAATTTGAGGCCTACTTTATCTAAATCTAAAGTTTTTTATAAACATGTTATAAAAGTTAAATGCAACATATACAAAGAGAGAGAGAGAAAAAGATCCATTTATTATTTCATTATTCATAATTAATCACTGATCATTTTCTAGGCATGTTTTAGAATATATATATATATATATATATATATATATATATATATATATATCTCAGAACCAATAGATTTGAAAGGAAATGTGAAGTCTTACCTTATCATTTTCATGAATTAATTGATGAAAGGAGTGCAAGGAATTGTTCTAGTTCATGATCCATTATAAAAATAGACAAAAGTTTCATAAAATACTGACACTGAAATAAAAATGCTACAATATCTATCATTTAAACATAGCCACTATTGAGTACATTGACTACCATCTAAAAATATGCACATTTTTAAAGAGGTGGGGAGAGAATATGAAGGAAAGGCTATTAAAAAAGAAGGAGTAAAGCAAAGGGGAGACAGGAATACGGAAGTAATGAGGGTCATGGAAATGGGGGTGTGGTATGTGCTTGTTGGAATATGACTAAACAAAACCCACTATTTTCTATGACTAATATGCATAATTAAATAAAAGAATGCCTGCAAACTCTGCATTTATTAGCATGTTAACAATCAGAATTCTGCTTACTTTGCTGGTCATCTCATTATGGTACAATTTCTGTTTTAAACTAGAACACTATACTCTTAAATATATGCTGCTGTTTCATACATTTACAGTTTCTTGTTTTCCAGTATCTTAAATAATGTTTCAGTAAATATATCTTTTCACATATATTTATGAAATTTATAGAACTTCACACATATTTTTTTTTCTAAGAATAAATAATGCAGTTCTATATAACAAAACACAAATATATTTAGAGCAATGTTAAAATTTGACTTCTGAGATGAAGCTAATTTGGAATAAGGACAAGTCACTGCAAAATGTCTTCAAAATATTGCAAATAATATCCTCATCACTACTGACAAGGATTTATTGGTAAAATACAGAAATTTAAAGAACAGTCTTTGGGCCATCTGTCAAATTTTTAAAAATATTTTCAAAATAAATTAAATGAAAATAATTCACAAAGATCCAAAATAATCTTTTGGGGCTGGGGATTTAGCTCAGCGGCAAAGCGCCTGCCTGGCAAGTGCAAGGTCGTGAGTTCGGTTCCCGGTACTGGAGAAAAACCAAAAAAACAAAACAAAACAAAACAAAACAAACGAGCAAAAAAACCAAAATAATCTCCTTTCTCATAATATGATGCAAATAAGAAAAACACCTTTTATAAATAAAAATTAAGCCCTGTGGCAGAACTTAGACAAATATTCAGTAAACTTCTATTTCCCTTTTCTTTCTGAGCACACATCTTAGACTACATTTCCAAGCTCCTTTACCGTTAATGGGGACCAAACACAAAGCTATAACAAAAAAAAATGCAAGTGAAAGTGTTTTGTGCCACTTCCAGGACTTACCCCAAATATTTCCACATATGACCTTCTACATTATCTTTTACCACTTGTTGGATACACACGATCAGAGTAACTTAGCCAGCTGTGAATTAAAGGTGGAAAAACCAAATATAGAAAGAGAGAGTTCAAGTCTCTAGATCAACATTTGAAAGAAAGCCACTGCTTGTAACATTTATTTTCTATCTTTTGGGAATAAGAAGTACATTTCTACTATGTAAGGGTTATTAAAAATTGGGGGTTTATTTGTTACAGTAGTGTTTCCTGAAGAAATATATGGTCTTCAATGAAATGCACTGAAAATCCTTGCAATAGTCAAAAAAAGTTAACAAAAAGAAATAAACCTCTTTAAGTGATGAAAAAGTATTCAAATTAAGACTGAATTTTAGATCAAAGCATCATTAGGTAAACTTTTCTAGTAATAGGACCAAAGGTGACTAGGAAATGGAAGTGTTATGAAACAGGAAAGAGTTTGGTTAAGAGCATTTGAAATGGGAAAAGTTTAATTTTAATAACTAGAAAAAAGACTTGAAATAATATTCGAATTCTATGTGAAGGACAATGAAAGAGGAATAAGGAATAAGGAAGAAGTCAAAAACGTGAGAGAAAACTAAGACAAAATGAAATGGAGACAGACATGCAATAACTGAAATATCTATTCTAATGATAATGCCGCTTTAATCCCTCTTTGCTGATAGTTGGCCTTTTCTAAGAATAGTTTCTTTGGCCTCAGCCTCTTTTATGGAAAGGAAGCCAGAACTCTTCCACCATAGTTTTTTTTTTTTTTCCCATGAGATCCTGGCATCATAGACACAGCTAATTAGATCCAGAATTTGAGCAACTTGAAGCAAAACCAGTCATTTATATGCTTCATACGCTCATGGGCAAGGAGATAACTTTATAGGAGAAAGTAGCGTATTCTCCTATTCTAAATCTGGTTTATACCTACTAGTCCGAAGAGGTCCCGTTCTCATTGTGTCTGAATGTAAGATATAATATATAAAGTCAATTAGGCAAAAGCATCAAGATCATCAGAAGCAGAAACAGAGAGTCACTATGTGGTAGAATATAAAATCAGGACTAATGTACATCACTGAGGAATATTCTATCCAGTATAATTCAGTGGTTGTTATTACACTTTACATCTCTGTATGTCCTTAAAGTAATTTTGCATTTCCAGAAATAAGGAGAGCATGTCTTTTTGTATTGCTAAGTAAAATAACTATTAAAATATTCACCAGAGCATTTTAAAAAGCAACATGAAAAACAGGGAACCCTGGGATTTTTAACTTGGACTCAATTATGTAGTGAAACAGTACGACTGCCTTGGACATTTTCTCTGAGAACTAAATGGATGTTAATGAGAATAAATTACTTTATATGCTTTATATATGCCACATTTGATATGCTAAAAATTCTCAAATGTTATTTCCAAGCAGCACTTTTTTCCTGAACTTTTGAGTTGTATATAAACCACCTTATTCAAAATTTAATTCACATATAAAGTATTTATAACTTACTATATCTCAAGACAAATCTCAAATCTTTTCTACCCAAATATATGGTTTTATTCCTTGAAAAGCAGCCAAAAGACAAGATGGGCTGTAATTATTTCATTTGTTTCTGTTGGGAAAGGACAATTCTAAATGGGGGAAATAATGTAAGAAAAAAAACAGAGAAACCTGACAGATGGAAAAAGGAAGCAAATAATTTAGAAGCCCTACACCGGAAGAATAATATGGAAACACTCTTATCAACCTCCTCTCATCTAAAAGAATTGGGCAACCTGGGCCAAGTATTTCCAACATCAATATAGGAAAGAAGATAACCTACATAGGCTCATTTCTTTTCCATTACAAACAGGAATTCCATCAATAACACCTGGAGAGCTCCTTAGCACTAGTAGAAGGCATTTATCAGAACTTTGAATGACAATCAGTGACAAGAGAAAGGCCTTTTGTTCCCACCAGGCCTGAACTCTTTTCTTGCTGCATCAACAGATGCTGCCCAGCATGGTGGCATTGACAAGATACCTCTTGATAAAAGTGTTCTAACCTGGGCAGATTTTGTCCTTGGAGCTCAGAGTCCCTTACCTCCAACTACATGTTCTAGGTGTCTCAGCCTGGAGGAAACATACTGCTCCCCTCACGCAGCACCAGCAGAGATTAACAAGTGCTTTCCAATTCCTGGTGTATGAAGCAAGCACAAATAAAATCAGAAAGGTCCTGAGAATCAAAATTATCATCGGAAGGAGAGCCCAAAAAATAGGTAAACCTGTGGTCAAAACCTAAACAGTGTGGCTGCCAGGTAAAATAAACGGATTATCTAGAACACATAGTTTCTTGACATAAGACAAAAAATGTACAGGATATAATCAACAATTTCCTGCCTTACTATGGACTAGTAAAATCATAATTTGAATGAGAAAAGAATGAGCTGTCATCAAATATCAAGATGAGCCAGAGTTTTGAATTGTGTGGCAAGATTATAAAGCAGATCTCATAAAATTCCTGCAACATTCAAATGACAAGTTCCTTGCAATGTATGAAAATATAGAAAATCCCAACAGGGGCTGGGGATTTAGCTCAGCGGCAAAAAGCGCCTGCCTGGCAAGTGCAAGGTCGTGAGTTCGGTTCCCGGTACTGGAGAAAAAACAAAAAAAAAAAAAAAAAAAAAAGAAAATCCCAACAAATCAATAGAAGTTATGGAATATACCAAGTGGAAATTATAGAACTGAAAAATAGACAAATAAAAATATAGTTGAATGGGCTCATAGTAAATTTCAGATAACAGGAGAATAAGAATTAGTAAACTTTGAGACAGATTAACGGAATTTACATAATCTGAACAAGAGAGAGGAAAATACAGTAAAAAATTGAGCATAGGATCAAGAACTAGTGGGGAAATAAGAATCCAACATTTGTATCATGACAGTAGAAGAAAGAGAGAAAAAAATGAAAAAGAATTGAAACAGTATTCCAAGAAAAAATGCCTGAAAGGGAAAGTCCATTGGATTAAGGAGGCTCACTAATTCCAAAGAAATATATGCTAAGGCACATCATAATTGTTGTAGTGAGGGTTTGCAAGGGAAACAATATAATACAGGACACATAATTTGTGGGATTGTAATAGGCAACCAAAGAGTCAAATACAAAAATGTGCAGGAAATCTGTCAACACACTAGAGACCCAAAGCATCTAACTGAGTGCCTGGACTCCACAGCAATGTCCTGCATGAGTCTAGCTAAACACCTAGAGCACATGACAATGCCCCCATGAGTCCAACTGGAGGCATAGAGCCCACAGCAATGTGTCATGCAAGTCTTTATCAAAGGTCTGCCCTGGGATGGCCCAAAGGTCACTGGTGGAAGCTAGAAAGTCTGAAGGATCTCTGCCAGTAGGCTGAGGGATCTGCAGTGGAGCCAGGAAGCAATGTTCAAAGTAATGACCAAAGTTCCCCCCAAAAAATCAAAACCATCCTCAGTGACAGTGACGTCTGAAACTCCTCTGAAGATGAGAATAGGCAAGTTCCTATCAGGAAAATCAGCACAATATACTTCTAGAGGAGAATAAATAGCACCACCTCTTCCCCACCAGTTCTGTTTTTCATATTGCTGGCAACAATCCTCAGATGTGTCTACTACACCCAGCACCACATGATGCAGTTTAGTTGAGTGTTATAAGTTGACCACCACCTGTCAATCCACCACAATAACTAAACTTTAATTTTTTTATTATTTTAGAGAGAAAAACCAATAAAAATAATGAATCAGAATTTCAAAACAAGATAATAGGAAATTAACAATGGTTAATATATTGTATATTTTTAACTTCAAAGTCGTTGCTCAGATTACAAAAAGTAGGCATTCAAAACTGATTAAACAAAATGAGCACAAACCATTCTTTTCAATGAACTAAAAGAAATTAGTAGTATAATCATCTTAGCTATCTTATGGGCATATATATGTATATGTGTGTGTGTGTGTGTATATACATATATATATATATACAATTTTCTTTTCTTTCCTCTTTTGGCTTTTCCTCTATCCCAGTAGTTCTTTCCTTTTTAGCAGTTTCTTTCCCTTGCACAATATCTATTTTGTATATTGGATCTTTTTTACTTTTTCAGTTTCTTACACTAGAGAGACAATATGATGTTTATATATGTGAGTCTGATTCATTTCACTCACAATTATGGTCTCTAGTTGCATCCATTTACCTATAAAAGCCTCAAACTTGTCCTTCTTTATAGTTGAGTAGTACTCCATTGTATAAAAATACCACATCAGTTTTATTCATTCTTTGATTGATGGGCATTTGGGTTTCCAAGATTTAGCAATTACAAATTGTGCTGTGATAAGCATGGGGTCACATATATTGCTGTGGTATGATGTTTTTATTCTTCTGGAAAAATATCCAGAAGGGGAATAGCTGGGTTAAATGGGAACTCTAATTAAAGAATTTCCACTCTGATTTCCACAGCAGTTGTACCAGTGTACAGTATTCAAATAGTGGAGAAGAGTTCCTTTTCCCCCACAGCCCCTCCAGCATTTGTTATTGATTTATTTCTTGAAAATAGTCATTTTTTTTTTCCTGGGGTAAGACAGTATGTCAGTGTTGTCTTAATTGGAATATCTTGAATGACCAATGATGTTGATTTTTTTTTTTATATATTTCTTTTCCATTTGTATTTCTTCCTCTAAGAAGTGTGTATTCATCTCAGATGCCCATGTTTGGATTAGGTCTTTACATTTTGGGGCAGTGATTTTTTTCAACTATTTATGTGTTCTAGATAGAAGTCCCTTGTCTGAGAGACAGTTGGCTAAAATTTTTTCCCAATCTGTTGGTTTTCTTTTTACTGTTTTGGTGAATTCTTTTGATGTACAAATATTTTTAATAATATACCAGTTGCTGATTCTTGAAGTACTTCCTATAGATTTTTCATGAACTCTCTGCCTAGCTATATATCTTCAAGTTTTCTATCTACTTTCTCTTCCATGAGATTCATCCCATGAATGCAGGGATGGCTCCATATATGAAAATCAATAAACATAATGCAACATGTCCAGATAGCCAAAGAGAAAAATCACATCTTCATCTCAATATATGCAGAAAAAGCTTTTGATTAAGTCCAAAACTCATCCATGATAAACACCCTGAAGAAAAATCAGAATAGATCGTCTGTACCTCAATCTAATAAAAGCCATCTATGACAATCTAACAGCCAACATCAAACTCAATGGACAAAAACTGAAAGCTTTTAATCTAAAATCAGAAACAAGATAAGGATATCCATTATCACCACTTGTTGTCAATATAATTCTGGAGATATTAGCAACAACAGTTAGACAAGTGAGAGAAATGAAAGGCATAAGGGTAAGAAAGGAAGAACTTTAAATTATCATTATTTGCAGATGAATCGATACTCTACACTGAGAGAAATTAGGGGAACCACACCGTTAACAATAGTATCCAAAAGTACAAAATACTTAGGAATCAATCTAACAAAGAAAGTAAAAGATCTATACATCAAAAACTACAGTACTCTGTAAAAAGAGATTGAAAAGGAAATGGAAAGGTATCCCTTGGTCATGGACAAGAAGAACCAACATCATGAAAAAGGCCATATTCTCAAAATTGTTATAGAGATTTAATGTAATCTTGATCAAAATACCGTTAGCATACCTCACAGATGTAAAGAAATTATTCCTAAAATTCATTTGCAACCAGAAGTGTGCTAGAATAGCAGAGGTAATCCTGGGCAACAAAGGCAAGGCAGGAAGAATCAAAATCTCTGACTTGAAATTGTACACAAACCTACTGTGATAAAAATTGGCATGGCACTGGCCAAAAAAAAAAAAAAAAAAAAAAAATACAGATGTGAGGATCATCAGAACAAATCACAAGTTGCAGACACACCTACAAAAACACTCAGCCATCTTATCTTTGACAAAAGGACCAAGCATTCTTAGGAAGAAATATAGCCTCTGTAGTAAATGGTGCTGGAAAAACTGGCTTTACACATGCTGACAACTAAAACTAGACCAATGTCTATCCCTTTGCACTAAACTGAAGTCAAAATCATTCACAGATTTAAATATTAAAACAAACATTACTTAATTAAACCTTTGACCATTTTTCTAAAAAATTCGTCCCGCTACTCCCGGTACTCTCTACTTCTATTTATTACTTTTTAATTCTCTTTCAAAAATATCACTTCCATGAATACAAAGTTTGTATTGTGTTATCTTCACTTTTGTATCCCTTGTGCTTAAAACAGTGGGTGACACACAGGGTGGACTCATATATTTGAATGAATGAATGACTTTATTAGCCAAATCAAAATTCCTCTCTAGCATACTCTGGAAATGACTTGATATCACATTTGGAGAACCATGTAAGTCATACATTTTCTCAACTCTGAGAAATAGCATCAGAGACTAGAAGGTGTAGGAAATTTGAGATTATCACAACATAAGAATACACCTCAATTAAGTTATATTTTACTTTCTGCCCTACTCATTATGGCACCCACTTATTGAGAACCTACTATGTATTGAGTTTTATATACAAATGTAAATATTTACAACAAATTTATGAAGCACACATTATCATTTTCATTGTTCTAACGTCCCACTGATTGAAAAAAATCACCTCTAATTTCATAGCCACCAACAAGAAGAAAGAAAACACAAAATTAAAAAGGATGGTTGGAAAGATAGTCTCCTGTGTTACATATACATATGGGCTGAAATATACTTTCCAAATTAAAAATATTGTAATATTTTAACATTTATGTCAATATGTTTTTAGCTCTCTTTCATAAATGAATAAACTGAAGATCAAGAGTTTAATTAACTTGCTTTGTGTCACAAGTCTAAGTAAATACCATATTTAAAATACTTCTCCTTATTCTTAAGGGTGTGGTATATAAATTCTACTTTCCTGCCTCCTAAGAGCTTATCTCCATGATTCTCAAGCAGATTGTCATCATCTCATAAAAGATATCTGCAGATATTTTGGCAAATGGATGATGCCATAATGCATTATAAATACCACTGATACTTAGATGATGGGGTCCAGCAATGTTAAATATCTATACTATGCACAGAAACAGTTTTATATAAAAAAGTACTATCCCAGAAAAGGTCAAATGGCTGAATGATCGACATCCACTCACGCTCCACTCTATGCTAGTGACAGGCCAAGTGTTTGGCATTCAAAGATAAAAAAGACCTTGTTTTTACTCAGAAATCTCATAGGCTCACTAGCCTATGAGACATTAGCAGGCAAATAATAATCTCCCTTAAAGAACAACAAGTAATTTATCAAAATTATAGATAAAACAATATAGGAATCAGAAAGGATGAAGATGGTAAGTAATAAAAGGGCCCATTGAGGAGATAGCTCCTGAATTTGGTTTTGAAAAATAAAACAACAAATATACATATATATGTACAACAAATATATATACATATAAAATGTAACATTGAAATTATAATAATTGCTTATATTCATGTGCTCCAGCAAGATATTATAATACTTATATAGACAATGTGTAACTGCTAAGTCAAGATAATTCTCATATGAAGCACTTCAAAAACTGACCATTTCTTTGTATTGATAATATTAAAAATCCTCCCTAGGTATACCAAACTATAAGTTTAATTGTCATCAACAGTAATTACACTATTAAATGTGACTTTATTTTTTTTTTTGGTTTTTCTCCAGTACTGTGAACCGAACTCACGACCTTGCGCTTGCCAGGCAGACGCTTTGCCACTGAGCTAAATCCCCAGCCCTGTGTGACTTTAAATTATGAAAAGAGGTGTGCATTTCAGACTTATGGGGCAGTACATGTGAAGGTATTAAATGTGAAGAAAAATGTCAAGGAAATTAATATATCATTCACCGAATCATTCACTGAAACGACAGCTCTATGGCTTAGCTACATTACATTCTACATTGGTTAATTCTTATAGTATTTATAAACTTGAAAGCAAACTATATAATCTCTGTCTAGCTCAGTTGCCTCTTCTACAAAATGGGAATAGAATTTATCTCATAGGATTGATGGAAGAGAAAATGTATTAATACATTTGAAACATTTGGAATGGTATCTAGCACATAATAATATCCAATTAATCTTATGGTTAATTATTTTAAAAATAGGATTTTTAGTATTCTGTTCCATTCTAGGTCTAAGACAGATGAAAGATTTCATAGACAAAGAGCTAGATAGATAATGGGTAGATGGAAAGATAGATGGATAAATTGTTAGCTAATTATTCAATTTAGGGAAATTTTAAGTTGTTTAGTTTTAAATGTTCATTTGGTGGCAAATAAATACATGAGAAAATGTTCAACATCATTAGTCATTC
>NW_004955475.1:6245227-6249997 GCF_000276665.1 Chinchilla lanigera
TTGTCTGTCTGTTAATGTTTTCCTCCTTTTATTTTTAAAATAAAAAAAAATAAATGGTCATTTGGGATGGTTGAAATAGAAAGGTAGGGCAGAGTTCAGATCATAAACTTCTCTGAATTTATACCATATATAAAATGTTTGGATTTTATCCTATATGAAATAGAGAACCATAGGTGGATCTTAAGCTGTGAGGTAGCATGTTAACATTTGTATTCTTGTACCACACTGACTCTTGTGTGGAAGGTGAATTGAAGAAGGACTGCAGTCAAGGAGATCAAGCAGAAAGTACTTGAAGAAATACAGATAAAGTGATAATATACATAATTTAAGATACTGCCAGATGGAAAAGGATAGATTTGTGAAGGATTAACAATCCACAAGATTTGAATATTGATTTGGCATAAATGAGGTTGGAAAAGTGTGAAGAGTGGAAGTTAAAAAATCCAGACCTAAAAGTCCCTTGACTCTAATCCAGTGCTCTTAACATTACTCTAAACTGTTTACTTTTCTGTGCTGCTATTAGCTTGTGCTGGAGCTCTTCCATGACACAGGAGCCTGCTCTTTTAGTAGCATATCCTGTGTATCTTGTTTGTCTCCATTTTTACGTTAAGAGGCTCTAAGCTGGAAGTGCAACTTCTCTCTTTCCTTTATTATGCTCATTTATAGATTTATAGAAGCATTCTTGGAGATTGGCCAACCACTACACATAAGGTTCTATGGCCCTTGGGTGGCCTGAGCACAGGCAGAGGAATTAAGGAAGGTGCCTAAAACCCCCTGCTGCCTAATGGCACAGTTCTCTGGGATCCACTTTTGTGTCTCCATGGGAAATTTCTGCAAATACTGTGATTTCAGCCACCCTGGGGGCTTTGCCCAAACAGAGTACTCTTGGCTAAGCCTCTATTTCTTCCATTTCTAAACTTTGTGTATTTCAAGGGAAATCTGATCTGGACTCTTCTGATTCATTTACACTTAAATCATCCAAGGGCTCTGTTGTAAGAGTGAACTCCACTCCAAAAATCTCTTATAAGCTTTAGTTATAAAACTTCCTAAGATTTTGTGAGCTAGAAATTTTTAACTCCCCTTTTCTTTGAAACAAGATATTGTGACTTTGCCAAGATTAAATGGATTTGCAACCTCAAAGGGGTCGTGTTTGGTTCAACAGTCAGAAATCATGAAACTCAAGGGCCCAAATGCATTCTTCAAGAATTGGCAATAATGAACCACAGGAGGGTGGGATAAAATGATAAATCTATGATTAGATGGGTTAGAGGGTGACAGGAAGCACTCATTCTATACTTTTGGCTCAGTGTCCAAAAGCCTCAAAACTTTCATCCTTTAATTGGGGAAATGGAACCATGAGACAGCACACTCTTGCAAGGCACCAGACAAATTAGGCAGAAAGAAAATTCTCATTTTGAGACAGATGTCTGAGAATTTAAAATGCTTTTCACAGTCTTTCCTCTAAATTTTCTAAAACCTCTGTGATTTGGGAATAATTATGCCTATTTCTCAGAGGAACAGAATGAGCTTAAGAAGATATGAGGTGACATATTCAAGGCCACAGAACTAAACCAACAGTGAAGTTAGGAATTGTCTTTATCTAACTTCACGCTGTATTAGAAGGAAAGAAGTAAGATATGGTACCTTATTTTGGCATTTCTGACAGAAAACAAGGCCCCTGTTAGTGACACTTTTCCTGTCCAAGAAGTCTTCCTTGATGTCTCCCATCTGAGAGCTCTTCCTTGCTCTTTTGGAGTCCCACAGAAAGTTTATTCAGGCATCCCTTAGAACATATAACATTCCCCCTTTGCTTTAAGTTCATCTGTGCACTTATTTTATATATTTCCAGTGCATTACTCTCTAGATTTCATTAAAGTATGAATCACTCAAAGCTGAAATATAGGCCACTCATCTTTCAATCTAGTGTCTAATGCGGTGTCAAGTAAAAAAATGAAGTAATCTCTCAATAAGAGTTAAATAGATTTATGTGTTGAGGGTGGATCTGTGAGTATATACGAATGTAAACGTATCAGAATATGTTTGAATATGGGATAAATGTATTTTAGAGACATAAATATTGCTGGTTGAGTGAATGTGTTCACATGTATTAGAAAAGTATGTACTATATATGTATGTCCATCTATGTGTATTGGGCAGACACCATTCCATAAGTGCACTCTTTATGTGGTGTTTTGTGCCCTGTCTTTACATACCCTGCCCCAATGGCCCTCAAATTAGAGCAAGTTTCCATGCAACAAGGAAAATATCTATTAACTGGAGCTGAGCAAGAAACCCAGGGATGTCCTTCAAAAGTGAAAAGCTATCAAGGCTTTTTTGGCTAGTGTTAAGTTCTTGCTGCCATCACTCTGAAGTGAATGTGAATTTACAGAATTTTTTAAAACTACTGACTTCTTCAAAACAGACATTGCTCTGTTAAGGATCAAGCCACACTCTTGGACTCCATTGTTAAATGAATTGGTAGTTAAATGAGCAATTGAATATGGTATGTACATTACAAATATTCAGAACAAAGAAATGGTCAAAGGAAACTCTAACTTGATAACTTTGCTTTTATTTGTGTAACTCTTACATGCAATATTGCAATGTTAACAGAACATAAAACTACAGTACTTTACAGTACGATCACCAAAAGTAATAGTATATACTGTATAAACAAGGTGTGCTGCACCAAAAAAGACACTGAGGTTCTATAAACAAAATGTACAGAACTGTACAAAAAGAAAGACGGGTTGTAAGTCTAAATTGTCTCTTGGTAGTAAATGCAAATAGTTGTTAAACATTTAGGTTATTAAGTGAGGAGTATCTGTATAAAGCTATTGGACTGGGAATAAAAAATCCATTATGCTGTAATTCTCTTATTTCAGCATCACTACATAATTTAATTTGCAACTGGACCCATTTTTTAACATGCACATCACTCCAAATTGGATTGCATTAAAAATGTTTTTGTTGAGATCATCTATGATGTTCATGTTGTCAAATCCTACATTTTTTTTTATTTCAAATTACTAAACTCCCATACAATTTTAAAATGCTGCAAAGAATTTACCTTAAAACTTAGGTTCACAATACATTATTGTTGACCATACATAAGATGTTGTCCAGGAGGTGTCAAGCTTATTCCTCTTGATCATCTGAAGCTTTATGCCTCTTGATTGAAAAATTCCCCTTTTTTTTTTTTTCTTTTGTTCTGTGTCTCTAACTCCTGACAACTACTATTCTACTGTATGATTCTATGCCTATTTTGGATACCTCAGAAAAGTAGAATCATGTAGTACTTGAGACCATGATTATTTCACTTAGCATAATGTCTTCAAGATTCATTGTTACTGTTGCATATCTCTATCTTTATCTCTATCATCTCTCTATGTCTGTCTATCTTTATATATCTATATCTATCTATCGATAAATCTATCTTTGTATCTTTCTTTTCTTTCTTTCTTTCTTTCTTTCTTTCTTTCTTTCTTTCTTTCTTTCTTTCTTTCTTTCATTCTTTATTCAACTATAAATGAGCATTGTGGTTATTTCTATATCTTGGCTAAAGGGAGTAGCCCAGAGGCTTTTAAACTGTTGTAGTCTAACTTTGTTTTTGCTTTTATTGTCTGTGCTTTTGGTGTCATACCCATAAAATCATTGCTAAGAACAAAGTCATAAAGTTTTCTCCCTGTGTTTTCTTCAGGAAGTTTTACAGTATCAGATACTATATTTAATACATCTTTATTAGATCTTTTGGGTAGTGGAAGAAAAGGGACAATTTAAAATTTTTTCTTTAGTAAAGACAGAATGACATAAGATTTATATATTAATGGCATTTAACATATTATTTTAACATAGGTATATGTTTTGCCTCAAGATATTTCAGATTTATTTTTAGCAGGTTAAGAATTTAATCTTTCAAAATATTAAGATCATTTTATGCCCCACGTCCCACATTATCTCCTGCATCACAAATGCCTAGTACCTGAGGATAAGTAGGCTATCATCCATAGAGTAATTTCCCCTAAAAGTACAGGCTGGGAGGGAACCTGGATACTGATGTTATGATTTCAACATCTTCAAAATTATTAGATAAACTGGTATTGTTCTACATAAAGTATGTCAGATAGATTTGGGACCAAGTAAAGAATTACAACCCTGACCTAAAATTGTGAGACATTCGCAAAACTATTGGTGGCATGAGGCAATATTGCACTAATGAAAATATAAGAATATTTAAAAGGATATGAAGCAGAAAATATACCATTTTACCCTCAAATAAGACCAGGTTTTATATTAATTTTTCTTCCAAAAAATGCAATGCGGCTTATTGTCAGGGTTTGTCTTATTTTATGTGTACAAAAACCTACTTTTATTCAAATCCAATCATCTTATCTTCTTCTAGAACCTTGTTATAACTCTCAAAACTCAAAATTCTGGCCTGAATTTCTTGCAGCTACATTGTCTGTAGAAATATTGATCCCAGTCTCTCATATCTAGCAATAAAACTCTTTTAAAGTGATCACTTCTTACCCATGTAGCATGCTCATAATGCACTAGTAGCACAGGAGTCAGTACTTTTTACTTATGAATTCTTCACCCAAGTCATGACCTCTTGCAGGTTAGGCTTCACAAAGTTTCCACTAAATCAAGTTTTAATTCAAGACTTATTAGACAGGTGTGGTACTAAACGATGACAGTTAAGTATGATGGTCCAGACGAAAGGAATAATAATTGCAGGCACCAAAATTCAGAAAACATTGCTTTTTAAAA
>NW_004955475.1:6250687-6252334 GCF_000276665.1 Chinchilla lanigera
CATTTACCTATAAAAGGCTCACGTTTATGTTTCTTTATAGCTGTATAATACTCCATTGTATAAAAATATCACATCTGTTTAATCCATTCCTTGACTGGTGGGTATTTGGGTTGTTTCCAAGATTTAGCTACTACAAATTGTGCTGTTATAACATAGGTGCACATGTACCAATGTGGTATGATGCTTTTAATTCTTCTGGGAAAATACTCAGAAGAGGAATAGCTGAGTCTAATTGGAATTCTAATCCTCATTTTTAAAGGAATCTCCAAACTGAATTCCAAAGTAGCTGTACCAGTCTATAATGCCCCAAAGAGTGGAGAAGTGTTCCATCTTCCCCACAGCACCTCCAGGGATATTTATTAGTTGATTTCTTGGTGATAGCCACTCTTTCTGGAGTGATATGGAATGTCACTCCATGTGACTCCAATGTGTTGTTTCAATTTGCATATCTTGAGTAAGCAAGGATTTTGAATATTTTTTCCTATATTTATTTTCTATTTCTGTTTCTTCATCTGAGAAGTGTGTATTCATCTCAGATGCCCGTTTTTGGATTGAGTCTTTGAATTTGGGGTATCTGATTTTTTTTCAACTCTTTGTGTGTTCTACCTATAAGTCCTTTATCTGAGGGATAGTTGGCTAAATTTTTTTCCCGCTGTGTGGGTTGTCTTTTTTCTCTGTTGGTGATTTTCTTTGATGTGGAAAAGCTTTTGAATATGATGAGATACTGATCATTGATTCTTAGAAATATTTTTTATGCAGTTTGGATTTTGTTCATGAAGTCTCTACCAAAACCTAAGTCTTCAAGATTTCTACTTTCTCTTCCACTAGATTTAGCATTTCCATTTTAATATTCAGATCATTGATCCATTTTTACTTTAGTTTAGTGCATGGTGATCAACGTGGTCTAGTTTTAATCTTTGGTATGTAGAGAGCCAGCTTTTCCAACACCATTTGTTAAAGAGGCTATCATTCTTCCATTGAACATGTTTAGCCCCTTTGTGAAAGAAAAGTTCACTGAGAGTGTTTGGAAATGTGTCTGCATCTTCTAATCTGTTCCACTGATCCTCAGGTTTGTTTTTTGCCTGTACCATGAAGAATTTATCACAGTAGCATTGTGCATAATTTCAAGTCAAAGATTGTGATTCCTTCTGCCTTGCCTTTGTTGCCCAGCATTACCTGTGCTATTCTAGATCTCTTCTGGTTGCAAATGAATTTTAAGAATATTTTCTCTAGTTATGTGTGTGTGCACTAATATTTTGATTGGGATTACATTGAGTCTGTATAACAATTGGGGGAGTATGACCATTTTCAGTATTTTGGTTTTCTCCTATCCATGAGCAAGGGATATCTTTCATTTTCTGAAATCTTCTTCAATCTCCTTTTACAGCGTCATGTAATTTTCAATACATAGACCTTTCACTTACTTTGTTAGGTTGATTCTTAAGTATTTTGTATATTTGGATGCTCTTGTTAATGGTGTGGTTTCCCTAATTTCTCTCTCAGTGATTTTGTTTCTGTACAAGAATGTTATTGATTTTAAGAGTTGACTTTGTATCCTACACTACTGAAGTTGGTTATTGAAGCTAGAAGTCTTTTGGTGGAGTTTTTGGGGTTTTCTATGTAGAGTATCATGTCATCTGAGAATAA
>NW_004955475.1:6253754-6286531 GCF_000276665.1 Chinchilla lanigera
TTGGTTTGAAGTTCACATTGTCTGCAAATAGAATAGCTACCCCTGTTTTTTCTGAGTCTCTGTTGCATGGGAGATGCTTTTCCATCCCTTGACATTTAATCTCTGAATTTCCTTTTGAGTTAAATGTGTTTCTCGTATACAGCATATTGTTGGATCTTGTTTCTTGATCCATTCTGCCAGTATGTTTCTTTGGATTTGCAAATTGAGGCCATTTATATTGACAGTTATAACTGGTATGTATTGGCTCATCTTTGTCATGTTATTTCTAAATCTACATTTTTTAATCCATTCATCCATTGATGAGTATATGGGCTATCTCCAAAATTTAAATATTGTGAACTGTGCTGCTATAAACATGGATGTGCATATATTTCTGTGGTACGATGCTTTCAACACGTTCAAAAGATAGCTACAATGGGAATAGCTGGGTCAAATTTCATAATTTTAGTGAAATAAATCAGATGGACATATTTAACTATGGTTTAAATAATATAGTAAATATTATTTAAATATGGTTTATCATATTAATTAAATATGGTTCTTTTGTGTGAAAAACCCCAAAGGGCAAATAAGTTCTAAAACGAAGGATAGATATTGGGAAGGAGGAAGAAATCTTCAAATAGAAAAGGGAACAAGGAACAAGGGAAAGAGAAAGAAAGGGCTAGCAGTTAAAACATGAAACTGAATAGAAGGGTTCCTGTTCACTCATTCGTTTTCTCACACTAGGGAGTCAATGTGATGTTTACACATGTGAGTCCATAAGTAAGAACTAAAACATACAATAAATATTGTGAATAGGGAAGAATTGTTCTAAAGTAAAGGAAAACTTGTTTGGGGAAAGGATGGAAAAGAAGAAAAGGAAAAGGCAAAACAAAAGAAAAAAGGATAAAATGGAAACAAAACTTTGTAAATAAGGATGGGAAGGTGGTTGAAAGGAGGAAGGGGGATTGAGAATAAAAGAGGGATCAAAATATCACGTACATGTACAAATTTCCTATGAAGAATAAGATCATTAGGTATATCTAAAATGTCCAATAAACTTAATTTAAAGAACTGAATGAAAAGAAAACTGAATAGAAAGGAAATACCTTTTAAAAACAAAGTTTTTAAATGAAAAGAAAACTGAATAGAAAGGAAATACCTTTTAAAAACAAAGTTTTTAAAAGGCAGAGGGGAAGAACAGAAGGGAAAGGAGAGGAATGGGAAATAAATAATTAAGATGATTATGTACACATACAAATTTCCTATCATGAATTTGATCATTATATATGTAAAAATTGTATCAATAACATTAATTTTAAATGTTTTTATTTAATTTTTCATGTGTTTGCATAGTTTCTGTGGTGCCTTTTCCCATTAATTTCTACTTTCCTTGTTCTATAATTTGTCTGGGATGATTTTGATTCTTCTGCATGAACTTTGAACTTCTGCATGGGACTTCTGGAGAAAGTCCGACGTGCTACCATGATAAATGTGTATTCTCTTGTATGGAGCACTTGGCACATGTCTATTTAGTCCATTTGTTCAAAAGTTTTTTCAACTCTGATATTTCTTAGGTGAGTTTTTGTTGACCTGTCCTTTTGTGATAGTGTGCTATTAAAATCTCCTATTACAATTGTACTGGTATTTATCTGATTTATCATGTTCTTTATTATTTCTTTAATGACTTTGGTGCACTGGTACAGTGGTAACTTGGTTCACAAACATTTCTGTTTATGAACAGTTTGGTTCACAAACAGAAGTGATTGGCAAAATTTTCTATTTTTTCTGAGAATTCTGTATCATGTGATGAACATAAACATGGCCATCTTTCCCACATGAAAGGAAAATGGGGTTCTTTTCCAGAATGATAGAGTTGAGTTCATGAACCAAAGTAACTTTTAATTTGGTGCATATATGTTTATAATTGCTAACTCTTCCTATTTAATTTTTCCCTTAATCAATATGTCATCTCTTTAACTCTTCCTGTCAGTATTGGCCTGAAATCCACTTTGTCTGAAATTATATTAGAAATTGTTCATTTTTTTCTGGGTTCGTTTTAACTGAAGTATTATTTTCCATCCTTTGATTTTGATGCTGAATGTATTTTTGAGAGCTTGTTTCGAGGTTCTAGCAGGGGAGTGCAGCTACTCATATTCTCTTGACCTGGAAAATGGTTTTACTCTATCCTGGTGGTCGTCCCCTCTGGCTGAGCTCCCAGCTTTGGGAGGGACACACACGGAGCAGTGAGGGAGGAAGAGAATACCCACCTATCCAGCCAGATCAGCTGAATCAACCCTGGTGATCAATGGGGTGATAGGTGTCACAGCCAGATCACTCTCACATCCTGGGAATATATTTTTAAGTTAAATGTGTTTCTTGTATACACATGTTGTTGGGTTTTCTTTTGTTTTTTTTTTAATCCATTCTGTCAATTTATTTCTTTTGATTGGAGAGTCAAGACCATTCACATTGAGAGTTATTACTGGGAAGTATTTCTGTGATTACATTATGCTTTTGTTGCTGATTTTTTAATTTTTGCCCTTTTGCTTAGCTGCTCATCCTGCCAGATGTATTCATTATTTTTGAATTATTTTTATAGCTGTTGGTTCCTTCACTGTCTCAAATATCTTTCTGAATGTTTTATAATGCTTATTTGGTGGTCATAAATTTCTTGTGTTGCACCTTGTCCTGGAAATATTTTATTGCTCCATTAATTGTAAAGGAAAACTTTTCAGGAAGCATAGGCTGACATAGAAAGATGTTAATTTTAGAGCTTAAAACACTTCACTCCAACACTTTTGGTCTTTGGGGCTTGTGTTGACCAGTCTACTGTAATCCTATTTAGTTTATGTTTATATGTGATTCATTGCCCTTCTCTAACTGATTTCAAAATTTTGTCCCTCTTATGGACTTTTGAAACTTTGAGTATAATGTGTGGAGAGCTTTTGTCATAATTACCGGTATTTGGGATTATAAATGCCTCATTTACTTGTATGTTAATTCCTTTCCACATATTTAAAAGTTTTCTACCATTATTTCTTTGAACAGTTTTTTTATGCCAGTTGTGTGTTGTTCTGATTTTTCACATATTTCAATTATTATTAGACTAGTTCTTTCCACATCATCTTGCAGTTGTTAGGTCCCTTCTTCATGTTATCTTCTTGTTCTTAAGATGTCTTTGAGTACTGTAATTGGACTTTGAAGGCATCATTTTCTTCCAGTTATGAAAGTTTTCATTCATACTGGTCAGTTCCATTGGCCATACTTTCAATATGATTTTGTTTTGAGACTGGGTTTCCCTATGAAATTACGGCTGGCTGTGAACACATTATGTAGATCAGAATGACCTCAAATTCACAGCAACCCTCTTGCCTTAGACTCCTGAGTTCTGGGTTTACAGGAGTGCACCACCATAGACAGTTCAACATGGTTTTTAATCTCTTGGATTTCCTATTGAAATCTTTTCATGTACTCTAATTCTTTGGCACCATGGTCATTCATATTTTGTATCATTTTGTTTAGTTCATCTAGTTTTCATTAGTGTCTCTTGCATCTTTTCGTTATTATTGCCAATGTCTGTTTAGTTATATATTCTCTAATTAATCTATACATCTCTTTGAGCTGTTTTATAATCTCCTCTGCTATTCTTTCCAGTAATTTATGTATATGGTTACATTAATCTTTCCTTCAGTGCCACCTGGATTAGCTTCTGGGGAGTTGGAAGTTTTGGGAAGTGTTTTGTAGCATCTTCTTCTCAGGTTTCTATTTTTTTATTTCATTATTTCGTTTTGTGCTAAGGTTTTTGGATAGGATATATATAATTTAAATGCTTTGCTGCTAGTATAGAGTTTGCAATTTGGGCTTGGCTAAATCTTTTGCCAAAGCCCCCAGATCTGACCACCTTGCTTATTTTGGAATTGGAGAATGTATTGCAGTTAGTCCGACAATCAAGTTCTCTGGAAATGTATTCTAGTATTGTGAATATTATAATGCAATATGACCCTTGGCTTACAGATAAATAGTGACAGTTTTATGACCTCATTAATATCAAGTGAATCAGCTACAGTAGTATCACCCCACAGAAATTATATGTTAGTATATCATAAGAACTAACGTCAGGGGCTGGGGATTTAGCTCAGTGGCAAAGCGCCTGCCTGGCAAGTGCAAGGTCCTGAGTTCTGTTCCTGGTACCGGAGAAAAACCAAAAAAAAAAAAAAAAAAAAAAGAACTAACGTTATACCATCCTTAGTCGTAAGGATGAAATTAGCAATTAATATATAAATATTAAGGCAACTCACATATTGACTTATAGCTAATATAAACTATATTTGACAGCTACATCTTTGGTAATGGTAGAAAAGAATTCAACAGTAATTTTACAGCATTAACTATCAAAAGAGTAACAAAGCTGTATGTTTATACTACTAATGACATGTACTTTGGAAATAGAGGAATGCAAAATGAAAACTTCAAGTTTCAGTCCATGGTACGGGAAGGAGAGAGAAGTGTTATAAAAGATCTTACTGAGGAGTAAAAGGATGTTTACAGAATTAGGTTAGTGTAAGAAAAAATGGTAAGAAATAGAAGGAGAAAAAGGAAAAATTATGTAGACCATAAAAATAAGAGATAAATATTTAATGGGAGAAAATTAAAAGTGACAAGAGAAAAAAAAAGGAAAAACAAGAAAAAAAGGCAGAAGGAGAAAGGACCATTATCCAAGTTCCAGGAAGCTGGTGAAGAAGAGAGCATGGAAAGAAAGAAGAGAAAAAGAGAAAAAAACAGAAACAAAACAAAATAAGAAAACTTAAAACAATGTCAGGGCTGGGGATTTAGCTCAGCAGCAAAAGCGCCTGCCTGGCATGCGCAAGGTTGTGAGTTCAGTTCCTGGTACCAGAGAAAAACCAAAAAAAAAAAAAAAAAAAGACAATGTCATCCTCAAAAGCAAAACAAAACCAAATAAACAAATACAAAAAAGCCAAAAGCAAAAATAAATAACTTTTCTGTGATTTTGAACCTGTAGTTTTCTTTGTGGATCTATAGATTGGGGTCAGTTTCAAAATCAAGACATGTTTCTGCTCTTACTGGTAGACAAAGAAGACAGTCAGAGCACAGATGTATGCTGCATATAGTCACCAGCAAGCAGGCAGTAGAATTAGGGTGGGATGCCTATTGTACAGTTTTCAAATCCACTGAGATTCAGTCTGAATAAAGCCTGTGATTGTAGGAATTTTGCCTGGGTTATTTAGCTTAAAACCCTCTTGATGTCTCTTGTCAGTCTGATCACGACTCTCCAACCATGAATACCTTCTGTGGCTGTCCAATTCCCAGTCACTGTGGGAGTACAACACTGGAATCCCTGAAATGGAGCCAAACCATGGCTGCTCTGAGTTCTGGGTTCAGTTGGGCTCTCCATGCAATAGTGTATTGCCATGCTTTCTACAACATATAGCAGGCACTTGGAATGCAATCACTCAATAGTTGTAGCACATGACCTTATTAGTCCTTTTCACCGCTGAAATTTTCCCTGAAAGCATTTGTAGTCCCTCACTTTCTCCGTATCTCTGTAGATTTTGTCTTCCTTTCTTGTGAGCCAGGAGCCAGGAGCTCAGGAGAAAGTGAAAATTTCCCCTTCCTGTTTTTGCGTTCTGTTTTGTCTCTTCAATTTCCTTATAGACATCAATTTTCCTGCCAGATTTTTCCTGGAGCTCAGCACTCCATTTCTCTCCTTTTCTCCCTGAGGTTGTTATTTTCCAGTGTCTGGATTCCAAATCTTTGAGAGGTTGAGTTGTTGCTTAATGCTGTACCATCTTCCTCAAAGCCCTTTAATATTTTTATTAGTATGTTTGCAGTATGTAGTGACTACATTCCTCTTGGTATGTAAGTACACATGCATAACACATCTCAATTTTTTCATCATCTTGGCCTCCTCTTGGATTTAAATTTTGGGGTTACAGTGAATGGGAGTGATTTTCTGATTTTTTTTCAGTAGGTTCATATTAGATTTTCCTGAACACCATTTATTTTTGCATGTTGTTTTGTATCCTAACACATTTCTGAATTTATTGGCTTTTAGAATATAGTGATAGAATTTGTTGGTTTTTCTACATAATGCAATAATCATCTGTAAATATTGGTAGCTTTACTTCTTCTTGTCTTTTTAATAACTCTCTTATTTCTCTGTCTGTCCTTCCTCATTGGTCTGATTAAAATTTTCAGTACTATACTGAACCTGAGTATTAAGAGTGGGCTTCCCTGACTGTTCCTGATTTTAGAGAAAACTCTCCCTTTTTCCCCATTTAGAAAGATGTTTGCAGTAGGCTTGTCGTATGTGGTTTTTATCAGTTTGAGGTAACATCCTTCTATACCTATTTTCATCAGGATTTTTACCAATTACATGTGTCTGAATTTGTCAAAATATTTTTGCATCTATTTAGAATTTTATTTTTATCCTTATTTCTGTTTATGAGTTTTGTTAGTTTTATGAATGTATGTATGTATGTATGGTGAACAATCCTTGCATCCCTGAAATGAAGATGACTTGGTCACAATTTATGATTTTTTCAGTGATGTTGCATTATATTTGAAAGTATCATGTGGAAGTATTTTGCATCTGCCTTCATTAAGAAAATTGGCCTGTCATTTTATTTTTTCATTGAGTCCTTGTCCAGTTTAGGTACAAGGCTCATACTAGTATCATTTAATCAGTTTTTCAATGTTACTTGCCCTTCAATTTCATGGAAGTGTTGTGGGAGTATTGGTATTAGTTAGTGCATGAAATTTGGTATAGTTCAGTGATGAATGCATCTTGTATGGGGTTTTTCTGAGGTGTTAGGGTTTTTTTTATTACTGTGTCTATTCCATTACCTACTATTGGTAGTCTCAGAGTTTTTATATATCTTTGTACTTCATATGTGTCTAGGATTTGTCAGACACATAGGATTTTTTTCCTATATTCTCCAATTTGTTTGGAATATACATTTTCAAATATTATTTTATGACCCCATGGCTATCAGCAGTGTCTCTTGTGATTTAACTTCATTCATAGCTGATAGCATTAATGTGAATGCTGAATAAGGCTTCATTAATTTTGTGTGTCCTTCCAAAAACCAACAGTTTCATTGTTGTTTTGTACCATTTTTATCTCATTTGCAATAATTTACATTTTGATCTTTATAATTCCTTTCCTTGCTCAAGTTTTGCACTTGATTTGTCTCTATGTATGATATTGAGGTGTATCTCTAGATTCTTTACTTGGCATTGTTATTTTTTTGAAATATGGACATCTGTAGCTATAAATATGCTTCTTAGAAATGCTTTCACTATACCTCAGTTTTTTGTATGCTGTGTTTCACTGTCTTTTTATTCTAAGAATTTTTAAATTTCCTCTGTTATTTCTTCTGTGACCCCTGTATTATTCAAGAGTGTATTTTGCAACATCCATGTTTTTGTATAATTTCTGTGGCTTAATTTTACGTTGATCTGCTAGTTGTCTTCTGCTGGAATCCTATAGTATGTGAGAGATTATTATTCTTTTATCTTTATTGATGGCGTATTTATGACCTAAGTTTGGTCTATTTTAGAGAGTATTCCATGTACTGCTTCAAAGACTGTGTATAGAGCTGTGGCTCAACGAAAACTATAAATATTTGTTTAGACCATTTTTATGATTGTGTGGTTCAGCTAAGGCATTTCTTTCTTGATTTACTTTATTTTTCAATTGAATTTTCAATTCATGAAATTGAGTTCTCAGCACCCAACACTATGCTTATATTGATGTCTGTCTGCTCTTTTATGTATAGTAAATTTTTGTTTAATGAAAATGGACATGCTGATATTTGGTGTTCATGTATTTTAAAGTGGTATCATTTTGTGCTAATTCTTCACTTTATTTATTTCTTCTAATTTTAGGTGGAAATATGCTTTGTCTGATAATAGAATAGATACTCCTACTTACATTTGTGTTCCATTTGCATGTAATCATATTTTTCCATCCTTTCACTTTTAGTCTATATGTTTCTTGGTGTATCAGGTGTATCTCTTGAAGGCAAATTATAATTTTCTTACCTTTTAAATCCAACCAGCCAATCTGTCTTTTGATGTGGAGTCAGATCCCTGACCTCAGGTTTTATTACTGAAATATAAATGCTGTGTACTCTCAATTCATTAGTTATCAAATGCTGTCTTGTTTACTTTTTCCTTTGTTTAGCTACTTTATCTTTTAAATATATTCTTTATTTTCTTTTTCTTTTTTTTTCAGTTGGGCTTCCCAGTGGTTGTGTAGTAATTCCTTATTTTTTACTCCAATTCTGCCTTTGTAGTCATAGATTTCTTTAGGTTTCATATGTCTCGGGAATTGTATTTCTTCATAAATTTTTCTTGAAGCTGAAATCAAACTCAGGACTTCATGCTTGGCAGCCAGGCACCGTGTCGCTGAGCTATATCCCCGGTTCCTCTTCATTAATTTTGAAGGGCAATTTTTCAGGGCATTGTAATTTGTTTGGGGATCATTTACTTTTAGGGCTTTAAAAACCTTACTGCAAATCTCCCGTGGCCATTGGGATTTGGTTTGAGTAAACAGCTGTTATTCTGATGAGATGACCTTCATAATTACATGATGAATTCCTATAACAACTTTCAATATTCTCCCTTGTGCTAGATTACTGAGATTTGACTATGATGTACTTTGGATATTTTCTTTTTAAATAACCAATGCACATTTCCTGTTCATATTTATTACTTTAAACATATGGAGTTGGTACATGTACAGAACATACCCTAATTCTTTTTATTTCCATATCCACTTTCTCTCTCCTTCTCCCTTACTTCCTCCTACTATAGATCCCCTTCTCAATTGCAAAAGATCTAGCTATCTGTTTCCTATTATGTGTCATTGTTTTGCTCTTAACTTATTTATATGTTGGGATACCCATATTAGAGAAGCAATGTAAGATTTAAGCTTATTTGTCTGATTTATTTCACTTCACATAATGGTCTCAAGGTGCAACCATTTTCCTAAGAATAACTCAAATTGATCATACTTTATGGATAAGTAGCACTTCACCACACATAAATGCCAAATTTTTTTATACATGCATTTGGTTATGTACATATAGGCTGCTTTCAAGATTTAAGTATTATGAATTTTGCCAATATAAACATTAGTATGCATGTATCACTATAAAATGACAAATTTCCCTTTTGTGGAGATACAGAGAAGGGAAATAAGAGGATCAAGACCTTTTTGATTTTGATGAACTTCCACACTGATTTCTACAGCTGCTTTACTAGATTACATTCCTCTCATCAGTGTAGAAGTGATAATTTTTCCCCTCAACTTGGCTAACCTTTGTCATTATTTGGTTTCTTGATGATAGCCACTATTTTTGGAATAAGATCGAATGTCAGTGTTGCTTTACTTTGTCTTTTTGTCATTGTCAAAGAGAGAAATAGCTCCTTGGTCTAGCTCTATGATCTAGATCATTTTTCATGTATTTAATGGTCATTTATACTCCTGAGAAGTGTTTATTCATTTCAGTTCCCCATGTTTTGATTGGATCTGTTATCTTGGGAGGTAATTTTTTGTGCTTTTTTATATATCCTAGATATTAGTATGAAGAGTAGCTAGAAATAATTTTCCACTTCTATATGTTGTCTGTGTACCCTGTTGTTAGTTCCTTTGCAGTGAAAAATGTTGGTAATTTGATATAATTCCAATTATTGATTACTGAGGTGATTTCTTGTGCAATTTGGGTTCCAGTCAGTCTCTCCTTATGCATATATCTTCATTCATTTTACCGAACTTATCTTTCAGCACATTTTATGTTTTTGCTTAATATTTAAGTCTTTGATCCTTTTTCATTTTATTTTAGTATATAAAGAGAGATATGGATCTAAATGTAATATTCTGCCTGTGGATAACCATTTTTCCAGCACCATTTCTTAAAGAGGCTATGTTTCTGCTGGCATGGTTTTGCGCCCTTTGTGAAAGATCACCTGGTTGAATATGCCTGTAATTGTTTCTACACACTCTATTCTGTTCCTCTGATCTACATGAGTGGTTTGCTACAAGGATTTTTATCACAGTAGTTTTATAGTGCAATTTGAAACGTGGGAATGTGATGCCTCCTACTTTGCTTTTTTTTCTTTGCCAGGATTATGTTTCCTATTCTGGGTCTTTTCTGGCTTCATGTAAATTTTAATATTAATCTTTTCTAGGTCTTTGAGGATATTTGTTACTGTTTTGATTGGAGTTGCATTAAATCTGTACATCTGTTTTGGTAGTATGATCATTCTGATAATAATTTTTCTGCCTATCAAGAAACAGAGGATACCTTTACATTTTTAAATCCCATTCATTTTAGTTTTGTTTTCTTTTTGCAGAAAACCATGGTTTTCATTGTAGATGTTCTTCACATCCTTGCCTAAGTGAATTTCAAAGCATTTAATTTTTGCTGTATCTAATGTGAAGAGTATTTGTTTTGTTTTGTTTTGTTTTGTTTTTTCTCCGGTACCGGGAATAGAACTCATGACCTTGTGCTTGACAGGCAGGTGCTTTTGCCGCTGAGCTAAATCCCCAGCCTCAGTATTTGTTTTTTAATGTTTTAGTTGGATTCATTATAGGAGCAAAGGAATATTTTTTATTTTTGTGCTTATTTTTATCATGCTGCACTGTTTCATTTTTATGTTACCTTTTTTTGAATTTTGGTGGAAGTGTGAGGGTGTTCCACGTAAATGATCATGTCACCTGTGAATCAGGATAGTTTTGCTTCTTCCTTTCATACATGTATCCCTTTATTTTTTTCTCCTGCCTGATTGCTCTGGCTGAATTTTTAAGTACTACATTGAACAGAAGTGGTAATAACTAATACACTTGTCTTGCTTCTAGTTTTAGAGATAAGCCTTTTATTTTTTCCCAAATTAGATGCTGTTGGCAGGTAGGACTGTCATAAATGACTTTTATGAGATTAAGATCAAGTCTTTCTATATGTATTTTATTTCAGATGTTTATAATGAATGGAGGTTAGACTTTGTGAAAGCATGTTTTTTTCTACTGAAATGATCATATCATCTCTGTCTTTGTTTCATTTTAGGTGATATGTTACATTTAGTGATTTTCAAAAATTGAACCATCATTGGAGTCTCAGGATGAAGCCTACTTTTTCAGGTTGTTTTGATCATTTTCTTTGCCAGTATCTTCTTGAGAATTTCTACATGTATATTCATTAAAAATTGTCTTGCGTTTTTCTTTATTTTTCTTTTTTTTAGTTGAGTCCATGACTGGTTTTGGAATCAAGGTAAGGCTAGATTCCAGGAATTAGTGTGACAGTATTCATTCTCCTTCAGTTTCTTTAAAGACTTTGAGAAGTATTGGTGTTAGCTCTTGTTCTAATTTTCTTATATAATTCATAAACAAATCCACCAGGTCTTCAACTTTTCTCAGTTGTAAGTTTTAATTAATGCCTCATTTTAAATTCCTGCTATTGGACTTTTTCATATTTTTGTCTTCTTGGTTATTTTTTAAAAATTCATATATATGTAAGAAGAGTCTATCCATTTCTTCTAGACTTCACAATTTATTGTAGTATACATTTTCAAATTAGTCAAATTGGGATTTTGGCCACATCCATTGTGATTTCATCTTTTTCATTTCTAATTGCATTGAAATGTGTCTTGGTTACTTTTCTCTCTTGTTGCTGAGACAAAATACCCAACACCCAAAAATAATGTAGGAAAGCTTTATTTAGCTCACAGTTTCTGGTTGATTCAGTCCATACTTGTCAGAGTAGCATATGGCAGAAGGCAACAGTTAATGGTGGTTGAAGACAGCAAAAGCAACAAGAGCAAAAAGGGAGGAGCAGAAAGAGTGAGTCTCTTTCCTTCCCTTATATTGTATGCAAGCTACTTGCCTCAGGACAGATGTAGCACTCACACCCATATTCTCAGTATTGGACCATGAATCAATCAAAAACCCTAGATGTCCACCCCATGATTGCATGAGGCTTTTGGGGAGACATCTAGACCCAAACCATAACAATATACATCTTTTCTTTCTTTTGGTAATTTTGGCCAACAGTCTGTTTAATTGTCTTCATACTTTCAATGAACTAACTCTTCAATTCATTGGCTCCTTTTATTGTTATTTTAGTCTCAAGATAATTATTTTTGATCAGATCATTATAATTTCTTACCATTTTTAATTGTTGTGCTTTTAATTGTTGTGCTTTTCCGGGACTTGAAGGGCACCTTTAGGTTAATTAATTGGGATTCCTCTGTTTTTCTAATTTAGGCTTTCATAGCTATATATAAATCTTCACCCTAGGACTGATTTCATTGTGTCTAATAGTTTCTTATATGTTTTATTGGTAGTATGATTTGATCGTAGGCACTGTCTAATTTCTTCCTTGATTTCTTCTGTGACCTATTTATTATTCAAGGGTATGTTGTTTAAGCATCATCAATTTACATAATTTCAGTCGAGTATTTTGCTATTGATTACTGGTCTTATGATCTGGCAATATGCATGGCCTAGTTTTTATTATTTTTGTTTGCTTTAGTATTCTTAATATGTTACTAAATGGTCTACTTTGGGGAAAGTTCAATGTGCTCCTGAAAGCAATGTTGAGAGGAGTGCTTATTTTGTTATTTTGAGTAGAACAGGTTAGATATTTATTAAGCCCTTTTGCCTGAAAGTGTGGCTCAATTCTAATAATATTTGTTGGTTTTTTTTTGCCTAGTTAATCTATTTGTGATAGTGGATCATTGAGGTCCCCCACTATGGGTGTATTGAGATTTATGTGATATTTTATTTCTAGTGTCATTTGTTATATAAATTTGGCACGGCACTATTGTTTAATATATATTCAAAATTGTTATCTTTTCTTGTTCAATTGTTCCCTTTACCAATATGAAGGAATTTTCTTTACCTATTCTAATAATAATTTTTGGGTTGAACTCCATTTTGTCTGAAAATAAGAGATCTACTCCTCCATGCATTCTGGCACCACTGATGTTTAGACTAAATTTCTTTTTGGATTAAATGTGTCTCTGTATGTAGGATCCCTTTAGGTTTCTTTTTATCCAATCTGCCAATCTGTGTCTGGGTGTTGAGGCCATTTATGTTGTTAATTATTACTGAAAGTTATTGACTTATTTCTGCTATTACATAAGTTTTCGGTCACTAATTTCTTCATTTTTCTCTTTTGCTTAACTACTCACCCTACATGATCTGTTCATTGAATTATACCTTTTTGCATAATTGACTTTATCACCTGTAAGTATTCTTTTTTTTATTTATTTATTTTTTTTGGTTTTTCTCCGGTACCGGGAACCGAACTCACGACCTTGCCCTTGCCAGGCAGGCGCTTTTTGCCGCTGAGCTAAATCCCCAGCCCCACCTGTAAGTATTCTTGTGAATTTCTTGGAGCACCGGATTGTTTGTCCTGAATTTCTTAATGTGAATTTTTATAGAAAACCTTTATTCCTCCATCAATTTTGAAGGATAGTTTGACAGATATATTAATCTGGAATGAATGTGATTTTCCTTTAGGACTTGAAAACACTTCACTTAAAATGTTCCTGCTTTTTACTAATTTTTAAATTTTCTTTACTTATTTTAAAAATAAAAGGATTATTAACATATTGTTAACATAATATTCATCCTTGTTAACATAATATTAACATATTAACAAACATATTAACAAAAAAAGAAGGATAACATATTAGCAAACATATCCATTTACAAAATAGCATAAGAACAGTACAAAAGAATACAGAGTTATAGACAAAGCTGTAGGAAATTAACAATGGTTGTTGCATTACATATTGATATCTTCAAAGTGGTTTCTCAGGAAAACAAATAGAAACACGCAATATTGATCAAACAAGTAATCATTAACTGTTCTTTTCAGTAAAGCAATAGAAGACAGTAGTACAGCTATGTTAGCTATCCTGTATATACATATATACATAATTTCCCCTTCTTTCCCTTCTCTTTTCCCACACCCAATTGCCCTTTAATTTTAAGCATTTTCCTTTTGTTTCACAATGTCTATCATACCTCCTAGCTTTATTCACTCTTTCAGGTTCTCACACTAGTGAGACAATACATTGCTTACACATGCAGGTTTGATTTATTCCACTTATGAGTGTGGTCTTTAGTTGTGACCATTTACCTATAAAAGCCTCAAGTTTATCTTTCTTTATAGCTGAGTAATATTCCATTATATAAAAGTACCATAATATTTTTATCCAGTCCTCGGTGGATGGACATTTGGTTTGCTTCCACAATTTAGTAATTACAAATTGTGCCACTATGAACATGGGTGCACATATATCGCTGTGATATGATGTTTTCAGATCTTCTGGGAAATGAAGAGATCAGATCAGAAATAATCTCTCAAAAAATGAAAGGACAATAATAATGAAAGAATTGTTCTTTACGGTTTGCATTGAAAAGTCTGCTGTAATTCTTATGGGTTTACCTTTATAAGTGATATGTTGCTTTATTCTGACACCATTTAACATTCTGATATGGTGCTGCATTTCTGAGATTCGGATTATGATGTGTAGTGTAGAAATCTTTTTATGCTCGTGGTTAGTTGCTTACTTGTATGTAGATCTCTTTCCCTATAATTAGAAAATTTTCTGCAATAAGAATTGTAAACAGGTTTTTTATGCACTTTGTGTTGTCTTCTGCTTTTTGGCTACATTCAATTGATATAAAGTTAATCTCCTTTGCTTTATATAGCAGCATTTGGATCCATTTCCCATCATCTCCTTTTGTTTTTTAAGGTAGGTCTAAGTATATGTCCACTTGCATTAGCCCTGTCTTCTAGTTCTAACGGAATTTCTTCACATTGTTCACTTCTGTAGTTTATATTTTCAAGCACAAATTTATCTCCTTGATTTCCTCTTGATACACTTTCATGGACTCTTTGCTAAACTGATCATTTTTTATCATTTTGATTAGCTAATATAGATTTTTATTTGTGCTTTCTTTAAGCTCTCTGATCATTTCACTAAATCCATTAACCAGCAAGGGGTAATGGAGGCTCCCATGTGGGCACTTGGTTGTGGGATGTCCCATGGGTTCAACACTCCCAATGTTTGGGGAAAGGAATGAGTGATTGCTTAATTTTGAATCAGCCTGTCTTCTTTTCTCTTTGTGGTTTGACCACTCAAGACGCTGCTCACTTGCACAGCCCTTGGGCTGCAGTTTTTGCAAAGCTTAATTCCAGGACCATAATTGGGATGGTGCAGTTGCTTTTATTTTCCCAAGGACCCTGGAATCTTTTTTTATAGTGCTAACTTGCTTTAACTTTCTCTGATGCCTTTGTTGCCAAATATCTCTCTATTTCTTCAAAGTGTGGAGGACAGAAGCCAATTTCTTTGCTTAGGCTACCCAATCCTCTGCAAATATTACATGTATGCTGGACCTATGGTGGAAGGAATTCTCTGGTCCAAAATTGTCCTGTCTTCCATTTCTATAGTGTCTGATACTAGAATTTCTTCTAGTAATTTTTTTTTTTTTTACTTTTATTTGCCTTCCCATTCCTGGGTTTTTCTGCCACTCTTGCCTCAGTAGACCTGTTTTCCTCTGGTGCATATATCAGAGGTACCATCCCTCATTGCTATCATCTAGTTGGTCATGATCAGTTTCCAAGTATCTATTTTGGTCAGGCCTTTAAAGTTTTGTATTCCTTGTTTACAGGGATATTGAGTATTTTCATAGATATGAAAAGTTTTTGTGTTATGATTTCAGTAAATAAACTTTTTAAACATTTGATATCTTTGTTTGACTTTTACTCATATTAGTGTTATATTTTCTCTTTTTTCTTTTTCTCTTTCTCTTCTTGTTCTTTCCTTTTTTTCTTTTCTTGAGTCACCTACCAGTTTTTGGCTTTAATTTCAATGATGAGTAGCTGTTTTATAATATTTCTGAGTTCCTTAACTGTGACATGATCTTCTTCTTGAAATCTGACAGTCTCTTCTCAGATTGGTCTTTTCTGTTGGTCCCCATACTGTCAATGGAATTTTCCCATACAAGTTTCATTTTTGATTCCTTTTCATTTTTTTTTAAAAAGTGAACATTCATATCTTTTATTATTTTCTTTAATTCAAACAATATTTTATGATATTTTATATCATGTTAAGATCATTAGACATTTTATCAATTAGATCCCTTATCTGTTTATTTATATCCTTTGCAAGCTCACTGAGCATTTGTTGGATTTACTTAGTTTCATTTTTTATCTCCTCAAACATTTATGCATTTGTTTTTTGAGTTCTTTCCTATGACTTCCTCCACTTCATCATCTGTGAGATCACCATTTGGGCAGTTCAGGGTTTTGGGGTCATTTTTTTCCTTGCTTTTTGAGGTTTATATTGTTTCTCTACTGATGTTTGAGGATCACTTATGGTAGAAAAGCTCTGTCATCTCAGTAACTGTATATAGCCTTCCTATGTGACCTTGACATTGTTGTGAATAGGATTTTATGAATGAATCTGATAAGGGCATGAAAAGAAAGGAAGAAAACTATATAAAGTGTCTCAATTTTTAAAGTTTCATTTTACTTTTTAGTATATATCTGCAGTACATGCATTTTATAATCATCTTGGGGAGTAGGTACATGTATGTTATACTTCTAGCTTCCTTGTTTAAATCCCCTTCCCCCAAAAAAGGAAGGAAAAAGGGCCTGAGGGTATAATTCAGTGGCAAAAGCGCCTGCCTGGCAAGTGCAAGGTCCTGAATTCAATTCCCGATACAAAAGAAAATTCCCTTCTCCCAAACCCCATTCCTTCCCTGTCCCTTTAATTCAAGTTTTTCCTATTTTCATTCTTATTGATACTATTAATCTTAGCTTATGTAACATTTACATTTACATTTATTGAAGTTATTAGGTTTCTGTACATGGCATATTCTCAGTGGTCATCAATACAATGTTCGTAGCAATACGAACAGTAAACATTATTCTAATGATGTCTCAAATTAAAATGAAGAACATTAGACCACAGAGGAAAGATCATACTTGGTTTAACGTGGCAAAGAACATGTTTGATTTGGGCTCATGTCCTACTGTTTTGTGGAATGTTGAACTTGTAAAGAACAAATTTGAATATTTCATTGAAAAAATATCTAAGAAAAATGATGAAGGAACAGTCTTGTCGCTCGTGACTCCTTACAGAAAAACATGAGAAAAAACCTGTGGAAACATGTAATTGTCACAAGTGAAACTAAAAAAAAAATTGGAAATGTTTGAAGCTTATTTTTATGTAAAAATATTGAAAGTCCTATTTGGGAAGTAATATGAAAGATGTAGCTTAATTTATAAAACAGACGGGTAAAGAGCTGCCATTTCAATGGAAGCTATGACCTACACTTTAAGACAATTAAAAGTAGAAAACACATAAGTGGGATTAAAATAACTAGGAACTCCTTCACACTGATTCTGCTTCCCTATTCTTCAGCAGCTTTCCATGGGTTTGGGGTCTAGTAGTTTTCTATTTTTCTCTTTCATAATTAGAACATTGTCTTTGAATAAACCCTTAACTGAATGCTTCACATGTACAAAACAGAAGCTCTGATCAAAATGAAGTGAAGAATCAAGGATTTATGCAGTTGTCACAAACAGATCCTAAAAATAGTGCTTTGTGGTTTGCAGCTCAATAGTGGATTTAGAATAAATTTCCAAGGTCAAGAATATCACTTTAAAATGGCAAAATATGACTCAAATTCTAGGACTGGAAGGTCACATTGGCCTTCCCTGTCCCCATTGCATGCTCATGTCTGCATCCAGCACCATCCTGGAGGCAGACTGCCACCTTAGACTTCTAGTGTGAGCAGAGTCATGTCTTTGTTTGAGTTCTGCTCTTTATTCCTAGGATGCAGAAGAGAAGCATATGTCCAAAACTATAGAAAACTTCTTAAAAATTTTGCTCTTTTCCTCTTTATGTTCATTTTCAAAACACTTTTAGTCTATATTTGTTGCTTTTTTCTTTTAAGTGTGTGTGTGTGTGTGTGTGTGTGTGTATGTTTGTGTGTTTTTCTTCCTCTTGCACTTTTCTTCCAATATTGTTTGTAGATGGTGAGGCAACTTTCCCTTGTCCATTTTCATTCTTTCTGATGTTTTCCATGTCATTTCACCTGACATTTTTTTTTCCTGTTTCTTATCCTTCCTCTATGTTTCTTTGCTTTCTCATCTCTCCTCTTTATTGGTCTCCTTTTAACTTTTTCTCTAATATTTATATTAGGCATAGAATACATTCTCACCCCTATTACTCACTACTAATTTTATACCCAGATCTCCCTGTTACCCACCTAAATATACAACATACATATAACAACCTTAGGTTCCATTGTGCCCTCCTATTTTTTCCTTCTCATACCACATAGCAAAAAACTTTAACCACCTCCCCCCAGCATTACCTGATTCCCCATCATCAGGGCTTTATTTTTGTTCAGCATACCAGTATCACAAACATAAACAAATCAAAGCAAGAACATTCAAAGTGATACAGAGTCTCAAGACAAAATAATATGTATCAACAGTGGTTGTAACATTACATATCATTATCCTCTACTACATTGCTCAGATTACCAGGTTTATCAGGGCTTTAGATATTTGATTTATTAGAATTACTAGTGAATGCTTTTTATTACCATAAAACAAAACCAAACTCGTCCACTTGGTGCATATTAGCTGTGGGTCAGTACTTGAGCTGTTACAATGTTTACACTATAACTGAATTTCTTCTCCACACTAAACTGAGATTCAAAAGCTGATCTCATGATATGTTTTCAAATTTCTCAGATGGATACCACTGTAACCAATTATCTTTTTACTAATGTAGCTGATTTGATTTTATAGTAATACTCCTGACTTAGTGGGCAATTAATTTCATGCCAGTGAATAGGTTTCCCAATTCTACCTTCACACTCTGGAAGAGGGGTAGCAAGAGTTCTTAACTCAAGAGTCAGACTGAATCAGACTCTGAAGGAATCCCCAAAACCTGATGGAAAGAAGACTTGAGTGTGAGTTAGCTTCAGTATTGCAGTGGAAAATTCAGAAGAGTTATTGCAGTGTGAGCAATCAGACTCTCTGGCAAAGAAGCTTCCTGGGAATCACATATACATTGCCTCATTGGAATATATAATCTGTGTTCTAATTTGATAGCTTATATGTTTGAGTTTTGCTGGTTTCTTGATTTATTTAGTAGTGTGGGGTTATGTTATGTTCCTTTATGAATTTTTTGTGTGTTTATATTGGGGTTTTACTTTTGTGTATTTTTTCTTTTATTGGCTCTGATTTAATAGGTGTCTAGGTTCTCTCACTTATGTCAGCTCCCTATGTTCTTCACACCTCAATCATTCAAAGAAATACTATTACTATATTTCTTGATTCTTTTTTAGAAATACATTAACTTTTCCAAAGTTTTTAATAGCCCACACTTAGTTCTTCCACAGTCATTCATTTCTTCTCTAATATTAGCCCTCAATACTCCCTTGCCCTAAGTCTTTGGCTGTACCACATCATTCCCAACATTTTATCTTCTCTATCATAAGGCAGTAACAAGCACATGTCTTTCTTCAATCAAAAGTAAATACTCTGATCCCATGTCTCACTCTTTCTCCCACAAATATTCCCTAAACACTGTCATTACTAATGCCTCAACTCAACTAAATCCCTCCATTACAATCAGATACCACACCAAACTTTTCTTCTTATCTGTCATTATCTTTCCTATAAACCTACTACTTAAGTTCTTATACTCTTCATCCAATCACTTTCCACTCTCCACCTACAATTTCATCTACCTCAATGAATAACAAGCAAAAACAATAAATGGTCTTAGTGTGCATAGAGGATAGACAAAGGAGGGAAATCTAACTGCATAATTATCATATAAAAGTGCTGTATGATTGAATCTTTTGATGCTGTTATAAACAGAAGTAATTCTTTCTGAAAAACATAAGAAAAGATACTAAATTGCTTAAAGAAAAAAAGAAGTAAATAATTCCACTAGACATACAAGGTTGAAAATTATTCACAGGGAGGTAATATCTTAATACAAATCTCCATATAAACCCTCCACTTTTGAAGTCCTCAAACTGCAATACTCCCCCTCCAAAAAGGAGGGGAAAAGAGGAATATCTATTTATCTGTCATCTATCTATCTATCTATTTATGTATCAAAATAAACATAGTCATAGATCTGTATCTGACAGAGAGCGAAAGAGAGAGAGCGAGAGAGAGAAGGAAGATATCACAAGATCTCTGAGTTCATCAAATTTTACCAAAGGAGAGCAAGGGGTTGCAAAGTGAGAAGAAAACAAATACTAGGTAGCAGAGCTGTATACAAAGTTAATAGAAGGCATTAATAAAATAGATGACTTTAAAGAGGAAATGAAACAAGTTCACAGTAATTTCACTCAATAGGCCCATGACAGACTTTAAGAAAATAGGCTGAAAAAACATTCTGGATGAGCTAAGCAAAACAGTTCAAAATTTGAATGACAGATTCAATAAGGATAGGAAATCCTCAAAAAGATATCAGACAGAAATACTCAAAACTTAAAAAAAGACTGTGGAATTCATACATTGCAGAAATAACCAATGTGAAAACAGACTGTCTGATATTTAGGACAAAATAGTGAATTATGGTAAAGAGTTCAAAGAAGAAAAAAATAATATAAAAGGAGACTATCCAGCAGCTCCTATATGACAAGATGATCAATCTATGTTTAATCAGAGGTAGAGAAAAACTAGAGGGTAGCACAGATGGATTCACTAACATCCTTAAAGACATCATGGAAGAAATTTTGTCAAATATAAGGAAAGAGTTTGAAACACAAGTAAGGAAGGCACCAAGTATGATGAAGGCAGAGGTTCACCAAGATATATCCTTATTAAATTCCTACATAGCCAGCAAAAGAACAGAATTTTAAAGCAACAAGAGAAAAACAAAAATTCACATATAAAGGTAGTCAAAATCATAGTAGATGTCTCAGAACAAACCCTAAATGGAGAAGATGTTGGAGTGAAGTACTTCAAGCCCTAAAATCAAATATCTTCCAACCCAGGTTCATTTACCCAGCAAATCTTTCCTTCATAATAGATGGAGAAGTAAGATATTTCTATGAGAAAGACTAGCTCAAACAATATATGAATACTAAACCAGATCTTGAGAAACATATTTAATAATATCCTGAAAAGAAATCATGAAATGGACACAGCTTAAAAAACAAGAAATTAATGTGGTCAATAGATAAACAGCATCAAAAATAAGCAGGAAAACAGAAACAAAGTATTCAACAACAGAGAAGAAAATAATAGTAAATAACCAATACATCTCAAAGTTAATAACCTCTACTTATCAATTGAAAGACACAGATTGGCAGACTAGATTAAAAAATGGAATCCAAGATTCTGTTGCATTTAACAAACTCATCTAATCCAAGAAGATATTCACTGCTTAAAAATTAAACAATGGAGAACAACATATTATGAACCTGGACACTGAGAACAAGCTGGGATAGCAATTTTAATATCAAACATGATAAACTCCAAAGTAAAATTGTTTATAGGAGACAAAGAAGTTGACTACACAGTAGTTAAGGGAACTATTCAACAAGAAGAAATAACATTAATAAACATATATACACTGAATAATGGCATGTCTTTTTAATAAAACAAAAATTGCTGTAATTAAAAGATCAAAGAATCATTAAAACCATCATAGTTGAGGATTTTAAAATCTCACTTCTGCAAAGAAATAGATCAACTAAAGGAAAAAAATCAGTAAAGAAATATCAGAGCTGACTCACACCCTTGAACGTAAGGACATAAGAGATACACACAAAGAATCTCATACCTCTACAACAGAGTAGACATTAATTTCAGCAGTACATGGTACCTTTTCCAAAATAGATCACATACTATTCCACAAAGACTTCTTAAGTAAATATAAAACAGCTAAATTTTCCTCATGTATATTATTACATCACTGTGCAGTGAAAATGAAAATCAACAGCGGAAGAAATTTCAAGAAAGGCAAGAGTTTTTTTAAAATTATCCACATACTCCTAAAATAGTTAATGTTTAATTGTTTGATCAATATTGCATGCCTGTATCTGGTAATCTGAGCAATTATTTTGAAAATAACAATATGTGATACAACAACCATTGTTAATTTCCTATCATCTTATTTTGAAATTGTATATTGTTTTTATTGTTCTTGTGTTGTTTTGGTTTTGTCTTTGTTTTTATTATTTTATTTTGTTTTTTTTTTAAATAAAAAAATGGGTCAGAAGAGAAATTTTTGAATTTCTGGAAGTTAAGACGAAGACTGCACAACTCAGCAAAACCCCTGGGACACTATGAAATCAGTCCTAAGAAGAAAATTCATCCCAATAAATGCTCACATTAGGAAAACAGAGGTTATATCAGACTAAAAACGTTTCTGTACCCAAAGTAGTCAATCAGTAGAGGGAAGAGACTATGTACAGAATGGAAAAAATCCATAGGTACTTCTCAGACAGAGGACTATATAAATAACTTTATGCAAAATCTTGACGTGCTCGAGAAACAACAAACCGTCCCCAAACTGAAATTAAGGATGGAAACTATAAAGATGAGAGCAGAAAACAATGAAATTGAGCATAAAATCTGCTTTAAAAATTAATGAATTGAAGAGCTTGTTCTTTAAAAGAATAAATAAAATAGAAAAGTCCTTAGCCATACTTACCAAGAGAAAGAGAATAAAGGCCCATGTCAATGGAATTAGAAATGAAACATGTGAAATTCCAGCAGATACTGTTGAAATCAAGAGGGTAATAACTACTTCAAAAACTATTTTTCTGTGAATTAGTAAATTTTGAGGAAATAGGAAGATTCCTAGACACATATAAACTACTAAAACTAACCCCAAAAGACATACATATGTTTAACAACCCAATAATAAACAATGAAATTGACACAAGAATAAAGAATCTACCAACTAAAGGAATCCCAGGAACAGATGAGTTTATTGCTGAATTCCACAAAACGTTAACGAATATTATATCACCAATATTGCTCAAGCTCTTCAAAGAAATTGAAAGGGATAGAGTGCTCCCAAAATCATTTATGCAAGCCAGTATCACCCTGATTCCAAAAGCAGATGAAAAGGTCCAACTATAAAACGTAAGTATAGGCCAGTCTTCTTAATGAACATAGACACAAAAATCCTCTACAAGATATTAGAATATAGAATGCAGCAAATTATTAAAAAGATCATACATCTTGATCAAGTAGATTTTATCTGACAGAGGCAAAGATAATTCAATATATATGTGTCAATAGAGGTAATGTATCACATAAAGAGAAGCAAAATAAAAGAACCATATGAGTATATCAATAGATGCATAAAAGGCTTTCTACAACAATCCAACACCATTCACAAGAAAACCCCAAAGAAAACAGGTACATAAGGACCACACCTGAATTCAGTAAAGGTTATTTATGACAAACCAGAGTCCAGGATCATTCTAAAGTTGGAAAAAATAAAGTATTCTCCCTAAACTTTGGGACAATACAAGGATAACCAGTATCGCCTATTCTATTCAACATAGTACTTGAAACAGTGGTTTGAGCAATCTGGCAAGAAACAAAAATAAAACGGATATACATCAGAAAGAAGGAACACAAATTATCATTATTTGCAGATGATATGATGTACTACATAGAAGACCCGAAGAACTCCACAAGAAACAACCCACTTGGAATTAACAATCAACTTCAGTAAAGTGGCAAGATACAAGATCAATGTAGAAAAATTATTAACATTTGTTTACTCTTACAGTGACCAGGATGAAAGGGAAATTATTAAAAGAATGCTAGTCACAGTGGCTTCAAGAAAAATGAAATACCTAAGAACTAACCTAACCAAAAAAATATGAAAGACTTCTACAAAGAAAACTATAGAACTTTAAATGCAGACATTGAAGACATCAGAAAATGGAAGATATTCCCTAGTCCTGTATAGGAAGAACAAATATTGTTGAAATGACCATGTTTCCATATTACTATACAGATTCAATGCAGTAGCAATAAAAATAGCAGTAGCATGACTTATGCATCTAGAGAAAATAATCCTAAAATGTATACAGAACCGGAAGTGGCAGAGATATCAAAAGCAATCTTGGGCAAAAAAAGCTAAGGAGGAGGCATAACAATAGCTGATTTCAAGCCATATAACAAAGCAATAGCAACAAAAATGGCACAGGAGTAGAACAAAAACAGATATGTGGAACAATGGAACGGAATTAAGTCTACAAAAACCTCCCCAGATCTATTCAACTATTTGATCTTTAATGAAAAGATCAAAAGCATATGTTGCAGGAAAGATAACCTATTCAACAAGTTGTGCTGCAAAAACTGGATATCTGTTTGCAGAAGATTGAAATTGGACCCTTATTTCCCACCATATACTATATTAAAATAAAAATGAATCAAAGATCTAAACATTAAAACAGAAGCACTAAATGTACGGGAGATAAAATAAGTAAAACATTTGAAGGTATAGATGTAGAAAAGGATTTTCTAAACAGAACCTCAATTGCACAAGAAATAGCAAAAATCAGCAAATGATGTTATATCAGACTAAAAACGCTTCTGTATAACAAAACAATCAATCAGTAGAGTGAAGAGACTATGTACGAATGGATAAAATCTTTAGTCAGGTACTTTGCAGACAGAGGACTAATATGTAGAAGAAACAATGAATTCAGGAAAAATAAACCACTTAACAATAAAAACTCAGTCAACAAATAGGAAAGAGGAATGAACAGATACTTCACAGAGGAAGAAATACAAATGGTCAACAAATACATGAAAATATGTTTAATATCTCTGTCCATTAGAGAAATGCACAGTAAAACAATGCTAAGATTCTGTCTTTCTATGGAAAAATGACAATATTAAAAAAGCAAAGACTGGCAAATGCTGGTGTGCTGTGGGAAAAAGAAACCCTCATGCATTATTGGAATAATTTTAGAACCATTATAGAAGTCAGTATAGAGATTTCTCAAATAGCTGATTTTAGAAATTCCATGTGACCCAGATATCTCCAGCTAGGCATCTTGCACAAAGGGCTTACTTAGGTCATCATGCTACAGAAAAAACATGTATACCGATATTCTTAGCAGCACAATTTATGTAGCTAAATCCTGGAAACATTATATATCCATCAACAGATAATTTGATAAAGAAAATATGGTATCACTTATCTATCTATCTAATCTATCTATAATGGAGTACTACTCAGCTGTGAAGAACGATGAATTTGGAATATTTGGAGGAAGATGGATACACTTTGAAAATATAATATTGAGTGAAAAAAACTCAGGAGCTTAAATAGCACATAGTATTTCCCATTTGAGAGAGGCAAAGTACAAGCAAAGAAAATGATAAGTATGGATAAAAAGGGAAAAAAGGATGGATCTCTTGTAATAGGGAAGTAGTCCAAGGTAACAAGAATGAAGGGTGAGGAGGTATGATAGGGGAAATAAGAAGAATAAAGACATACCATTTACAGGATCCTAATAACACCACTAATGTATACATTGTATGCCAGAAGAATGAAATATAGGATAGGGGAACTGAAGGAAATAGGAAAGAGGGGGAGTGAAGGGAAGGGGATTGAAAAGAAAGAAAAAGAAAGATGTAGATGTAACTATTACCCAAGACTATTGTAAACTAACTTTACCATAAACACTTAGAAATTAAATATTTTAAAGAAGAAATATTCAAAGTGGCAATATAATAAAATAAAAAATAAAACAGCTGCACAGAAGACAAGTAAAGGATAGGTATGGAAATTTTGTTTCTTTTTCTCAATTTCTCTTTATGATAGTTCAGGTATAAAATGCATTTTAGACTTAGAGGGCCTAAACATTCGAAAATCATTTCTCTCTGAGACTCTGTTGAATTTAGTTCACAAATCATATTTTAATGGATGATGTAAGAGTACTACACAGTTAGCCATAGCACAAATTGAACCACTAAAAATACTAGACTGCTGTCCTAGCATACTGCTTTGGAAGCATAGAGGAAAACTTCATTTGGCCAGGAGATAGCAATGATTTAGATCTCCAGGAGTAAGTATGTGTTTCCTGAGAAAAGATCGGGAGTGGAGGATATTCCTAGTAAAAGGATATAATGAAGATTCAAAGAATTTCTCTCTGATTTTTCAAATGGAACCCAAAGCTAGTGCAAGATGTTCCTATCACACAGCTGAGAGCAAATGTCCCTTTCTCTTTCCCCCATAGTTCTTTGTGCTCTTCCCGATCTTGTGAAAGAGGAATGTGAGAGAAAAGGTTGCAGCTGTGGTTTCACAGACTCCATACCTTTTCAGGCCTCTCCCGTAGGTGCCACGGCAGGGATGAAGGGAACATAATCTCAAGGTCAAAGACTTAAATCACTATAAGGGTGTGGCCTTTATTGACTTCAAATCTTGTGTATATGAGGCCTTGCTGCTGGAGAGACTTGATTATGCTGGGATGTGCAGATGGAGCCCGGATGTCGTACTCTACTAGTCGGAGAGGAAATGGGATGACCTGGATATTTGCAGACTTGAGAACAAGGGTACCAAAACTCTACTGAAACAGGGAGACCACAGAGTTTTAAGTTACACACTGGCTAATTTATTCTACCTCTTTAAATGTAAGTATGCTCACTTTCATATTTGTAGAGCTATTATTTATTGAAAATGTATTATATTTCAGATATTATTCTTAGTTACATTCATCCACTTTATCTTAGAGTCTAAAAAAACCTGTTTTGCAAATGGAAAGTAGCACCATTTTACCCATGACTAAACAGAGATGTAGAAGAGTTAAGTGACTGAGCCTATGTCATACAGGTAGGAAGTGCTAGAACCAAGGTTTAGCCATAGCACAAATTGAACGGTTTAGAACAAGATGGGACAAAATCAAGTTGGTTCTTAACTGTTTCTCTGGGTGCAACTTGAGACTCATCATGTCCATTACAAGGGTTCAGATAAGTCTATGCAGTCTTCACGGTTCACCCACTAATAATCTGTTCCTTTGAAAGACATGTGGAAACATTCTGAGCAAAGTAACATTGTAAGGGAAAAGTTATCAAGAATATGCTGTTGTCCCACTCACAAAGTTTTAGTTGTTGAAGAGAGCAAAGGTATGGTAATTGTCATTTTGTATCTGTCCCCCAATCAAGCTCTTCCTTGAGACTCTGAGACAATGCCACAGTGTCTAGGGACTGAATATATTCTTATAAAGAATTTGTGCTTGCAAACACTTTCCAAAGAGCCATGGTAGCAATATTTACAGTCATGAAGTAATGTCAGTAATATCATGAATAGTTAGATAAACTGACTAAAAAGTTTGGAGGTAGCAGCAGAGAAGAAAAATGGCAAGTTTTGTAAACCTGGGAACAGACACAGCAGTTATGTTTGAATTGGTGTGGCAGTATATAAAATATATACATATATATGTATGTGTATAATGTGCTTTTATATATTTTTTTCTTCATATATCCATAGAAGTAAATCTCCCAGAACACAAAATAGTGTAATGTAGAAAAGGGAAGAAAATGAGCCTAGGAGAGCTAACATAGAATAACCAGTAAAACTGAAGTACAAACTCTTTCTGTCACAGTACTCCTGATCTATTTGATCTGAGATCAAGGAAAAGAGAGACAAGGTGGTCTATAGGAGGATTTTAAGACCCAAGCTTGGAAATGATTCATAAAATTTCCATGCAAATATTTTGCCTGAATTTCAGTCACACAACTACACCTAATTGCAAGACCATCTAGAAAGTATAAAACAGCTGTGTGATCAGGAGAAAAGAAAACTGATGAGCAGCTATCCAGTGTTTGTCATAGCACCGTTACCGTTTTACATGCACCACCTAATTTAATCCTTTTGAAGTTAGTACTATTATTATTCCAATGTTATAAATGATGAAATTAAGAAGAATCAGAGCCATTTGATCAAGATTAATAGACTAGTACATGACAAACTTGAGATTCAAGCCAAATTATATTCCAACTCCTAACAAATTTGACTATGCCTATGAAAAATTTTTCTAGGATTTCAGGAGAATAGAATTTAACCTGCAGATCAATCTGGAGGGAACAGATATCTTTATTATTTTGAGTTATCCAATGTATGAACACATTGTTTCTCTTTCCATTTATTTATTTTTTATTTGGTTTTCATATTTTTATACCCCCTCATCCTTTTTCCTTTTATAATTAAAAATATCCATTAATATGGGAATTTAATGAAATATTATGAGTAGAATAAAAGACAGATATCAGGAAATAAGTAGACAGATATTTTGTAAGTGGGAAGGAGACCAAGAGATGGAGGGACACAGAAGAAGGAGAGGGAGGAGGTCTTAAAAAGAGTTAAGATGCATTATGTACTTATGCCAGCTCCCCATGAGGAATGTGATTACTATGTACTACAAACATGTAGTAATAAAAAAATAAAAAAATACTGGAAAAACCCTTTAAAATTAATTCTGTGGCATTAATGATTGACCCCAGAGGCTTTGTGCTGATCTATATTCCCAGAGTCCCCCTTTCATTTATTTTGGCACAAGGACTCACTCAGTTGGCCAGCCTGGATTTGAACTTGTGATCCTCCTGTGTCAGGCTCTCAAGAAGCTGAGATCACAGACCTACAAAAATTTTCCACTTTTACTAATATGCTCTTTTCTCTTATTTTTTCCTTTTGTTTTTGTTTTTCTTTATGAGACAAGTACTCACTATTTAGTTTTCAGACGACCCTTGATCGCACTATGTAGCTCAGGCTGGCCTTGAAACTTGTGATCCTCCTGCTTCAGCCTCCCAATTGCTGGGATTACTGGAGTGTGCCACCACCCCCAGCTAATATGCTGTTTTCTTTCAAGGTTCCCATGACCACATGAAGTGTACTTTTTACGGGAAGCTAAAATCTCAGGACACAGTACAGATGAACCTCTATAACTGAGTTTCCCCAAATGGGTTTATGATCCACATGTACCAGAATCAGTAGCTTGGGTGAAAATTAAGATTTCTTGAACAATGCCTGAAGTGGACAAGGAATATGGACTCTACATTACTGCTGCCAGTTAGCATTTCCAGGATGCGAGCCTATACAATGTGATAAGGCAGTTTGTGCCTTCTACTGTAGCTTATCACTTGGCTACCCTATTTACATAAGACTTTCTTTTGGCCCAACAAATGCCTCAAGTATGGAGGTTTTTGTACTACAACTTAGCTCAAAAAATTATCAAATAGTACAGAAATATGTATTCTCCATTAGAATTTTGAAAACTAAGAGGGGAATATGGAAAACAAAAATTTCATGTATGTAGAGACAATTACATCTCTTCATTTTGCATAAATGAATGGCTAATAAGGACCTGGGCTTTCAGCTGGCATCACTCAAGTTAGGGAGGTTAAGTCTACATTTCCATACTGAACACAATATGGATGTTCTTTACTTCTGGAGGAACTAAAAGCTGTGAGACAGCACAGCAGCTACTCTAACACCAGCTATAGGTTCAATGAGTAGTTTCATCCTCTCCCACGTAAGCTGGGTTGCATAATTAATTTCATCCTCTGTGACAGTGAAGGCATCATCCACAAAGTCATTTATGATAGGTCAGTTGTTTGTGCCAATGCTGGATTTGACGTCATCTGCTACAGTTTCTGGAGGATAAGTATTGGGGGTCAGTTCCACTTTCAGTTTGGACTGGTAGCAGTCATCTGTATTTAAGTGTTGTGCAGCATATACCTTCACACTAGGTTTCAGAGCCTTAACTGTAATTGCTGATCCAGCAACCATTCCTCCTACCCCTGCAGGTTCCACCAGTGTACCCATCAAGGGAACCTGATTCAGCACTTCCAGTGCAATTGTCCCTTGCCCAGCTACTACTGAAGGCTCTTGGTTGGGATGTACCAGGATGCCTTTGGCTTCTTTCATAATTCTTTTCCTAACCTTTTCTTTAGACTCCTCACTCTGTTCACTGTATATTATGGAAGCTCCAAAGGCTTATATTGCCAGTTATTATTTTATTATATTTTTGCAGTTGGGAGCCATTTGGGGCACCACAATATAGGCAGAAATCTCTTCCAATTTGGCAGCGTAGGTGAGAATCTGACCATGGTGTCCACTGCTGTAACAATAGCTTTGGGCTTCCCTTCTAAAGTGGCAGGATTTAAGCCTCTGATGGCATTAAGGACCTGACAAATCTTTAAAAATCCAGTTTTCTGGAAGAGTTCACATTTGAGGAAACTATTTTGCACTGCTACTTGATTTACATTTTATGGTTTCTACACTGGAGGGAGATTTCCTTTCTTTCTCTTCTCACCTTACTGCATCAGCGCCATGCTTCCAACTCCAGCCTCAGCCCACTTTTACTGACTACTTGTTTTCAGATGTCTGAAATTCCCAGCATACAGATCACGTAAATGTTTTACTAAATATGTTTGTAATATCTCATTTTCTTTAGCATGATTTCACCTGCTTTAAATCTTGTTTTCTTAGAATGTGATATAGGGTAGATCAAAAATCCTACAGCTAAAATTATATTTGGTGATAAAAGACTAAATATTGTCCCCTATAACAGGGAACAAGGAAAAGATTATAAACTCATCATTCATTCAATATGGTAGTGAAAACTCTGTCCACTGTAATAAGGCAGAAAATAAATAAAAGGCATATAGATAAGAAAATAAAGCTGTCTTTATAAACGATATAACTAGTCTCATTCTTAACATTCTGAACAGTTTCATAATGAGTACACATGTTGGATTTTGTAAAATGCCTCTTCTACTTTAAATTTTAACGCTTATCATTTAAATTTTCTTTAACCTACAGGAATTAATATTCAAATGTGCAAACAGGGCTGGGGATTTAGCTCAGCAGCAAAAGCGCCTGCCTGGCAAGCGCAAGGTCGTGAGTTCGGTTCCTGGTACCGGAGAAAAACCAAAAAATAAAAAAAAAAAGAAAAAGAAAAAAAAACAAAAACAAATGTGCAAACAGCCTTGGCCATGAGTGATGAATTCCATTTGGTCACATGGTAGGATATGGTTTGTTTATATTTTCATGATCAATTGTGTTTATTTTCATGAGATATAGCAGCATGCATTTCCTTCCTTCCTTCCTTCTTTCCTTCCTTCCTTCCTTCCTTCCTTCCTTCCTTCCTTCCTTCCTTCCTTCCTTCCTTCTTTCCTTCCTTTCTTCTTTCCTTCCTTCCTTCTGTTCTTCTTTCTTTCCTTCCTTTTACACAATCTTTTTCTGATTTTAATATTAAGGTAACAGTACACATAAAATGAGGTGAAAAGTGTTTTCATCTCTTCTACTTTTTAGAAACATATGGAGAATTATTACTAATTCTTTTTTAGTTTTTGATAATAGTTGTGCAGCAAAACTATCTTGATAAGGAAATTTCTTTCTCAGAGCTTTTAAATTATGAATTTAATTTTCTTAGTAGTAATATAGCAATTGAGAATACCTACTTCATTTTTGTGTAGATTTTGTAATTTATGAATTTTGCGGAATTTGTTCATTTTTTACAAATTTTCCAATTTACAGGAATTGCTTTATTAACAGCACTTTCTTGTACTTTTAGATGTGAGTTTTGTACTGATGATGTTTCATTTCTAATCTTGATGATTTGCTCTTCTCTTATGTTTGTCAGTCTTGTTGAAGATTTAGTGGTTTTACTGGTGTTTTGCATTCTGTACCATTAATTTTATCTAGTTTTCCAAATTTTATTTTTTTCTTAATTTCTTCAGGAATATAGGCTATTGTTTTGAGATTTATATATTGTTTCAAATGTAAACATTTATTACTATAAATTTTCCTCTCATTACTGTCTTAGGTGTATCACAAATAATTTGTATGTTATAGTTCCCTTTTCAATTATTTCACTTGATGGGAGAAAAGGGAAAGGAAGAAGGGAAAAAGGAAAAAATATATATGTATACACAAGGATGTTAAAATATTTATGCAGCTAATTTCTCTTAGTTCATTATAGAAAGTTTTATGTTAATATTGTATGGACAAGAGAACATCCCTATATCTTCTACTCTGAATAACACTATAAAGACAACAATATGCAATGTATCAACTATTGTAACTCTTTTAATAACCTGTTTTGAAACTCAGTTTTATCATTATGTTTATATATTTTTTCTATTGAAAAAAACTGGTATGCTGCTACTGTTCTATTTCTTTGTTTCTCAGTTACTACTCTCCTTAAAATAAAAAAAAGATAATTATTTCTCTATATTTGTTATTTCCACTGAGATTTTTCTTATACATATGAATCTATGTAGGTGTGTGCTATTTAGTTTTCATGTGTTTAGGCATTTTCCTATTGTCTTTCTGTTATTGATTTGTTTTTGATTTCATACTAAGAGAAAAAAATTACATCACTGACGTTATTTTAATTATTTTAGGTTTGTTTTATTATACAAAATATAGTCTAAGTTAGGGCATGTCCCATGGGAGCGTCAAGAAAAGCATATTTTGTTTTTGTTGAATGGAGTGCTTCAAATATATCAGTGTCATCCTGTTGATTTTGTTTTTTATATCTATTGTCCTGGCTGATTTTTTGGTTTTACTTCTTTTTTGTTGTTGTTTTTTTGGTACTTGGAATTGAATTCAGGACCTTGTGCTTGCTGGACAGGTGACTGTGCCACTGAGCTATATCCCTAGAATATACCCAGATTTTCTTATTTTAAAGAGAAAAAAACAGTAAAAAGGATACAGAATTTCAA
>NW_004955475.1:6286776-6302074 GCF_000276665.1 Chinchilla lanigera
TTCTTTCCTTTTCACAATATCAGTTTCTGAGAGGGGGCTTGATGTTTCTAACTGTAAGTGTGGATTTGTCTAGTTTTGATTTCTGCTTCATCAGGTGTTACTTTATTTATCTTGAGGCTCTGTTGTTCACTGTGCACATATTTATGATCATTATATCTGTCTGGTGACCAATACTTTCACTTTTTTACATTATATAATGCCTCTCTTTGTTTCTAGTCATTTTCTTTTCTCTGAAGTGAAGATATCAGATATTTTAAGTTATTAATTTGATCAACTCTTCTTTTTTATGATTAATGTCTCTTTAGTATATCTTCTTTCATTCTTTTATATTTGATTTTCCAGTGTTTTTGTTTTCAAGTGTGTTTCCTGTAAAGAGTACATAATTGTGTCATGTTAATGTACTCTGCCAGTTTTTGTCTTTTAATTAGCATATTTAAGCCACTTACATTTAAGGTAATTATGTGTTTGAGCATGTCTACATTTCTATATTTCCTCTTTCCTCCTATTCTTCTCATTCTTTTTTCTTTACTTTTTGTCCACTGCTTGGGTATTTTTAAAAACCATGCTGCGTAATGTATAGTATTCTTTGTAAAAGTATAATGCTTTGCATATCTTTTGTACTGATCACTATATAATTATTTAAAATCTTAGTAGTTGACTTATATTAATAAGAATTAACACTTATCATTTAAAGCATAGAAGCCTTTCATTTATCTTCTCTACTATTAACTATCATCGTGTTGAGTACTAGATAATGTCATAATTTTTGTTTCTATCATAAATTATGATTTCAAAATTTGTAATATGATTGATAATACAACATCTAATCTCAATTTCTATGTTCTTTCCTGTTACTGTGGGATTTTAAGTAATTATTTTGATTTTGTTTAAGGAATTTCCTTCAGCCAATCTTTAAGGTTAAATCTATCATTCTTGGGCATAGGCCCGGGTCATTTTCACAAATTTCTGTTTCAAAATTTTATAATATGAATTTTAAAATTAAAACAAAACAATATGATATGACATCTTGCCATTGCAGACTCATCCTGAAACCTCCTGATATGGAGGAAACCTGGACAGCCTCAGGTTTTCCAGAATGCTTATCAGAATTTTATCTTCCTCAAACTGAAATGTACTCATCAAGGCTGAATTTTTAACCAAGTTAGAGATCCCCAAATTTTCAAGACACTTACTACAATGTTTCTTCAGCCACAGGTTTACATAAAAGATTTATGTCCTTACTGGAGTATGAGATATCTTCCAAAATTTTCTCTGAATGTAACCAAAAATATCAGGAGTTTCCCATTTTAGTTGTTTTCTCATGAGTCTAGCTTTTTCCTCACTTTCTTACAATGTCAGAGCCACAAGGGTCCCAAGCCAGAGAAACCATTTCATAGGCATAAATATTAGAGACTTGCCCAGGATCATGAAGTTAGTGACAGACAGAATCAGAACCTTGAACACTTAATTCCCACAGATTCACTTAAATGTTCCTTAACAGATAAGTTGGCATAGTCCCTTATTAACATTATCCTCTCTCTTCTGCCCATCTGCTAACACCTCAAGATCCTATGATTTTTATTCAACTGCTAGTGTGGGTATGAGAAGTGCAAAAGGGAAGGATAATTAGAATACAAGATGTAGGTCAAGGAAGGAGCCACTCCAGTCAGTGGGCATTGTCATGCTAACAGGCCCTTTGCTATGTCTCAGGAGTCCCTGAGAAAGTTGACTTCAGTGTGACCAGGCTTATCTCAGTAGGACTTCAGACTGCCATCAGTGGGCTTGGTGCAATGCACTCACTCTACCCATTTGGCTATGTAAACCCCATAAAGGGCATTACAATGTGCAGGGAATCGAGTTATACTTTATATCTATTAGATTACCTACTAAGTACCAAATCATGTGAGAGTCCTTTTAAAAGCATTTAGTTCAATAATTATTCTTTTATGATTGTAACAATTTTCATTAATATGTCAATGAGGATACTAAGCTTCAAATTAGAGATCTGATTTTCTCAAGGTCACATAGCCAGTAAATGCCATTGTCAAGATTAAAATACAAACAGCCTCCTGAAATGAACATGCACTTTTACAGTAATTAAAGCAGCCACTGACAAAATAATTTACTATGTTCCAAGCACAAGCATGGGGTTTTAACAAACTTATATGTTGATTATTATTACTCACAATTACTCACAGTAGATGTGACCTCAATTAAGCTTATATATCTAGCAAGTCATTGGGTCAGAATTTCCAGTCAGATCTGCCTGATGTCATAGACCATAATCTTCCAAATTTCTACCCTTTTCAGAGATTTTGGAACATAATATAAAGAGAATCAATGAGGCTGAAAGGGGGAAACTTTATTAATAGCTTTGAAGACATCTTAAAGGTCTTACGAGTTCCATGATATAATTCTAGAAGAAAAGAACAAATATAAATTATAAAATTAGATAACTGTGGTGTATGAATTCCAAAAAACTTATCAGGCCTCTACCTGTACTCTACGTTGTAGAAGTATTTTGGATACAGTCAAACTGATATAGATTTGGAAAACTAAAAGAACTACCCACTGGTGTCAAAGTGGGCTGAAAACTCTTAAGAGGCAGAAGGTCAATCCCTGCCCTGGAGAAATATGTTCCCTTGTGCTTTCATGGGACTGAAGTGACCTGTAACAAATGAGAAAACTTATTTCTGGTTTTCTGCAACTTTTATTTAGTCTGTAAGTCACTCTTTATTACTCTAACTTGAATAAAATCAGTCTAAATCAAGCATATGCCAACTGTGCCCTACTTCTCTTTTACTGAACCTGAAGAGGAGAAGACTGAGGCTATACTACTGTTGGTCTGTAGATTTCAATCTTTCTTGTAAATCTACCTTTTTCAAATTCTGCAGCTCCGGGTTTCAATAGGATGTTCTAAATTTATGGGTGATAATTTCATGCTTTCATTATTTTTAGGATATTATACCTTGGATTTGTATATATATGCTCTAGTAACTTAGCATAGCTTCCAGCCCCAAGTCATGAACAAGAGATGTTAGACAAATGAATAAAAGCAACTTCATAAAGCAATTCAATCTCTATTATCTAGTAGGTAGAACAAAAACGACAGAAGTTCAGGTATTGACAAAATTTTTAAAGTTAAATCATGTAATCCATAGCCTAATGATATTCAATCACTTCTATGCAACCGGTCTTTGAAGTGATGCCTACACACTTCTAGATATGCAAGCTCATGAATAGAGAGCTAATTGAAAAAGGTCTTTCTCCTGTTAAGTGAACTATGTATCTCTGCAACTTTCAATTGAAAATTATTGCTCTGTTCCCTAGAACAATAAAGATCCTGCCTTTTCCTTTACCTTCTGTGTTACAAAGACTGAGATCCAGTTCAAAGATTCTGCGTGAATCTTAACTGTTCTTTAATTTATTAGCCTTTCCTCTGCCTCTCTCTAGTTTTTTTCCATGTCATATTGAATAATGTGGACAAATCTGTATGGAGAACAGTGTAGGGCAGGGAAGAATTGACAAGATTGTTATCTCCTCTATTTTGAAAAAATAATTTCTCTGTTGATACAACCAAAAGTGAAATTTCCCTCCCCGTCTTTTTTTTTCTCCTCTTTCACCTTTCTTTCTTGCTTTCTCTCTTTCTCCCTTCTTTCCTTCCTTCCTTTCTTCATTTCAAAAGTAACCTCATTTTCTCCACCAGGAATCTCTAAATTATGGTCTCCTGCTTTGTTAATAAAGTTACATTAGAACAGAACCATGCCCATTTGTTTATATATTGCCTGTGGCTACTCTAATAATGCAAGGGCAGTCGTTCCTATAAAGAAAATAGGCTTCATGGAACCTAATATATTTATTATCGGACACTTTAGAAAGACTGTAGACCTATCCACTTGACTTATATGGGGTGTATTTACTCTGTTATTCATAGCAAACTCATTGATAGAATTGATTATCTAAACTCAGATTTAGAGATACAAAAAGGTTTGCCAATATTTACATAGACTGACCATGACCAAAGTTTGATTTTAAATGTTGGTCAGTTTGTTTCACTGAGATCTGTTTGTTTCAATGTTTCATGTTTTTTTTTTTTTCCAATAGTTCCTTCAGTGCTCACCACAGACGCTTCAGGCAGAGACATGCCATGTTGCTTTGACTTTATGGCTTCTTGTTAGTCTAGTTGGCTTTTAACTATGAGGCAATCCCTCCCTAGGACAATTCCACGTGCTTTAGATTAGCTTATTTTAGCTACCCCCATGATCTTTCCCTGGTAACCTTGCCTATGGTTGTGAGGATCTCCTTGGCCCATTATCATGAAAAGCATCATAAATAACAAACCCTTCAGGAGCCATTGTATACTGTGACAGGGAAATTGGGCTGGCTGAACTTTGGGACACACTAAGGCAAACAGAGAACTCTATGCAATTTATGCCATGTTTATTGACATGAGATCTCAGTATATTGTTCAGACTGGCTGTGAACTCACTATGTAGCCCATGGGGGCTTCAAATTTGCATCAGTCCTCCAGCATCAGCCTCCTGAGTGCTGAGATTAATGGTTTTCTGATGTTCACATTCTTAGCTACAAACTTTGCTCTTAGAACTGCTTTTATTATGTCCAAAAAGTTTTCTACATTGATGTGGAATTAACATTTAACTCTAGGAGCTGCCTTATTTTTTCTTAGTTTCTTCCACAACCCTTTAATTATTTAAGAATGTGTGGCTTAATTTCCATGTGCTTGCATAATCTGTGATCTATTTTGCCATTGATTTCTACATCCATTGCACTATGATCAGTTAATGTGCATGACAAATTTTATTCTTTTACATTTATTGAACATGATTTCTTGGCTACTATGTTGATCATTTTTCAAGTGCTGCTGAGAAGAATGTACATCATATTTCTGTTGGGTGGAGCACTCTATATATCAAAGTCCATTTATTTGAATGTTTGGTTCAACTCTGATATTTATTTGTTGATCTTTTGTTCAGTTGATCTGTCTGTGATGTTGGGGTAATGAGGTTCCCCACCATAACTGCACTGATATTTATTTGATCTTTTAGGTCACTAGTGTTTGTATTATGAACTTGTTTTCACCATTATTTGGTACATAAATGTTTATCGTTGTTATCTCTTCTTGTTGAATGATTCCCATAAATGATATCTAATGACCTTTTTTGCCCCTTCTGATGAGTTTTGGGTTAAAGTCTAGTTTTTCTGAATATAGAATATCTGCTCCTGCTTATTTTCAGTTGCCTATTGCATGAACCAATGCTTTACATTCTTTTAATTTCAGTCTGTGAGGCTCTTTTTGGGTTAAGTGTGTGGCTTGTACAGTATATTGTTGAATCTTGCTTTTGATCCATTGTGCTAATTGGAGTCTTTTGATTGGTGAATTGAGAACATTTACATCGATGGTTACAGCTGATTTGTAATGATTTATTCTTGTAAATATAGTATTACTGCAGCTGATTCTCTTTCCCTTCTATTTAAATGCTCACCTTGCCTGCTGCATTCATTTTACTGTGTCATTTGTCATTCTTAGCTTCATTGTCTCTTTCTAGGGTAACCTTGAGAATTATTTGGAATACTATTTTGATGGTCATGAATTTCATTAGGTGATCCTTATAATGGAAATATCTTATTTATCTGCCAGATATGAAAGATTATTTTGTAGGATATATCAATCTGGGTTAGGAGTTATTTTCCTTTAGGCCTTGAAAGATTGTGATTCATGGTATCTTTGACTTTGAGGTTTGTGTTGAGTACTCTGCTGTGATTCTGATGGACTTTGCCTTAAGTGATTTATTGCTTTTTTCTCTAACATCTGTTAAAATTCTGTTCTTATAAAGGAAATTTGGTAGTTTGACTATGCTGTGTCTCTGGATGATTCCTTCCTGATCATGGCCATTTGGGGTTTTGTATGATTCACTTATGTGTACCTTAAATTCATGTTCAAGTTTAGAAAGCTTCTTTCTATGGCTTATGCATACAGGTAATTTATAGCCTTTGTGTTTTATTCTGATTTGTCATTAATTCTCATTAATTTTAGACTATTCTTTGCATCATCTAGTAGACTTTGGATACATTTTTCATCTTCTCTTGTTTTTATGGCATCTCTCAATAATTGTTCACCAACCACAGACATTTCTTCTAGAACTGATATTCTGTCCTCACATTGGTAACTTCTGATACATGTATATTCAGTAAAATTTTTAATCAATGGAGTTTTGTTTGGAACTTTTTTATGGACTCCAATTCTTTTCCATGATGGTTATTCATGATTAGCATCTCTTTCTTTATCTCCTCTAATTTTTACTAGTATCTTCTCTAGATTTGTTGATCATTTCTTTTATTTGGATTACTATCTGTTTTACTACATTTTATTTCAGTTTGCTAGGCACTTTATCCTCTGTTTTTTTTTTTTTTTTCCTCCACTGTTATCCTTGGGATATTTTGCCTGTGTGTTTTTTGATTATCTTCTCATTGATATCCCCTGCATTGGTTTTGGGGAAGCTGGGAGCTTTTCAAAGCATTTGTTGCTTTGTTTATTCAAGTGTCTTTTTGTTTGTTTCTTTTATGTTTTGTGGCCTTTGGAATAGTTATAGTTGGTAGCTTTGTTGCTAGTATAGAAACCTCTTTAGTTAATATCTACTTTTCAGCGATGACCTCAGAACATAGCCAACTACTGGCTTTTGCCTGTGTCCAAGTGTGCAACTATCTTGATTTATTGGGGAAGGGAGGTTGCAGCTCTTTGGGGTCAGTTCTTCCAGGTCTTCAGAAATAGAAATCAGTATTATTTCTGATTCCCAGGCAATCCAGGTATTGGCACATGGATAAAACCAACTGATAGCAACAATTATGTAACTTTGGCTAAAATAGTAAAATCAACAACAATAGTATCAAATATAATCTGGATATTCACAAAACCTAAAAACCAATAGCATGTTATCCTGAAGTGTAGGAAAATATTGTAAAAAGAAAAAGACAAGCTGGATTGATCTATAATAATTATCTACTCAGGGGCTGGGGATTTAGCTCAGCAGCAAAAGCGCTTGCCTGGCAAGCGCAAGGTCGTGAGTTCGGTTCCTGGTACCGGAGAAAAACCAAACCCCCACCACAAAAAAAATTATCTACTCAAAAGAACAACCTCATATCCATTAAAAATATAACATTCAACTATAGTAAGATATGCTTAACTATCTACAGATCAATACATTTTAATGATTATATTTATAAGTACAAAAGCAACAGGCAATGGGAGCTTAAGTTAAGTAGTAGAAGAAAAATTTGTAGTATTAGGTAAAAACAATGGGAAAAGTCAGCAAGGAAAAGCATAACTACTAAAAAAATGGAGAGTAAACTAAAGGGGAAAACTGATAAGTGAAGAAATTAAAAGACAGTAAGAAAAGAAATATAGAATAAAAGAGGACATAATCAAGCAAATACAGAGAGATACTATTAATAAAAATTGGGGAATTGGGAGACTGATTAATCTGGCAAAAGAAATTTCAAGGCAGTCTAATGTTGAGGTAGTGGCATGGCTATTGTAGGGGGCTTTTAGCCAGATTTATATTGAAAATCAAGAGCAAAGAGCCCAGCAGGATGATTTAAAATGTTGTGAGTTTGGCCAGAATGGAAGCTCCAGTAAAGCTGGGGACTGCAAAGATAAAGCTGAGGAGATCACTACTGCTCAGAAGGAACAGGGGAATAGAAAAGATGGCCTGAGGAAGCAGCACGTCTCCACCCTTTGCAGCCTCAAAACTGCAAAGGTGAAAGACTGTCTTGAGAAGAAAGCTGCTGAGCACCATGTTCCAGAATGGCTGTGGCAGCTGCAGCAGGTTTCATAATGGCGGCAGCATAGAAAATTTTTTCCTCAGAATTGGATTCAGAGTGCCCAGCAAATCCAGGCACTCGACCCCTGTAGCCAAGAGAGAGGAAAACTTGGCTACTGCTCCAAGTGGCAGCAGACCTTGGCATCATCTCCGTGGCCCTGGCTTTAGGTACATGGAGAATGCAAGAGTTCTAAGGGCCAAGAGGCTTCCACCCAGATTTCAGAAGGTCTGGGAGGCCAGGCAGTGTGCCCCTGAGAGGGCAGTGTGTGAGGCTGTGAGTGTGAAGTAAAAGGTGCACTGGAGACCTCAGAAGTTTAGAAAAGCCAGGACTGTGGATCATCTAAGGAAAGCTGCAAGGAGGGAGCAAAGCAGGCCTAAGAGAGAACCCATGGAAGCTATAACCACTGGAAGTGCCATAGGGGTGGACTCATGCAAGCCCTTTGCAGCTCACAATGTGCCACAGATTGCTAGACATGAAACTACAGGACATAATGTTAGCCCTGCTGGATTTTGGACTTGCTTTGGTCCCAATGCCCTGTATCCTCCTGTTTGTACCTTTTGGAATGGTACTGCTTATTTTGTGCCACTGAATGTTGGAAGTGTTTAACTTTTCATTTGTGCAGGGGGTCACAGCTAAAAGTTTGCCTTACATCTCAGAGGAGACTTGGGACTCAGACTCTTCAGCAGTGCTGCAATTGTTAGGACTTTGGCAACTCTTGCAGGTGGACTAAATGCCTTTTGCATAACGCGATGTGCATGAGTCTTTAGAGGGCGAAATGTTAGGGTTCTAATGTAATATAATGTCTTTGTGTCTGGAAACTGGCTTAAAGAAATGTGTATGGTTGCCAAGTTGACAAGGGGTGGAGTGTTATGGTTGATACATTGTGTCAACTTGGAGAGTCTAGAGGTTTGGCTAAGTGACTCAGCAGGAAGCCAGGGTGCTTACTTTGTATACATCCTGAGCATGTGGAAGAGGAGGGCATGGAGATTATGTGAGAGCTACACACCCCTTAGGTGGGGGCAGCCTGTTTACAATGTAAGGGAGGGAAAGAGGCTGCTTGCGGCCATGCCTCCCTTTTTCTCTGGCTGTTTGCTGGTTGGCTGCCATTCCCCCTTTGCTCTTGTTGCTTTGTTATCTTCTGCCTCGGAGCCAGCCAAGTATGGACTGAAACCTCCACAACCTGTAAGCTAAATAAACCTTTCCTTCCTTCATTTTGAGCATTGGGTATTTTGCCTCAGCAATGAGAGAGAAGTAACTAAGACAGAGATACAATGCAAAACACCACCAAAAATTTCCAAAAGATTAAAAAACAACAAAAGACTCAAAACTCAATAAAGAAAAAAGCGAACTGGATCAAAATAAGCAAGAAAAATATTCCAATATATTTCCAAATGAATGGTTTACATCCAGGGCCTGTGGTCTTTGGACTCCTATGTGTCACAGTCCTCTCTCCCCAGTTTGTAGCTTGTGGATTTGTGAACTCACTCCTTTGCTCAAAAGGTCCCCCTCTCTAAAAAACCTGGTTCATGGCAACTTTGCAAGCTCATCCCCATTTATTTTGGTAATATGGAGAAGTAATCAAGCACTGATTTCCTCTTTATTTAGGCAGTGGGACAGGTGCTGGCCTCAGTACCATTGTCTTCACATCCAGCCATTTTTGAAAGCCAGATATGCTGAATCTCACTTCTCACCATAGAATGCAGGCCCTATGTCCTTCATGGCCTGAACCTGAATTTCTGTGCACTTAGGGGTGTGTATGTCTAACCGTAACCCTCTTAGTCTGTTTTCAAGGCTCTCTTTCATCCATTCACTATGATAGGGCAATGCTTCAGTCCTGGAGTGAAGCTCTAGTATAGTTATTCTGTGGTTTAGTCCCACATCAACCTTTTCACTGCATGGCATCTGCTAAATTCTCTCTGGTAATATGGTGAGTGCTGAACTAGATTTCTTCTCCAGAAATATCCCACCACGAAGAAGGCACTTTCAAGGTAACTCTCCACACTTTTTGTTGTATTTTAGAGCTGTAGACTTTTCTTGGAATTAGCATTTTTGTTTCATCCGCATGTTCTTCTTGAAGCAATCAGTTTTGGGGCAAGCTTACTATGGCTCCGAATTATTGGAATCTTCCTCAGTGATGTCAGTTGTTTGATAATCACCTGTGCAGCCCTCTGCTTAGGGAAACTATTGTGTAGAGCCTGCCAGGAGATGGAAATTTGAGGACTGTAGGCCACAGTAGGCATGTTCTACCTCACATGGCACACAAATTTTCATTATTGGTGTTTACAAAACTATTGATTATTTTATTTTTATATATCCCACTTTTCTGAATTTGGTTATCAGATCTAAATGCAAAAGTAGTGTCTTCTAAATATAAGATCACATTGTCAACCAATAGGAATAATCTGACTCAGTCCTTCCTATTTAAAATAGTTTATTTCCTTCTCTTTCCACATTATTCCCTACAATTTCAAGTATACTCTTGAAAAAGAGTGCTGAGAATGAAAATTTTTGTCTTGCTCCTAATTGCTAGAGGAAGTGCTTTCAGTTTTTTTATCTTCATTCCAACTTTGGCTATGAATTTATCATATATATATAACCTTTATTAAGTTTAGATAACATCCTTCCATATGTAATTTCTTTAGGGCTTTTAAAATGATGATATATTAATTTTTTTAAAGGCTTTTCACCGATTTATTGAGATGATCATGTGACTATATATGATGTATTATTTTTATTTGCTTATGCTGAATACAACCTTGAATAAAACCAAATTGATTGTGTTGTCATATCTTTCTTAATGGGTTGGTGAATTCAGTTTTTGAGTTTTTTATTGGCAAGTTTTGAATCTAGGTTCATTAATGATATTGACCTATTGTGTCTGTTTGTGTGTGTTTGTGTTAGTGCTCCATTATTTGATGTTGATATCAGAGTGCAATGAGGTAGGATAGAAGAAGATTTTTAAATGGCCAAAAATAAAAACAAAGATTTTAAAGTTTTATTATTGAAAAAAGAAGAAAAGCCCAGAGCTTCAGGGCACAAAAGTTCCTAAGTCTCTTTCTTTTTCAAGAAATTCACATTTTAAAGAAAAACCAGCCTGTAATTTGGGCTCTTGGCCTGTACTTTTCACCTGAATATTGTGCTTCTTCCATCCTCAAGAAAGCTTAGTATTGGTATGTAGATGTCTAAATTTTATGTTTGTTTGGTTTTTTTGTTTTTCTTCCAGTACCAGGAATCAAACTCATGACCTTGTGCTTTCCAGACAGGCACTTTGCCACTGAACTAAATCCCCAGCTCCAGATGTCTAAATTTTAAACATAAGTAAATGGTTTGCATTTTGAAGTAGCTTGTGCCATATGGATCACCTGAGAGACAGTAGGACTACATTTCTCAGACCAGACAACTTGGATATCCCTCAAGGCCCCACAAAATAGCCCAGCTCTAGCTCATGGAGTGATTTTCTCTTTCTCTTTCTCACGGATCCACACTCTATTTTTTTAAGTATGTATTTTTGAACTTCTGCCTAATGAAATCTTTCCCATGCCTCTTATTTGCACATTCTGCAACTTCCTTTTCCTCAAAAGGAGTCAGTGAACCTTCAAATATTTGATGTTTAGAGTGGGTTATCTTCTTCATCTCAGCTTCTTAGACCTAACCTGGTGATATTTTTCTCTTTGAAAGTCAGCCAGGAGATAAAAGAGGCATTGAAACCATAACATTGGTAACTCCAGCCAAAGACCTTTCTTTTTTCTTCCCTACTTCTGTCAACATCTTGTTCTGAGGTGTTGTTTCTACCAACTCCTCGCCCTCTTCAGGCATAGTTTACCTCTTTATTTCTCTTCCTTTTTCTCTCTCCCTATCAACAAATTTTTGCAGCTATGAGAAAGAGCACATTGGTTTTCTGTTTTTCCTCCTCTCTTTCCTGAAAAGCCCTCATCCCCTTCTTGTCAATTCCCTCCCACTCAGAGGCCTGCATCTGTCAGAAAACTCAATTGTTTGAAATTTTCTGATACTAGTTATCAGGAAGAGACATGGAGATGATTGGTAGAGGGAGAGCAATCAAAACTGGGAAACTCAATAAGAGTTCTCATGGCTCCACGGAATTTTTGTAGTGCTTTACACCACATTGGAGGTGCGAGGGGAATTGTGTGGCCTCCGTATTTTCCTGCAGGTAGGAAAGACTCAAAGGAATGGCTCTATTCCAGCTTTTCTCAGCTGTCTACCATGAATTTTCTTAGTCCTAGATCATAGATCCATCTATCTAGCACTGGCTACAGGTAATATTTCTGGAGCGTGGTGCTATTTCTTCTCTAATGCTAGCTAGCTTCCTCCCTCCACCTTGTTTGGTTCTGAGATTCTTATGATAATTTTACTTCAATTTTATCTCCATGTCCAAATTGCCTCCTGATTTGTACTTCATAGATGATATCGCTAGACTTTTTAAACCCTCTATGAGTTCCTTGTATGTTACTGGTTCCTAGATACAAAGATCTTTGAAATAAATTTTCATTACACCCCACCTGTTGTGTACAACTCCTTTTTTTCTGCTTTCCTGATCTGTTGACACAGCTTGGTATGGCTGTGTGGTAGGAACAAGGACACTTCTCCTGGACATGAACCACAGATTTCAGCATGACTAACACGGATGCCTGGACTAGTCAGTGACTGAAAACAGCATAGCTGCCCTCTGAGCAGTACTTTCTTTGGGGCAATAGAGCAGAGCTGGGCTCCTGGGCAGGTCCTACTCTGGCTAATAGGTCAAATCTGGCTAACTGTGGGTACTTCCGGCCCTGAGATACAGGGAAAAGCTACAAGTCATTGGCAGTTCTGTTCTTGGAAATTAGGTTACAGAGTCAGCCTCCCTTCTTCTTTGAGTTAAATTATTCACCGAAGTTTGTGCAGAACTGGGTTGTGTGTGGAGCAAGGTGCACTGTCACTAAGCATTTCTGGGATTGTAGTTCAGTGGTAGAATGAGGGTGATAGTTAACCAATTGTGACAAATTTATTAAGAAACTCCCAGAGCAAATTGGATTAGCATACTTCTTGGTGTGGTTGAAGACAGAAGACACAATCTGAGTATGAGTGGCACCAACCAATAGGGTTGCAACCTGATTAGAATAAAAAGGAAACGAAAAAGGGGGAATAGATTCTATTTGGGGGGAGAAACTTCAGTTTTCCCCTTGGAGCATCAGGTAGGTGGTGTCTGACACATTGGAGGTTTTCAAGGACCTCATGTTTCCTCCAGGTGTCTCTGGGTCCTTCACCTTCGCTCCAGTGAAGAATTAGGGAAGTGAGACAAGGCTGGCTCAGAGTCAAAGGCTCCCAGAATAAAATGAGGAACTCAGGTCCAACGCCACCAGCACAAAAGAGGAACTGAGAAGTGAAAGTAATGTGAAGTACAAATTTATTTATAAGGTTATGAATGGAAGGAACAACTGTCAAGGAAAAGGAACCACTGCAAGGCAGGGAGAATTAGATTGAATTTCCCAGTAGTTAGGGTTCCACTATACTCATAATTATAGTGGTAGGATGCTTTCTAAAAAGGACTGCTTCACTGATTGCTATAATCTAAGCCAATCAGGGTCTTAGCCTTTTATTTCTGGGTTTAGAGAAAGTCAGGGTGCTAAAGAGGGACATAATGAGTACCTGTAATAATTTCACAAGTGCTAGGTTCCTCAAGTACATAGTGTATGATGAGCTTGTGGTAAATAACAACCATCAGCCACCCAGGTCTTGTCCAATATCAGCACTACCTATATTTCCTCATTGTGTCCCTACAGTCTTCACTGTAGAAATTGTCTCCTGACTTGAAAAACAGAATCTTTAGCCTTCTAGCACAGATCCTTCAGCATTCCATCACAGACCCTTTGGCCTCCTGATTTAGACTTGCACAGGACACTATACTGAGCTCCAGGCCTTCAAGCTTTGCCTGGATCCTTTGTTTCTCCAGTGTACAGACAATACTTTTACACTATTCCACACCTGACTCTGAAGGATGTCATTGTAAGCTTATCTTATAAATGCTTACATATTTATATATCTTACAATAAATTTGTTTCCCTAGTGACCACTGACTAATACACATTTTGGTACCAGGCTAGGCTCTAGAGAAACAGAACCATACAGATAAAGTTTTTAAAGTTCTTTAGTGCTTCCTGAAGTTGGCTCTGTAATTTGATGAGACATATCTTACCTTAAATCTTTTTCCCCAGTGAGACAGAGTGAGTATCTACCCAGTATTCTTAAAATGTTGTGCTTTACCCCCACCATGACATAGAAAGGACAAACTAAATAACAGTTATAGTAAACATAGCAGTGAAACTGTTTGTGTTTTCATGAGAAACTACATTGAAGATATCAATATGTAATACAATAAGCATTGTTAATTCCCTACCACTCTGTTTGTAACTCTGTAATGTCTGTACTGATCCTATGCTATTTTGTAAAATGTTGTCGGTCTGTTAGTATTTTCTTCCTTTTATTTCTAAAATTAAAAAAAAAAAGATAAAAAACCAAGGACCAACTGTGACATCCACAACTCTAACAACAAAAATAGTATATTAGTCACCATTTTCACTGCTGGGGCTGCACCCTCACCCAGTAACCATAAGTATAAGTCAAACAGACTGATTTGGCTCATAGTTTCAGAGTGTTCAGCCAGGAGTCAGCTAGCTCAAAGGCGTAAATGGCATGGCAGAAAGGTCTGGTAGAGAAAATCTCAATTCAGGTTAGTGAGGAAGCAGAAATAGAAAAGGCAGGCAGTAATTTGTATACCCTCCAAAGGCATGACTTCAGTGGCCACCTCCTCAATCTAGGCCAACTTACTATTACCACATTTGGATATGGATTAACACATTGATAAGTATAGTGCCCTTATGATACAATCTCCTTCCCAAAAGTCTCACCTCTGCACACAAGATATTTTTTGGGGAAGTATTCTATATCTAACACATCACAAAGAGTTATTGTAGAAGCAGAGACAATATTAGCTACATTTGTTAAAATAAAAGAAGGAAAACATTAACAAACAGACAACCGTTTACAAAATACAAACTGGGAGTTACAAACAATACAGAGTTACAAACAATACAGAGCTACAAACAATACAGAGTTACAAACAAAGTGGAAGGAAATTAACAATGCTTGTTGTATTACATATTGATATTTTCAAAGTGGTATCTCAGGAAAACCAAGAGACATGAAATATTGATCAATCAAAGAATCATTAACTTCTTCTTTCAGCAAAGAAATAGAACACAGTAGCTCAACCACTTTAACTATCCTGTCTATGCATACATACAAAATTTCTCCTTATTTCCTTTCACTTTTCCCATATCACAGCTGCCCTTTACCATTTAGTATTTTCCTTTCCTTTCACAAGGTCTATCACACCTCCAGGTTTTTATTAACTCTTTCAGGTTTTACACTAGGAGACAATGCGGTGCTCGCACATGCAGGTCTG
>NW_004955475.1:6302830-6303629 GCF_000276665.1 Chinchilla lanigera
TGCATTTGGGGGTGTTGATATTTTTAAATTCATTATATGTACAAGATAGAAGCCCTTTGAGGGACAATCAGCTAAATTTTTTTCCAAGTTTGTGGGTTTTCTTTTTACTCTGGTGGTGATTTCTTTAGATGTGCAGAAATTTTTCAGTAGGATGAAATCCCAGTTGTTGATTCTTTGTAGTGTTTCACGTGCAGCTTGTTTTTTGTTCATGAACTCTCTGCCTACTCCTACGTCTTCAAGGTTTGTACCTACTTTCTCTTCCAATAGATTTAGTTTCTGTTTTAATATTGAGATCTGTGATCCATTTTGACTTGAGTTTGGGGCATGGTGATAGACTTGGGTCTATTTTCAATCTTTGGCAGGTGGCAAGACAATTTTTTCAGCACCAATATTAAAGAGGTTATCTTTCTTCCAGTGAGTTTGTTTGGGCCCTTTGTCGATGATTAGGTGGCTGAGTGTGTCTGTGTTGTGACTGTTTCTTCCAGTCTCTTCCATTGATCCTCAGGTCTGATTTTTAGACAGTATCAGGTTTATCTTATTACAATAGCTTTGTAGTATAATTTCAGGTCAGGGATTGTGATTCCACCTGACTTTTCCTTGTTACCCAGGATTGTTTTTGCTATTCTGGGTCTCTTCTGGTTCCAGACAAATTTAGGGAATGTTTTGTCTAGATCTGTGAGGTATGCTTATGGTAATTTAAGGGGAATTGCATTGAATCTGTAAAACACTTTTGGGAGTACGGCCATTTTCACACTGTTGGCTCTTCCTATCCATGAGCAAGGAATATTTTTCCATTTAC
>NW_004955475.1:6304741-6306524 GCF_000276665.1 Chinchilla lanigera
AATCTGTTGTAATTTCATCCTTTTCATTCCTTATTGCATGAATTTGAATTCTTCCTTCCATTTTTGATAAGGTTGTCTTATGGTTTATCAGTTTTATTTATTCTTTCAAAGAATCAACACTTTGATTCATCTAATTTTTGGAGGGTTTTTTTTTTTTTGTCTCAATTGCATTAATTTCTGCCCTAATGTTTATAATATCCTCCCTTCTTTGGGCTTTGGGCCTGATTTGTTCTTTTTGTTTCTAAAAGTTTAAGATGTAGCATCAGGCTATTTATTTGTTCACTTTTTGCTTTCCTTATGTGTGAGGTCATTGCTACAAATATCCCCCTCCCTGAGGACCGCTTTCATTGCATCCCACAGATTCTGGTAAGTTGTATTTACATTTTCGTTTGTTTTTAGGCTTTTTGTAATTTCATCTTTAATTTCTTCTGTGACCCATTGGTTGTTCAGGAGGGTGTTGTTTAATTTCCAAGTGTTTATGGAGTTTTTGGAGTTCCTTTTGTCATTAATTTCCAATGTCATTGCACTGTGGTCAGATAATGTGCATGGGATAATTTCAGTTCTTTTGCAAAAATATGTGTTCTGATGTTAGGTGGAACACTCTGTATACATCTACTAAATCCATTTGTTCACTGATTTAGTTCAGATCTGTTATTTCCTTGATGATTTTTTGTCCATTTGACCTATCTCTTTGTGTCAATGGGGTGTTGTGGTCCCCTGTTACAACAGTGTTATTAATTATATGAGTTTTCTTACTTTTTAAGATTTGTCTTATATTATTTGGAGCTCTGATATTTGGTGCATACATTTTTATGATTGTTATCACATCTTCTTGCAGTTTTCCCTTGACAAGTATGTAGTGACCGTCTTTATCTCTTTTGATTGTTGTTGGGTTAAATTTACATTGTCTGCAAACAGAATAGCTACACCTATTTTTTTCTAGGTTCCTGTTGCATGGAGGATTGTTTTCCCTCTTTTGACTTTCAGTATATGGATTTCCTTTTGAGTAAAATGTGTTTCCTGTATACAGCATATCGTTGGATTTTGCTTTTTAATCCACTATGCCAGTTTGTTTCTTTTACTGGTTAATTGAGGCCATTTATATTTATGGTTATAATTGGTATGTGTTGATTTATCAGTGTCCTGTTATTTCCTTACATTGGCTTCCCACTTTTTCTACCTGTTTACTTGCTTGCTCTTCTTGATGTTTTTTTTCTACAGTTGTTCTTGAAATTGCAGTCAATTTATTCCCTGTCTAAAATATCTTTTAGTACTCTTTGCAATGCTGGTTTGGCACTCTTGAAGTTCTTCAATTGTTCTTTGTCATGGAAATATTTTATTTCTCCATTGAATTTGAGGGATAGTTTGGCAAAGTATGTCACTCTTGCTTGGAAGCTGTTTTTTCTCAGGATCTGTCATACTTCATTCCAAGCTCTTCCTGATTGGATGGTTTGTTTTGAGAAGTGTGCTGTGATTCTGTTGGGCTTTCCTTTATAGGTAATCTGTTCTTTTCTCTATCATCTTTTAATATTCTGTTCTTTTCTCTAGCATCTTTTAATATTCTGTTCTTTTACTGGAGATCTGGGAACTTGACTATTATATGTCTGGGTGTAGTTTTATTTTGGTTGTGGTTGGTTGGAGTTCTATTTGCCTTATTTTTCTGTATATCAGGTTCTGTTTCCATGCTGGGAAATTTTCTATTGGGAAATTTTCTATTATTTCTGCAAATAATCTTTTTATGTCAGTTGTGTTGCTTCCTGCTATTTCATTGACTCCTAGAAGT
>NW_004955475.1:6307201-6308666 GCF_000276665.1 Chinchilla lanigera
TTTCTGACAGTTGCTGAAGTGCATCTAGTTATTCCAGGTCTCAGACAGGGGCATTGGTGTCAGCTGATGGCATACTGGCTGATCCAGTGTCCCCTTGAAGTTCAGGATACATGCACGGCCCAGACTTGGGTTGCACTGGTGGCACAATCCTGGTCCTGTGGACCTGTGTCCCCTGGCAGTTAAGGGTACAGGCAAAATCCAGACATGAATTGTAGAGTCGACAGTTTGTGAACCACCTGATTCTGTGTCTCCAGTGAGTTCAGGATACATACAGGAACCAGATGCTGGCTGGATGGTTCTTTCATAATATTCACACCATATACACCTGCCAAGGGCTTAATATCCAGAATATATGAAGATCTAAAAAAAACTCAATGAAAGAACAACTAATCTCCTTGCCATTAGTTTATCTCCCATGGATGTATATACTAAAGTTTAACTTTGTTAATCTGATGCACCATTGCTCTCATTTTCTTAGCATAGCTTAGAACTACTTACCTTATCTGCATCTTGTTTTCCTGCATGTCTCTTCTTGCTACATCTTTACACAGGTTTAATGCTACAGTGTCTATTTGATGTACATCTTTGCTTAGTATATACCAATGCTAGTGTGCTGTTACCCTACCCAAGTTTAAAAGAGTCCTCATGATTTGTTAACTTTTGCTCATTCTTCGAATAGTCTGGAAACTCATATACCACACTTTGTTCCTTCCAAGTCCTGGGCTGTGTTGCTCTAAGAAGTATTTCTTCCCTGTTATGCTCACAGGTGTGAGCAGAGAGGCTTTCTCTTACTTATCCATCTATAAGCATGAGTGTAAATTAATATCATTTTGTTTAAGTTTCATAAATTATTCATCTTTGAAACTATCAACTTTTTCATTTTTTAAAAAAAAAGAGGTAATAAATTTTGCAGCAAGAAATAGCATACCATATTCACCAGAATTCCAAAGAAATTGCAGGAGGCAGATTATCATCTTACTGTACAGTGTGATAAGTACAGTCTACAATGATTTATGTTGTATTTTAAAGTAGAAGTCTAACATTTCCCCACACATAGAAATTATACGTGTATGAGGATATAAAATGATAATTACCCCTATTGATACACATACCTTGTGTACACATATGAAATTATCATACTATACCTCATAAATGTGTAAAAGCATTATGTTAATTGCAAATTTAAAAATTATTCTGTAATATATTTTAACACATGAAATAATTCAGATTTGTAGATGTAAGAAGATAGGATTCAAACTCTGGTATTTTCAAATTCTGTACCCATGATTGTTTAGTATATTGCAGAGTATTTAAAGTTCAGTGAGTTGTAATCTTATTCAGCACTAATTCTTTTCTGATAGCCTCCATTTCTCTGTTGGATTAGGCAGGGCTTATTCAACAAATTATAGGTTGGCATTTACTTCTTTTAGACTTTTTAAAATGCAAGAATTGCTAGGCCCTAAAA
>NW_004955475.1:6309397-6323253 GCF_000276665.1 Chinchilla lanigera
GCCTGCTCTGCCCCCAGGAAATAGATGGAAAATACCTGGCTCTCTCCACAAGTTTCAGCTGGGAACCATGGCAGTGGGAGTAGGTTGCAGCCTGCATGGTTCTGCTTCTTAGTCAGTTCAGGACGTGTGCAGGAGCCAGACCTGGGCCACTCCCTGATTTCAGATTTTGAAGACAGAATTACAACTAGTAATAATGAAAAGAAAGATATCTTAAAAATAGCAAGATATCATGAAAAATCAATCTCACAGCTACAAGAAGCAAATAATAACATAAATTTTATTGACATAAATGAGAAAGCTCATGACAGCACAAATGACATTAAAACCCTCTTCACAAAAATAATGGCAGAAAACTTCCCAAGTGTGGACAAAGAATTTGACATACAAATAAATGTAGCATATAGAACTCCAAATACTTATGACCAAATTAAAATTTCACCAAGACATACACACTCAGTAAAACCTCTTGGATATTATGAAAGAAGTTCTAAGATGAAATTTTATCCTAATCAATGATCACATTAAGAAAGCAAAATAAGCTCAAATAAAGAATCTTGGGACTAGGGATTTAGCTCAGTGGCACAGAGCCTGCCTGGCAAGCACAAGGTTGTGAGTTTGATTCCCAGTACCGGAAAAAAAAAAATCAAAGAATCTTATGATAAATCTTTTGGAAATGTAAGGAATGATAAATCTTATAATACCTGAGAAACAAAAACAAACTACCACTAAACCAAAATTAAGGAGGAAAATTATGAAAATGAGAGTGGAAATCAATGAAACTGAAACTGAAAAAACTGTAAAAATTAAATCAAAGAATTATAGAACTGATTCTTCAAAAGAATGAATAAAATAGATAAGCCCTTAGCCATTCTGAACAAGAGAAAGAAAAGATTCACTTCAATGCAATTAGAAATGAAAAAGTGGAGTCACAACCGACACTGCTGCAAAGCAGAAAATAGTATTTTGAAAAATTATATTCCAACAAATTAGCACTTTTTAAAGAAATAGAGAGATTCTTGGACACAAACATTACTAAAATTAATACAAAAAGATATAAATATGCTTGACAACCCAATAACAAGCCATGAATTTGACACAGAATAAAGAATCTATCAATAAAGAATCATAAATAAAGAATAAATAAATATCATAAATAAATATCATAAAGAATCTATCAATTTAAAAACAATTAAGGGTTTTATATCATCAGTACTCCTCAAACTTTTCAAAGAAATTGAAAGGGATGGAGTGCTACAAAGTTTATTTATGGAAGAAAATAGCACTCTGATTGACAAACTGGACAAAGACCCAATTAAAAAAGACAAAACTACAAGACAATTTCCTTAATAAACATAGATGCAAAAATCATGAGCAAGATATTATCAAATACAATGAAGTACATCACCAAAAATATCATACATCATGATCAAGTAAATTTCACCCCAGAGATGCAAGGATGTTTCAGCATACATAAGTCAATAATGTAATACATCACATAAGCAAAGCAATACAAAAAACCTATCATATCAATGAGTATATAAAAGGCTTTTGACAAAATCCAGCACTCCTTCATGATAAAAAAAATCTTGAAGAAAGCATGTATAAAAAGACCATACCTGAATATGATAGATTCTATTTCTTACAAACCAATAGTCAAAATCACACTATATGGGAAAATTCTATAAATATTCTCTCTAAAATCAGAAACAAGACAAAAATTTCCACTCTCACCACTTATATTCAACAAAGTACAGAAAACAATAGCCTAAGCATTAGGCAAGAGAAATAATCTCAAAAGATATGTATAGTAAAGGAGGAACTCAAATTATCTTCCTTTGTAGATGACATGATGTTATAGAGAGAAGACCTGAACTCCATCAAAAAAATTCTTATTACACTTAAGCAACTTTAGCAATACAAGAAAAAAACTTTAGCAATACAGCAGGTGCGTTAGTTTCTTTTCTCTCCACTGGTGAAACTAAATACACAACACCCAAAGTTAAAGGGGGAAAGGTTTATTTATTTAGCTCACAGTTTGTGGAGTTTGCAGTCCATAATCAGCTGGCTCCAAGGCAGAGTGGCATAGCAGAGGGGCAGCAGTTCATGGTTGCAGAAGACAGCAAGAGCAGCAAGATTAAAAGAGGAAAATCAAGCCTTTTTTTCCTCCCTTATATCATATGCTAGCTACCCTTCCTAGGGCAGATGTAACACTTATACTCCCAATCCCAGTATTAGACAATTAACCAAGTACAAACTTCAGATTCTGATACCCCCAAAAGTCCACCCCCATGACTGCATGAGGCTTTCGGAGAAAATCCAGACACAACCATAGCAGGTGGATACAAGATCAGTACACAAATATCACTTGCACTCTGTACACTAATAATAAACTTGATGAGAGGGAAAATATGAAATCAATACCACCCTGTAGCTTCATGAATAATGAAATGCATAGGAATTATTCTTACCATAAAAATGAAATATCTCTACAAAGCAAACTACCGTACTTTTTAAAAAGAGACTGAAAAAGACCTCAGGAAATGGAAAGATGTCTCCTTCTGGATAGGCAGAACAAATCATGTTGAAATAGCCATAGTTCCACAATTGTTATACACATACAATACAGTCCCAATAAAAATACCACAACATACTTTACAGGACTACAGAAAGCAATCCTAAATTTTATATGGAACCAGAAGAGACTCAGAAGAGCAAAAGCAATTTTGGGCAAAAAGAGTGAAGCAGGAGTCCTTGGAATAACTAACTTCAAGGTATACTCTAAATCAATAGTATTACTAACAGCATAGTAGTGGAACAAAAACAGATATGTGGATCAATAGAACTGAACAGAGGATACAGAAACATCCCCAGATATACTCAGCTATTTTTTCTTTGAAAAGGAGGCCAAAAGCAGATGTTTGAGGAAAGATAGCCTATTCTACAAGTAGTGCTGGAAAAACTGGATATCTCTTTGTCAAAGACCCTTATTTCTCAACCTATACTGAACTAAAATTAAATAGATCAAAGATCTAAATGTTAAAACAGAAACACTAAACCTTCTGGAAGATAAAATGTGTAAAATAACTGAAGACATAGGTGTAGGAAAGTACTTTCTAAACATAACATGAATTGCACAAGAATAATGAAATCAACAAATAGGATTCTATTAAATTAAAAAGCTTCTGCACAACAAATCAGTCAGTAAAGTGAAGGGGCAACCTATAAATTGCAAAGAAGTTACAAACCAATACTCAGACAAAAGACATATCTAGAATATATAAAGAACTCAAAATATTAAACCACATAAAAATTAAAGACCCAGTCAATACATGGGGAAGACAAATGAACAGATGCTTTATAGAGGAAGAAATACAATTGGCCAACAATTATACAAAAATGTTCAGCATCTCTGCTCATTACAGAATTGCAAATTAAAACAATATTAAGATTTCATCATACTCCAAAAATAGTAGTAATCATTTACAAATTAAACAATGACAAATACTATTGTGAAAAAAAGGAGCAATCCTTCATTGTTGATGGAAATATAATATATTATAACCATTATGGAAATCAATATGGAGCTTTCTTAAAGAACTGAATTTAGAAATTTCATGTAACCCACCTATATCCTTCCTAAGTGTCTTTCCCAAAAAACTTAAGATGTACAGCACTATATGCATACCAATGTTTATTGCAACACAATTCATAGTAGCTAAATCTTGATAGCAGCCTGTATACTCAACAACACATGAATAGATTAAAAAAAATGGTATCTATATATAATGGAACACTACTCAGCTATAAAAACTGATAAATTTGAGACATTTGTAGGAAAATGAGTGCACCTGAAAAATATAATACTGAATGAAGTAAATCAGACACACAAGCTTAAATAGCATATTGTATCTCTCATTCAAGTGAAGGAAAGTACAAAGAAAGTGATGGATCTCTTGCAATAAGGAAGTGATCCAAGGGAACAAGGGTGACAGGTTAGGAGGAAAGGAATGAAAAATAAGTAGAATAAAGATATGCTATGTACAACAGCTTAATATCATCAATGAATGTAAACATTATATGCTATAGTTAGGATTAATAATACCAACAATGAAATTCGGAGTAGGGGAATTCAAGGACAAGAGAAGGAGTGAAGAAAGGGGATTGGGATTTAAAAAAACACAAGGTATAGCATGTACATGTATGTACTTCCTAAGATGATTAGAAATTGCATATACTGCAAAGCTGTACAAATAAAATAAAATAAATTAAAATAAAATATGGAGTGTGGTGAGAAAACTGGAGGTTGGCAAATTTGTCTTTCAGTTGGGTCCTGAGTGACGAGTAAGGAGTTCGCATGAAGAAAAAAAAGAACAAATTTGTGGCACAGGCCTCAAAAGCTTGGAACATTTTGAGTTGAGTGAGATTTTCAGTGTGACTTGAGGGTGGGGAGTGTTGAGTGAAGAAGTGGTAGATGAATTTGAAGGACAAGTTGGAACAAATAATGAAAAATCTTATATATCATGAACTGTGAAATAAGATCTCATATATCTGAGCTATTTGTACACTATTTGATTCTGGGGTATATAACAAGATTTACAGAATGGGATTGAAGACAAAATAATAGCTTCTAAATACCAGAAAAAAACCATATTTCACATGAGGAGGAGGAAGGAATCATTTTTTTAAGGGCCCAGCAATCCTTGCCTTTTAAAAAAGTCTAAAACAAGTAAATGCCAACCTATAATTTGTTAAACAAGCCCTGCCTAATCCAACAGAGAAATGGAGGCTATCAGAAAAGAATTGGTGCTGAATAAGAATACAACTCACTGAACTTTAAATACTCTGCAACATATTAGCAATCATGGGTCTGTCCCTGCTCACCAGTTGGTGGACCATTGATCATGAGACCACACTCCATATTTTATTTTATTTTATTAATATAGGTTTGCAGTACATGCAATTTGTAATCATCTTAGAAGTAAGTACGTGTACATGCTATAACTTGTTTTTTTTTTTTTTTTAATCCCATTCCCGTTCCTTCACTCCTTCTCTTCTACTCTGAATTTCATTGTTGTTGATATTATTAATCCTAACTACGGCATATAATGTTTACATTCATTGATGATATTGTTGTTGTACATAGCATATCTTTATTCTACTTATTTTTCATTTCTTTCCTCCTAACCCCTCACCCTTGTTCCTTTGGATCACTTCCCTATTGCAAAAACTATCTATAAAACTAATAGAAGAAAACACAAGGGAAATATTTCAGGACATTGGATTGAGTAAAGAAACTTTGGATAAGATCTCAGAAATATAGGAAACAAAACAAAAATATAAGTGGTGTTACAACAAACTAAAGAGGCCCTGTACAAAAATGGAAAGAACCAATAAAGTGAAGAGTGAATAGATGTGATATATGGCCTTTTTTCCTGGTATTTAGAAGCTATTATTTTGTCTTCAATCCCATTCTGTAAATCTTGTTATATACCCCAGAATCAAATAGTGTAGAAATAGCTCAGACATAGGAGATCCTTTTTTTTTTTTTTTTTGGATTTTTTTCTGGTACCGGGAATCGAACTCATGATGTCGCCCTTGCCAGGCAAGCTCTGTGCCACTGAGCTAAATCCCCAGCCCCAGACATATGAGATCTTATTTCACACTTCATGATATGTAAGATTTTTCATTATTTGTTCCAACTTATCCTTCAAATTCATCTACCACTTCTTCACTCAACACTCCCTACCCTCAAGTCACACTGAAATTCTCACTCAACTCAAAATGTTCCAAGTTTTTGAGGTCTATGCCACAAATTTGTTGTTTTTTTTCTTCATAGTTAACATAGTTAATCTACTGTCTTCTATTTCTTTGCTGAAAGAAACTGTTAATGAGTCCTTGATTCATCAATATTGCATGTCTCTATTTGTTTCCATGAAAAACCAGTTTGAAGATATCAACATGTAATACAACAAGCATTGCTCATTTCCTACCACTCTGTAACTCTGTATTGTTTGTACTGTTCTTTTGTTATTTTGTAAAAGGTTGTCTGTCTGTTAATGTTTTCCTCCTTTTATTTAAAAAGAAGTCTGAAATCCTATCCTCTCCTTCATTCAGCCTGTTGCCTATGCTTTCAAAGGAGATTTTAATCTCTTGAATTTCTGTTTGGGTCTGTTTCATGGGTTACATTTCTTACCTATGATGAGAATTTTTTTGTTTCTATCATTTCTCTAAGCTTATCTATTCTTTTATCTGTGTCTTCTCTAATATCTTTGATTTTAAGGCTCATTTCTTTCTATACATGTCACATTTTCTCCATAGCCTTCTGCACTTGTTTTTCTTAACTTCTACTGCTACCATTTCAGAAAGTTCAGTATTTTACTTTGAATTTCATCTATCTACTTGAGTTCCAGGCTTGTCCAGGTTCGCCTGGGGTTCTGGGGTTACATTTTGCTTCTTAATCTTGTCATTTTCTATTTTCTCTTCTTTATTTTGTTTTCTATATTGATACTTGCCAGCTTCTTTTGATATATAGCTTTATCACTAATATTGAGGTTTCCCTCAAGGATTGCTGTTCTTCAGGCATATCTTCAAGTTTTTGATGGTTTCTTACAGCTATCCCAAGATCTTGGCCTCCCAATTTGTAAAGGATGCAAGATTCCTCTTTGGCTCAGCTCCTAATCCTTTGGTACTGGGGTGTCATTGATGATTACGACCTCATATAATCACAGTGCTATCATATAGCAGAAAAAATTGTTTATAATATATGACATACTTGATAAAATAGTACAGTTAGTAAAAATGATATTTTTAAGTACAACTTTACTACTGATAAACTATGGTAACCATTAACCTGTTATCTCTGACAACAGGAGCAAACTCTAAAATTATGTAACAAAATAAAAAACATATTGTGCACTTGTATGGAGTGATTTTCCCTACTTGGGTGATTTTACCCTTGTTTGAGAGGATGGTGTTAGAATGAGTAACAGAGAGTCTAAAGTGATGAGTAAGGTTAAAAATAGTAGAAACAAGACTAGAGATTAAAGGATTATCACCTGAAGTTTGGGAAACTTGAGGACACAGGAGGAAAAGAATGAAATAGAATATGAAGAAGTAGACAGAAAGGGCAGAGACAAACTACTCACTTAAAAGTTTAAATTCAAGTACTATTTGAGGAAAGATAGAGAGACAATAGAAGAGAATGAAAATAAAAGGTAAGAAATTTAAACACTGAAAAAAGAAGGAAGAAAGAGAATGAAAACGAAAAGAGAAGAAAGAAAGAAAAGGAGACCAGAGGAAGAGATGATAGAAAGAAAAAAAAAACAAATACAAAAATAACTACAGAATACAAAACAAAACAAGATGACATCTAACCAGACAGCAAAGTGACAGTGAATCAGACACACAAGGGAGAACAAAAGTAGTAAACTACCTCTGGTATTGACAGTTTTGTGATAGTGTCCCTATTTAATCCCAGAAATGCAATGGGTATGAAGCTGATCTTGGCCTCTGATAGTAGTGGTTGAGACTAAACTTCTGTTGGTGAAGTTCTCCAGAGTCCAACTGCTGGCCCCTTGCTGCTGTTTCAGACCCTTCCGCATTGCTGGCATCACTAATTACTCCACGCACCAAAGGTGTGTGTGTGCCCATGTGTCAGGGACCTGGCTGTTGTTCTGGGTCTCAGGTTTTTGGGTTCCATTCTGTCTACTCGACAAAGGCATGTGTCCTTACACTTCTCTCATAGACCACTCCTCTCCCAGACCCTGCTGTCCCAAAGAAAATGGAGGAAGTGCAGAGTATATATTTACTCTTTTCTTGCAGACACTGCTGTCCCAGAGCTTGTATTTTATAAGCTTTTCTTATATTTTGGAAAATTCTGTTCTATGATTTCAGTAAACACGGTAATAAATCCATGTGTGTTACCTTCTAACTATTCTCTAATTCTGTTCAGATTTATTATCATCTAGTAGTTGCTGACTAATCTCTAGTTCTCTTATTTTTTGTGAATTCTTTGAGCACTTCATTGTAATTCACTATTTTGTCCTCAATTTCAAACACACTATCTTACACTGATCATTTCTACAATTTATGAGTTCTTTACAGTATTTTTTAGTTATTTCTATTTGATATCTGTTTGAGGATTCTATATACCTGGTGAATCTGTCTTCCAAGTTTTGTATTGTTTGTTTAGCTTGTCTAGCTTTTTACTTATTTCTGCAAATTACCTGCGATTACATTGAGTAAGATTGCTGTTAATAATATTTGTTCTTTGATTTTATCTTTCAACTCACTTAATTTTTTAATCCTTCTATAAGTTTGTAACAGAGTTCTATTCCTGGTATTTACTTTCATCTCCCTTTTTGACCACTTGCTCTGCCTTGAGCAAGTTTGAAGTCCTTGAAGGGGTCTTCCCTTGTCTTGCTTCCTCATACTCCTATGAGTGTCTTTTTGGGAAGCTACTGCACGTTGAGAACTAAAGGAGAGGGGAAGGTTTGCATCTTGTATTGAGATTTTTCATAGTACATTGCCTTTCTGTGATTAATTTTCAGCTTTGTATGTCAAGTAATACTATTACTTTGCCTGTTATTTTATTTAATTAATTTCCATTTTTTGCCAAAGGAATTACTTCTGGTTATTACAGCATCAGCAGGTTCAATCATACAACACTTTTATATGATATTCATTTCATTTACACTTACCCTTGTCCATCTTCTATATATACTAAGACGATTTATTATTTGTAGTTTTTCTGCAATGAGATAGGTGAAGTGGAGGGAAGAGAATGGAAGAGCTTGGATGAGGAGTGTAAGACATTACTGCAGAGATTTGAACAGGTATTAGTGATTAAAGAAAAAAAATGTTTGATGTGGGGTTTGATTATATTGTATTTTAGTAGGATTGAATGATTAGTATTGATAGTTTTCAGATGGTATCTTTGGGAGCAATGCAAGATATAGGAAAAAGCAAGTTTACTTTTGGATTGAGTAAAACTACATGGTTCTCAGAACCTGCTAATAAGGATAAGAATAGACAAGGTAATTTATGACAGACCCAAATGTTTAGGCTGTAGAGAACTGAGAGTTAACACTAAAGAAGTTAGGAGTGACTGTGCAGGAGCTAAGTAGGGGAAATGTAAAACTTGGGAGGAGCAGTTTATGTATTTGGAATAATAATAAAGAATTATGATAATAGTATTACTGAGGGTGTTTGAGGGGAAGAAGGTAGATAGGAACTTGAGATAAAGGAGACAATCTAGAAACCTATTAACTGAGATCCAATGGAAGAAAAGACACACAAAAGTGAAAATCTAATATATGTAAAATGCACTAAAATGTAACACAACTCCACACTACTAAATAAACCAAGAAACAAAAGCTCAAACCTCTTAAGTATCTAACAGGAATACAGATTAAATCTTCCAATGAGACAGTGTATATGTGGTTCATATGTAGCTTATTTGCCAGGGTTTGATTTCGTACAATGAATAACTCCTCTTATCCTTCCCCTTCAATGCTGAAGCCAACTTTGGCTTAGAACTTCTTTGCACAAGGTTGAAGACATCTTGCTGAAGCTGATCCATTCTGAGTTTTTGGATTGGGAACTGTTATTGTGCCTCTCTCTGGGTGTGATGTTGAAATCAGCAGACAGATTCACCGGCACATAATTATCTACTGTACCTCAAGAATTTCTCTGCAATTAAATCAGCTACAGTAATAACAAGCCAAAAAATTACAGTGGTATCTATTAGGGCAAGTTGAGAAATAACATACCACTTGACCATAATTTGTTTCTCCCTTTAGGCTAGACAAGAAATTTACGGTTACTGTGCAAGCATCACAATAGCCTAAGCATTGAATCACAAGTAATATGCACTAAATGTGATTGCTATATATCCTTTAATGTTAGAAAAAAAGCATCCAAAAGTAATGTATTGATTCAGTTTTCTAAACCCCAGGTGGTTGGAAACTGTGTAATGCTGGGGGAGGCAAGGGGGAAGAAAAATAAGAAAAAAAAGTCTCTTTCTATGTGGTATGGGGTGGAGGAAATAGGAGGGTGGCAAAAGGTCCTAAATATGGTAAAGGTATATTATATGGTCAGATGGGGATAACATGGAAAAGTGCATACAAAATTGGTAATGAGAAATGGGGATGAGAAAATAATGATGACCATATATAAGTATTTTAAAAAGGTAAAGGGAGACAAATTAAAAGGTGGGAGAAAAAAGAAAAGAAAAATTAATACAGAATAAGAAACAGGAGAAAGAATTCAACTGAACACTCATGGATAAAAGTAGAAAGAATGAAAAGGGACAAGGTAGAATTCCCTTACCCTCTATGAACTATGTCAGAAGAAAAAGGAAAAAGGAAGAAAAGAACACACACACACACACACACACACACACACACACACACGCACACGCACAAACACACACTCACTCATAAAAGAAAGGGAAAATCATGGAATAAAAATGGGGTTAAATATTAATAGAAGGAGGAAAACAGCATAAAAATATTTCCTATTTTCTTGGATCTGTAGCTCTTTTCCATAGCCTAGGATTAAGGAGCAATGCTCAAGCCAGGATGGGTCCCTGCTTATGCTGAAAGTCTAAGGTGGTAGTGCACCCCCAGAATGGTGCTTGCTGCAGACATCCACATACAGTTGGAACAGGGTGCCAATGTGACCTTCCAAACCTGTGCAATTCAGGCTGAATTTAACCTCCAACCATAGGAGCTGTTCCACATTCACCTGGGTCAGTCCCATAGTGGCACTCCCAGCCTGCTCTCGGAGCACCAGCTGCTTCCTTTGGCTGTCCTGCTCTCATCCACTCTGGAACCTTAACAATGTGGAGTGTGGCTGGGAGCCAAGGGGATGCTCTGGGACTCAGGTTCAAACACTGAGCATATCCCTACAGTGGCAATCCCAACAAATTCTTGTTTCACAATTGTAGTGGAGTCATTCACCATCACCTGTTGACTGCGGAAGACCACTCTGGAACCAGTATCTCACATTTTCCTTGTATTTTCCAAGTGATGCTTATGCTCTCTGTCTCAACGTGGTTCTCTGTGAGTGAAAAGATTTTAGTTTCACTTTGTCTCCTGGATGGCAGCTGGCCACCCACTCTCAACTGTGTGCAGTTTGCTGGGGCTGCCCTCTTTTCTCTGCACTGTGTTTTATTTTTATGTACAATTTAATCCTTTTTTTCTTTTCTGTTAGCTCTCTCCTCATTTTCAGGTAACCACCTCTCCTTTGATTCCTCTCCAAGCTACTGTTTTCCAGAGTCTACACAAGTGATGGTGAACCTTTCAGAGCTTTCAGTGATAACAAACACTTGGCTGCAGTATGCCTGCCTAGGAGAAGCTGAGTTGTTGGCAATCACTGCTCTGCCATTTTTTCTCTCTATGCAGTATTTTTTTAACTGTATTTAAATTATCAGTACAATATAGGTACACATAATGACAACACTTATTATAGGGAATTTGTACCTATGCATGAAATATCTTGATTCCTCTTTTTTTCCCATTCCTATCCCCTTTTTCAAACTCCCTTCCCCTCCCCATTCACAAAATTCTGTTTTCCTTTATCCTTCTTTTTTCATTTTCTATCCCTTCCTTCCTCCCCCAGTTATATCTTCCTTTTGAACAGTTTCCTCCTGTTGCACAATAACTATCATACATTTGGTTCCTATTTACATTTTATTTTTCACATCGAGATAATATGATATTTATACATGTGTGTGTGATTTATTTTACTTAAAATTATGGTCTCAAGTTACATTCATTTAGATATTAATGTCTCAATTTTATCTTTCTTTATGGCTGAGTAATACTCCACTGTATTAAAAATCATTTCTATCCATTGATTGATTGATGGGCATTTGTGTTGCTTCCAATATTTGGCTATTACAAACTGTGCCACTATTTATGTGAGTGCTCATATATTACTGTGGTATGATGCTTTAAATTCCTGCAGGAAGGTAATTAGAAGGAAATCAGCTGAGGGGCTGGGGATTTAGCTCAGCGGCAAAAGTGCCTGCCTGGCAAGCGCAAGGTCGTGAGTTCGGTTCCCGGTACCGGAGAAAAACCACAAAACCACAAAAACAAAAAAACAAAAAAACAACAAAAAAAAAAGAAGGAAATCAGCTGAGTGAAATAGGATCTCTAATCCTAGTGTATGGGGAAATCTCCATACTGATTTCCACAGTGGTTGCACCAGCCTACACTCCCACCAGCAGTGGAGGAGTGTTCTTTGTTCCTCACAGTCTTCCCAGAATTTGTTATTAGGTGTATTTTTGATAATAGCCATTCTTTCTGGAATGAGATAGGATCTTAGCATTGTTTTAATTTGCAAATCGTATTTCTTCAATGACAAGTGATGTTGAACATTTTTCATACATATTTTTGCCATTTGTACTTCTTCTGAGAAGTGTCTGTTCATCATGTAGTACAGGTCTTCAAATTCTTATAAGCTACCAGTAGTTTCCAAAGTGTTACAAATTTAGAGGGTTTCAGATTTTAGAAATGCAACACAGTACCTTTATTCTTACTATGTAATATTACTTTTGAGGTAAAGGAAAATATCACATATTCAATCATTTTAATATTTTAGTAGAAGGATATATGAAAGTCAACACAAATTATGATAAATAAACTTGCATCAGGTTATACCAAGCTATCAAAAATAGGAAGATAAGCTTTTTTGCTTTAAATGAGTTTTGAATTTCATCATTTTGAATAAAACACTGTAAGCTCATATTGTTAGATTAATTATATTATGGTAAAGTGAATTTCATTCCATAAATCCACAAATGGCTTTGGACTAAGTAATAGTGAACTACGTAATAGTTAGTGGATTTAATCCCTCAGATAATTAAAAATATGTTATGTTTCAGTTTCCAAAAAATAAGCACTTGACAATATCTAGCAGGGCTTTTTGATTTCTTTAAAAGGGAATATGCGTGTTCATATCATATATGTGTCTGGATTATCCTTAATAAAACAACAATAGGAGTATTTCCATCAAACAAAAGTAACACAAATGAAATGTCTTAGTTACTTTTCTCTTGTTCCTGAAACAAAATACCTAACACTCACAAATTAAAGGAGGAAATGTTTAATTAACTCACAGTTCGTAGACATTTCAGGCCAAAATCAGCTGGCTCCAAGGTAGGGTGGTGTGGCACAAAAGGATTGCAGAGAACAGCTTATGGTGGAAAGAAGATAGCAAAGCAAGCAAGGAGGGAGAAAAGCCTCTTTCTGTCCCTTATATGGTATCCAGGCTATTGAGATTAGATACCAAACCAATCAGTGGACTGATTTAGCAATCACACTTTTAATCCCAGCATCACACACTCTAGATTCAGCCACCTCTGAAAAAGCCCCACCTATGCATGCAAGAAGTCTTAGGGGTATATCTTAGACAAAAATCATAACATTTTTCCCCTGGGCCCCTAAGACTCATGCATATCCCTTTGTGCAAAAGGAATTTCGCCCATCTTCAATAGTTGCCAAAATCTTAACAGTTTCAGCAGTGCTGAAAAATTCAAGTCCAAAGTCTTCTCTGAAGTATAAGGCAAACTCTTAGATGCAAGCCCTTATTCAAATGAAGAGAAAGTTAAACACTTCCAGCCTTCAATGGCACAAGATAGACATATTAAGATAATGGAATTAGAGAAATAAAATTTGGTAATATTAGAAAACAACATTTTTTTCTCTCTTGGACTGTTTTATACTGTTATAACAGAATATATCAGATAGTGTAACTGAACTGAAATGTATTTACTCAACAGTTGTGTAAAATCAAGTAGCATTGTTGCAGCATCTGCTGATGGGCTATAAGCATAAATGTGTGTGTGTGTG